>NC_037539.1:36357705-36419798 GCF_001531365.2 Cynara cardunculus var. scolymus
CTAGATGAGCCCTCTATTTATAGGATTAGAGAGGGACTAATAAGCAATAATAAATTACATACAGATCCCTAAGCTATAGCTATTTACAACTAACATATATCATTTTTATTTTATACATATACACACACATACATATCTATATATGTAAGCTAGTTGAATCTAATTTATTTAATGAACATAATAAGCCTATTTATGCACATAGGTTACAATATATTTCTCCAGTTATAACTCTATAATTCTAGGGATTAGCTAATCTGATATACATACATGACAATAGCAATCCCATTCCAACTCATATACTCCAACAATGTATATACACACATCTCTATACGCACATGTATACATATCTATATATATGCATGTGAATTTCATGAGGCATGCATGTTGTCAGGTGCCTCGTGCCTCACAGTTCGCACCTAGGCTTGAGAGGGACTGTTGCGCCTTGCATCTTAAGTAACTTCGGTTTAGGTTGGATATTGTGGTTAGTCATGGAGATGGTAGAACATATGCTTTAGAAAGACTGAATGATTTTTCATTAGCTGGGAATATGGTGCATAAATCAACGATTAATCAGCAGCATTGTGTTTTGATTAGAAGGTAAAATGACACGTGAGTTATCATAGATAACTCTATCTGATCGGTGCATTCGTAGATGGAGAAAATAAGTTATTTATTTGTCATAGAAAATTTAGAGACTGCTGACGATCAAAAAGGGGCCTGGTGCTTGTTTTTATCTGTTCCCATTATCAACATAGAGATAATTTGATACTGCCAATGAATTACTTAATTCTGTACCTAGGCTAGGTATATTTTAATTTCATTTCGTTCATAAAGCCTAGGTTGTACTTGATCTCCAGATGCTTGTTAATATTTTCAAGTTTTGCATCCCAAAATAATCGATAACATCACGGATTCTAATTTAAGGTTGACAGAAAGTTAAGTTGGTAATATATTCATTTCATTTGTGTCTGACAGGCACTCACATGTTACCAGTTGCTTGGTGGAGTTGTCCGGCGGAAAAATATTTGTGCATACCTTGTCACCTTGGTTAGCATCTTTTTTTTGTTTGGTTATGAGACATCTATATTAACTTTAACTAATCTTTAATTTTACGGTGCAATTTACAGACTCCACATGATTTAATAATAGCTTGTGTAAATATCTTTCTTTACCGGACTTCATATATCCTTCATAATAAAAAAACATTCCAGGGCTCTTTCGATTATTGTTGAGACTAATGATCCGAACATGATTACATATAGAATATCCTAGTCTGTCAATTGGTTTACCAACAAAAGCGCGTTTTGCTTTTGGTTGAGCTGAAGGAATATATTGTGGCCCTGCGAATCTTAAATGGTTTCCCCACCTTGCTGATGTGTCTTGTTCTTCTTTCTTGCATGTCACCTAACAAAAAATATCAGGAGATTCCAAAGATTCTTGATTAGGTACTAACAGATTTAGGAATTCTGCTGTATTTCTTATTCATTCTTGACAGAGAAGCATACAATATAAATACACAAGACAAAGAGAAAGAAAAGGAAACTATTCTATGAATCCCTGATTTTATGGGATTGCCTACAATCACTAATATTATGGGATTATAATCGTATCCCATTACACCTACATTAAATACATAATCATTTACATTTTCCCACACTCCCCCTCAAGCTGGTGAGTGGGAGTTTCCTATTCCTAGCTTGGATAAAATTCTCTTGAACATCGGTCTACTTAGTCCTTTGGTGAAAACATCTGCTAGTTGTCCATGAGTAGGCACAAATGGAGTACAGATTAAGCCACTGTCTAGCTTCTCCTTGACAAAATGTCTGTCAATTTCAACATGCTTTGTTCGATCATACTGAACTGGATTGTGAGCTATGTTTATTGCTGACTTATTGTCACAATAGAGCTTCATTGGTCTCTCCCAATTGATCCTTAGATCTTTTAGGATAATTTTTAGCCACAATAATTCACATATACCATGTGCCATCGCCCGAAATTCGGCTTCAGCACATTACATGCTACCACGCTTTTCTTCTTGCTTCTTCGTGTCACAAGATTTCCTCCGATAAAAGTGCAATACCCTGTTATCGATCTACTGTCAACTGATGAGGTAGCATGGTTTGCATCGGTATATGCTTCAAGAGTTACACAATTATTTCTTTCAAACAAGATTTCATTCCCCTGTGCTCCTTTGACATATTGTAAAATCCGGTTTGCGTTTTGTAAATGGGTTTCCTTTGGGTTATGCATGGACTGACTGACCATGCTTATAGCATAAGCTATGTCAGGTTTGGTATGAGACAAATATATAAGTTTCCCCACAAGCCATTGATACATTTTTTTGTTCACAATTGCATCTTCTTCTGCATTTCCCAGTCTATGATTCGGGTCTATAGGAGTACTAGCAGGTTTGCACGCACCTTGACCTGTTTCCATGAGCAAGTCTATAACATACTTTTGTTGGGATATAAAAATTCCCTTTCTTGAATGAGCAACTTCAATTCCAAGGAAATACTTCAGTCTTCCTAATGTCTTGATCTCAAAATCTTTGGCTAGACATAGGCTCAGGGCTTGTTGCTCTTCTTTATCATCTCTTGTTACAATGATATCATCCACATAAACCAGTAGCATTGTTATTTTTCTTGTTTTCGAGTGCTTGATGAACAGAGTGTGATCCCCTTGATTTTGTTTATATCCCAAAATTAACATAGCCCCGGTAAATCTCCTAAACGATGCTCGAGGAGATTGTTTTCCGTATAGTGTCTTTTTTTAACTTACAGATTGTATTGGGTTTTGTTCCTTTTCCATAACCAGGTGGAACATCCATATAGATACCTCATCAAGTTCATGCAAGAATGCATTTTTTTACATCAAATTGATGCAAATCCCAATCAAGATTAGCAACTAGGGATAGAATTACCCTTACTGTATTCATTTTTGCAACAGGTGCGAATGTCTCAAAGTAATCAATGCCAAAAGTCTGCTTCTATCCCTTGGCTACCAGTCTTGCTTTATACCTCTCAATTGACCGATCCACATTATATTTCACTGTATAAACCCATTTACATCCTACTGGCCTTTTTCCTTCCGGCAATTTAACCAACTCCCAAGTTTTTTTTCATTTCAAGTGCTTCCATTTCCACACTCATGGCTTTCTTCCAATTTTTATTAGATAATGCCTCAGATAAATTTGTAAGAATGGAAATGGAGTTGAGGTTGACAAGAAATGCTTTGTAGGTGGGAGAGAATTCTTGGAAAGAGGTGTAGTGTGATAAGGGATACAATGGTCTTTTTGTGCATTCTCTTGTTCCCTTTCTAACGGCAGTAGGCAGAGATTGGTCACTTGTTTGAGATTAGTTACGCTTTGCAAGGGTGTAGAGTTAGAAATTGTTACCTTGTTTGAAGGACCAGTATCAGATTCATGTTCTTCTTTTATCTTGAGTATATATACCAGGTTCTTCCTAAACCGAGTGGATTTCGGATTCTAGAATAGGTTCACGATCTGGTGGAATTGTTTCAGAGTTATGAGTAATAGGAGTACTTGAGGAGTGTTCAGGCTCGGGGATAGGAGTTGAGTGAGATTGGGATGGAATAGGCTCACGAGCTGGTGAAACTATTTCGGGATCATGGATAACAGGAGTATTTGGGGAGTGCTCAGGGATAGAATTGGAAGCTAATATAAATAAGTCAAGTAAAAGATCTTCCAAGCCACCCTTATCTTCCTTTTGATCCTCCCCCTGAAGATAAGGTTGGGTGAAGTAGGGACTGTTTTTGCTAAAAGTTACATCCCTTGACACAAAAACTTTATAGATGGGGGGTGGTAACATTTGTACCCTTTTGGGTTGAGGAATATCCCAAAAAAACACACTTTAGAGCCTGAGGACCAAGTTTGTTTCTGTCTTGGCTATGGACGTGAACAAATAAAATACATCCAAAATTACGGGGTACAAGATTGTTGGAAGTGGACACATTTGGATAAAAGGAAGAAAGTACATCCATAGGACTTTTGAGTCCTAGAAATCGGGTATGGAGTCTATTTTTAAGATTAGTTGTTGTGAGCACTGCTTCTCCCCAAATATGTTTTGGAACGTTATTTGAAATAATAATGCTCTGGTTTGATCTAATAAATGCCCATTTTTCCTCTTTGTCACTTCGTTCTTTTGAGGTGTTCTAACACATAAAGATTCTTGAATTATTCCCTCTTTTTGAAATTCAGAGGTGAGTCTGATTGAAAAAGTCTCGAGCATTATCGGATCTTATTTTTTGAACTTCTACTCCAAATTGATTTTTTACCATCGAAATGAAATTAGGGAGGATAGTGCTAACATCAGACTTATGTTTTAATAAGAACACCCAAGTAACCCGTGTACAATCATCAATGAAAGTCACGAACCATCTTGCATCCGACACATTGGAAATATTAGATGGACCCCAAACATCAGTGTGAATAGGATAAAAAGGAGAGTTGCTTCTTTTATCACTGATAGGAAAAGGGGTATGCTTGTGTTTAGCAAGCTCACATACCTCACAATGAAGGCTTTCAACTTCAATTGTCTTAAAGAAATAAGGAAAAATAATTTTAATAATCTTAAATGAGGGATGACTTAAACGACAATGATGAAGTATGATTTTTTCTTTATTGAAAAGAACAGATTCTGATACGAGAGAGTGAGATAATCTGGTACTTTTTGGCATCTCAAGACAATATAGACCATCATTTTCCTTAGCAAGTCCAATCGTCTTTCCTGAATCCTTTACTTGAAGCAAACAATATTCGTCACAAAATACCACTTGACAAGGTAAATCTCGTGCTAGTTTCTGTACGGAAATCAGATTATTTTGGGACGTGAAGAAGATTTTTTAAAAGAATGGATGAGTTGAGTTGGATATCTCCTATACCGGCTACGGTGGTTTGAGTTCCATCAGCAGTGGCAATTTTTTTTTACTTGGACAAGGTGAGTATGTGGAGAAGTGTTTGGAAGAGTGAGTCATATGGTCAGTTGCTCCCAAATCAATGATCCAGGAGTATTTTAGGGTTGAACCTGAGACATTAAATCCAAATGAAAAAGGATGCTCACCTGAATAGGTTAAAGAACAAGTACCTGGGAATGAGTATCAAGTTTTTCCGGAGTGCTGAAAAATGACCTGACCTTTTCCACTTCCTCTTGATTAAGGTTTTGTTGGCTCTTGTTTGACTTCTTCTGGGGTCGGGTCGATTGCGACATGGGCTTGTCCTTTTTCTCTAGCCGTTGCACTTTTCTGCCCCCACTCTTGGCTTGGAGGTTTGCCATGTAACTTCCAACATTTCTTCTTGGTGTAACGTGCCTTTTTGCAATAAGTGCACCATAACCCATCTCGACTTTGAGTTTTGAGTTGATCACCTTTCCCGGATCCAGATTCGTAGTTGGTTCTATTTTCCCTCCTTATCTTGACATTTTCGGCCACCATTGCCGAGCCATTAATTGGAGGGGTCTCAAGCATTAAGGTTCTCCTGCTCTCCTCACTTCTAACGATAGCCACCACTTCATTAAAGCAAGGTACTTCAGATTTTCCAAGGATTTGAATCCTCACTTGATCAAAGTCAGAGTTTAAACCTACAAGAAAGTCATAAACTCTGTCTTGTTGATGAAGTCCTTGAGTATCGCCGCATCTTCAGAGCAATTAGTCTTGATTTCCCTATGATGATCGAGTTCTTGCCGCAATGATTTTAATTGATTGGCATACTCGTTTACTATTTTGCTTCCTTGTTTTGCTGCTATAGTCTTGACTTTTACTTCATAAACCTGAGCTACATCTTTTGCTTTAGAGTACTTTTGCTGAATTGCATCCCAGATCCCTTTGGCATTAGCCATGAACATCATAGTGTCACTTATTTCAGGAATCATAGAACTCCATAACCACGCCATGATCATGGAATCTTCTTCATCCCATGCTTCAAACTTGGGATCTTCTTGTTTGGTCCTGTTCCGGTGACTGATTTTTCCCTTCCCTTTCAGGATGGTTTGAATTAGTTGGGACCATTTGAGATAGTTCTTTCCATCCAATCGGTATGAAGCATGGATGTGCTATAAATCTCCTGGTTGAGAAACATGGGTTATGGCAGATTTAGATTTAGGTTCTGTCATTCTTTCGGTGTTGGGTTAGGAATTGTTGGCAACGAAGGCCACAAAAAAGGAATCAAAGGAAAGAGGCAATGAAGGCCTATGAAATTTTCAAAGAAGGTTTATGAAGGCTAAAAAGGCTTCCCAAGCTTCGATAGCTCTGATACCATAACATATTTAGGAATTCTGCTGTGTTTCTTACTCATTCTTCACAGAGAAGCATAAAATATAAATACACAAGGCAAAGGGAAAGAAAAGGAAACTATTCTATGAATCCCTGATTTTATGGGATTGCCTACAATCACTAATATTATGGGATTATATACATAATCATTTACATTTTTACATTTTCCCATAGTGCAATTGGAGTAGAAACCAGTTTCATTGTTTCTAATGATTCTAGAATATATACATATGGAATAGAGTCATGGTTCTCGGATTTAAGGATAGCCGTTATCTTGTCATAGTATGTTTCCCTTGATGGACATGGAGAGGTGGGTTTGGATGTAATATCACGAATGTTTATATCCATACAAATATTATTGGGTATGAATACTTAAATATGCTATTATCTTGTGCTAATTAAGTTATCCTTTGAATCAAGATTATAGTCAATTATTGATTGGAACCAAGTTAATGATAATTTGATTACTGAGAATCAGGTAAACGTGTAACTGTACATATACATATGGGTATGCACATGATTGTGAGTGCATAGAGCAGACATATGCATAGTCAATCAACCATGTCATAAGATGCAATATGAGTAAGTAGAATTTGGAGGCCCAAGGATGTCAATAGCAAGAAAGCATGAAAGTCAGAATTGCTAGAATAGCTGATTTAGTTAGTTACCATGCAGAGTTGTTGATCAGTGGATCATAGCCAAATATTTTACGACTAAAAATGACTTTTCAGTCAAGCCAAATATCACCAAAGAGGGGGATTTGCAAGTTGAAAGTTAGGAAAGGCAAGGGTATTTTATCCTAGAATTGAACACCTCAACTCGAAATGTGCATGGAGTATGCACGCCTCAGAGCAGGTGGTTGGGAGCTCTCTTCCTCCCGTTCTTTATGAAATAGCCTTGGAATAATCAATAATATAAGATCAAACCCTAAACATTCTAGAGCCACTCTGGAAACTCAGAATTTAAGCATATTCAGAGTGAATTTGAAGCCATAGCAAGCAATCTTAAGATTTCTTTGCATTCTAAGCTTTGGAAATCAGTATTCACATTTCTTTCCTCGTGCCAAGTCCTTAAACTAGTCATAGAATGTGTTTTCATGAATTTTCCAACTATCGACCGAACAATGAGTGTTCAAAGGCTCTTGATTCTATTCCTCTGAACCTTGAGTGCACTCTTGATCTTGAGTCTTATATATCAATAGCCCTTAGAAAAGGTGTTAGAAAATGCACCATCGAGTATCCTATGTCTAACTCTGTCTTTTTTTAGATTTTTTCTCCATCTTTCTCTTGTTTTATCTCATTAATCATGTGGAAATTCCAATCTATGCATGCACCTTTCTAGTCCCTGAATTGAAGGTAACAGTTTTGTAGGAAGTGAATGCTACTAAGAGGAAGAGGACATGGGTAAAGTAGCTTGTTGTCTTGGAAAGAAGTTGGTTGGATGTAAATGGGTATTCACAGTCAAGTGCAATTTGGATGGAACGCTCTAAAGATACAAGGCAAGAATGGTAGCAAAATGTTTCACTTAGACTTATGGTTTGGAGTACATTGATGCAATTTCTCTGGTGGCAAAACTCAATACTGTAAGGTCCTATTGTCTGATGCAGTAAGCCTAGTTTGGCTGCTACACCAACTAGATGTGAAGAATGATTTCTTGGATAGAAAAGTTAAAGTTGAAGCATTTATGGAAGCTCCTCGAAGCTTTGAGACTGAATTTGGATCCCAAGTTTGCCTATTGAGAAATGCACTTTTATGGGTTGAAGCAATGACCTTGAGCTTAGATCGGAAGATTTAAAAGTTCAGTGAAACAAGGATATTTTCAAGGGTGACTAATCAGACCTTATTCTTTAAAAGGAAGAAAGTGGGAAGATGATTGCATTACTGGTATATGTCAATGGCAGCATCGTCAAAGAAATAGACAACTTGAAGCAAGTCTAGCCAGAATATTTGAGATAAAAAAGGGGATTATTTAAGTATTTCTAGGGAATGGAAGTTGCAAGATCAAAGAAGGGGATCATAGTAAGCCAGCATAAATATATTCTTAACCTGTTTTCTAGTAGGAGCATGACAGTTTGTAAGCTAACTGACATGCCTATAAGACAGTTTGTAAGCTAACTGACATGCCTATAGACCCTAATCAAAGATTGGTTGGGAAGTTAATCTACTTGTCTCATACAAGGCCATATATTGTTCCTGCCAGTTTAATCAACCAAGTTATGCACTCTCCTAAGAAGGTTCATATAAATGCAGCTTCCCATATCCTAAGATATTTCAAGGGATTTGTTGGAAAAGGAATATTCTTTCATACTTCTTCTAGATGGGGAGGTCCTGGTAGAAGATCTATAAGTGGATACCGGTAATTTGTATGGAGAAATCAAGTGATATGGCATAGTAAAAAGCAAAATGTAGTGTCTCACAGCAGTGCTGAAGCAATTGCGGATGGAATATGTGAGGCAATTCAACTGAAATGAGTATTAGAGGAGGTACAACTACCATTAGATGGACTCATGAAATTATTTTGTAACAAGGCTACCATAAGTGTTGCAAATAACCCCATGCATCATGACAGGACTAAAGGAGTATAAATTAATCGTTCTTCATCTAAGAAAAGCTAGAGAATGGAGTGATATGCATGTCATATGTTCCAATCATGCTACAAGTAGCTGATATCCTTACAAAAGGAATGTACAAGCAAGCTTTGATGTTTTCATCAACATGCTGAGTCTTATGAATATATATATATATATATATATATATATATATGCCCCTACATGGGGGTTGTGCTGGTTTAGATATAATTAGATCAAACCAAACGAACCGCTATATTCCCACCTGGGAGATGTATGCTGACTTTTCCTCTCTCTCAAGAGGTAGATAGGTTGTTTTTGAGAAGACCTTCACCTTGTTGGTTTACATATGATTACAGTTGTAAAGTAGATCAACATAAATTAGTAAAATATTCTTTAAATAAATCATTTTATTTTAATTGATCGATAATATATAATTTAATAAAATGTTTTTAAGGTATTTTTTTATCATTTTTAAAATTAATTACAGATAAATTTTATTTTTTATATTATTTTTCTTATATCACTGCATATTTTATTTTATTTATTTATAACTTGTACTAGATCATGTTATTTGTAATTTTATCAGGTTTGCTATTAATTTGTATATCTACTTTTACCAGGAGTAATCCCACTGTGGAACTTAAACAACTGCCTTTACCATAATTTCTTATACATATCTGCGCCACATATATGAAAAGTGTTGATGTGGCAATAAGCAATTGTATAAGCAATCCCTAATGTGGATGCTCAAGAAGAGAAACAATCTCTGACATTTTTTATTCACAATCCCTGATTGAGGTGATGTTTTTCTGAGAAATCTGATTCTGTATGGACATCTGGTATGGAAGTTACGTGAAACCTGCAGATATGTCTTTGGTAGACTATTAAGTAACTTGCAGCCATCATTCTTGGATTTGAGTGTCATTGGCAGACTGTTTGCAATTCTGGATTTTGGCAGTTACCTGAGAAGGTTATCAGAGAGAAGTTGCCACTGGAAGACATTTAGTATATGTAGCTACCTACTTCTCATTCTTGCGAAATCATATTTATCTGATTTCTATATTGTTTAATGCACCGAAGATAACCGTTGCTTAAATTCTTTCCAAATTGGTTATACTTTCATTTAGATGTCAATACTTGAGTAGATATTATCGAGATACAACATCAAAAACTTTGGTGAATTCAAAATTTGAGCTTCTCTATGCTATTTGTTTCCGTGTTCTTTCTTAAACCAATAATCAGAAATGTCATATTAATTTCTGAAAACAGTTAACAGAGACGGATAATTTTTTTACTGCAGGACTCATGGCGTGAACTAGCACATTGTTTTACCAATGAAAGAGTGCTATTCTCATTAAATGCTAGTCACCAGGTATGGTTGAAGAAATGATGTCCTGACAAAGGGCTTATATACTTCCTCGAGCCTAAATAATGGTACCAATGATGCTTACCAACTCCTTGTATCATTTACCTGTATAATTGCAGCGTTCCCTGGCTCAGACCCTTGTTCTTTCAGCTTCTGGCATAAGAGACTCAGTGGAAGCAAATAAGTAAGTATACTCTTATTTTGTTTTTAATATTATCTTGTTCAATCCTCACCCAACGATCCCAAGAGTTTGGTTCTCAGACTAGAAATTTAACCCATGTCTTCTGATATTTGGTTTTAACTTTTGAAAGGTACATAAGGGATCTCACAAGTCATATGACTATTTATCTTAATGATATATGTGGAAAGAAAGATATCAAGAGTCTTTCTCAAAAACCAGATGTTATTCTCGTGGTAAGAGAAAATATCAATAAATGTAGTCTTCTAAAAAACTCTAAAGTCTCCATAAAGAACTTGTTTTTTAAAATTCATGGATGTTTCTGTAGGTTACTTGCTTATTGGAGCGACTTCGAGGGGCTTCCAGTGCTTCTGAACCACGGACACAGAAGGCAGTATATGAGATGGGATTTTCTGTGATGCAGTCAATTCTTAAACTTATTGAGGTTTACAAGGATGAGGTATTAGTTGTATTAATATGTTTATTCTGCTTTTGTAACTGTTTTTCTCTTACTTGATTTTGGAAGGACTGGTTCTCCAAAATCAAGTAATGGACACGGGTGTTACTTATTGCAGCTTCCTTTAAATATTTTATGTCTTTATCATGGACAATTTTTCATTTGCATAAGGTGACATGTGTGCCCAATATTCTTGCGGTTGTCTCAAATTTTACGTGAATATATAATTTTTTTATGACTGGAGTGAGTTAAGGATCAAGGTATCGTTTGTTGGGAGGATTAGTTTCATCAATATATTGCAAGATTAATGTTTTTGAAGACAGTAAGCAACTTTGTAAGGGGTTGGGATGTAAGATAAATTGATGCTGATAATTAGGTATTGATGGCTTCTTAGTAGGATTAGTCTTGTGCTAGTATTTGTTAGAAATGGATGCTAGAACAGGGGACAAAGCCCTATGCAGCCTAGGCTATGCTAGCCATGGTCGCATAGGGCTATTTGGATTGGATAGTGGCCTTTCGTTACACCTTTTACGACTGGGGCAAGGGATTGCACGACCTGACCATCACGTTGGACAGATCACGTAGGGCATCAGGGGCATTCAGTACAATTTTGGCGAGGGTGGATATGTAACTTGGAGGTCCCATACGCAGATTTGCGCAGACCTCTAGGGACCCCTCTTGGCTGATTTCTTTGGCAGTTTTTGGGCTTTTACACCCCCTTTTGGCCCCTCTCCCCCCTTGCTCTAATTTGCCATATATAAGCCATTTTGTTACAAATTTTTGTCTAGTGTTCTTAGAAGAAAAATTATGTGTTCTTCCAAGCTAGAGAGAAGGATAGGAGAGCTTACTCCATTTGGCTTTCTACTAGTTTTGTTGATCAATCTCCATTGTAAGTTGCTTTGTACCCCCTTTCGTATATTAGTACAAGTGATATTTTTTACCTAGTGAGCTTCCACTACCTCATGGTAGTGGAACCACGTTAAATCTCGTGTCTGGTTACTTGCTTTACTACTTTAGCTTGCTTATGGTTATATTGCCCTGGATCTAGCTTGTTGTTGGTATATTATGCTTGGATAGCCATTTACTTGGTTTGTTTTGGAAGATATGAACCCTTGGTATTAACTGCCTGTTGGAAACATATGATGCAAGGATACAGGTATTGGGGTACAGGCCACAGGATACATTGATACTGGATCTAGGGATTCCAAAAAGTTCGGGATACAGGAGTGCATATACAAATTCTAAGAAAAACCAATAAAAGTAGAAAGTTATTTTAATATTCTTACATTTTATATGCAAGATAGAAACTAAAATCCAAGTCTTTTTGTGCTTTTATGACTTCTTGTGTCATCTCAGTTTTTCTTGCTCGAAGTCATATTCTTAATCCGAAAGAAGTTCCCAGGATAGTTCTCCCTCCAAGAGTTGCTCTCTCCCTTGTTTTTGCCTTTTATTTGGAGGCCCAAATAAGAAAACATCAGATGGCTAGGCCACAGTTGCTGAAATGCTCTTTGCTAACTCTCTAGTGTGCCCTTACTAAAGTTTGTCTTTTCCTCGGGTATGTTCTTTCAAAAAGATTTACAAGATCAGCACTGAATGATGTAGTAGTCAGCCAATACATACTCTTACGAAGTTCAGCATCCATTTTTACTTCAAAACAACTTAATTCAACTCAAATCTTTAGACAAACACCACCTATCCACCCAGACACAGATGTCTGCAACTTAAATAGGGCTCAAAATACTGAGATAGAAGCTGATATACTCTAATAACAAGTTTTTATTGATATTGTGACTAGTGAAAAACTCTAATAAATTAGAGTTATCTATGAACAAGTAAAACATTAGTTTATCTTCTTTCATTGATCTGTAGTACTTTTGCAGTTTGGTTTATGTTTCTTCTGCTAAATTTACTTCCTCTCACTAGTAGGGATCGTAGATTTTATGACTTGATGACGAGTAAGGCGTTAATTTGAATACAATAATCGTTTATATCGAGCCTATATTTCATTGCTGTAAACTGTTACATGTGCTGATTCTTGGATATTTCTAGTCTGCAGTTGTCTATCTGTTACTTAAGCTTGTTGTTGACTGGGTGGAGGGGCAAATCATATACCTAGAGCCTCATGAGACTGCATTGGTTATTGACTTCTGTATGCATCTGCTTCAGCTTTACTCTTCCCACAACATTGGCAAGGTATCAACTTTATCATCAGTGCCTCATAATTTAGTCTTGTTGACAAGAGCAATGTAGCATCACATAAACCTGAAATGCTTTTAACAAAAGAATGTCATTGCCAGTGTTGAAAGTAATTATTAGATATAGGAGCCAAAATATTTCCTTAAGACACATAATACTTCATTTGTCTTTTTGTTTTTAACTTTGTATCACTGCCTATATTTCTCCAGATATCTGTAAGCGTTTCAAGCAGTTTACTGAGTGAAGCAAATGATGAAAAATACAAGGATTTACGTGCTCTACTGCAGCTGCTTCAAAAACTATGCACAAAAGATATGGTACATTATTCTACATTGCCTGGCCAAGCTATTTTCTGATGGATAAGATTTTACATGAACATTCAAAGAACATTGAAATTTTCAGGTTGATGTTTCATCAGCTACTAGTGAAGATCAGCAAACAAGCATTTCTCAGGTATATGGCTATATTCACATTCTATATATATTGTATGTATGAAGTTTCCCAATTTGGGAGGACATTTTGCCTGTTGTGCTGTATTTTAGAACATTATATCTTATGCTTATATGCATGCTTACAGTAGTGCCACTGTTTCCCAAATGTTATTAAATGTAAATACCCTCTTATCATGGTATTATTACAATTATTGATGTAACTGTCACATCGAGAAAGAAATACAGACTTGTTTCAAGTTGATTCAGGTTACCATATGACTCACAATTAGAGACAGGTCATGATTCTTTTGTCTCTTGTGCCCGAATCAAGACTTTGTGATATGGAGCTGGAAGTAAAGCAGTGATAGATTGACTAATTTGACAGCAGCAGTAGGTTGCAACGAAGGTCCTTTTTTGGTAGTTGATTACTTTTCTTAGTGCTAAGTCAGCTTGATTTTCTTGTTATGGATGAAAGAACTTGCATGAATACTAAGAGATTATGTACAGGAAATTTCTTGATTAGATTTCTTAGATTATTTACTTAAATAGTTGCAGATGAGGGAGACCTTTTGTTCATATAGGTTATATAGGAGTGTTTATATCCTAAAGAGCAATGTAATACGGGCACCTCTTAAGCTACGTGCATTCTAGTTACAAGGAGCTTCTAAGTTATTGTACAAAATATTGAAGAACCCATCTAAATATCAGTAGTGTTTCACCTTAGATCAATGGTCCCCGTTTCCATTGAATGTCAATTATGTCTTTCCATGACAGGAAAGACCCGTTTCCCTTGAATGTGGCGTAAAGACAAAAGTAAGTCACATGTCAATGTTATCGAGTTTCACCTTAGATCGATGGTCCCTGTATACGACTCTTTTGAGTTCCGCTACAACACCCTAAAATGATCCTAGTGCATACTCGTTCTCTAGATGAGTTTCACCCAAAAAGCCAATGGTCCCCGTATACAACTCTATGGGCACTGCCGCAAGACCCCCAATGCTCCCCGTATATGACTCCATGAGTACCACCACAAGACCCTAACATTAACTCGGTTCATGCTCATTTAGGTTCAAATGTGAGAACATTAAAACTTCTCACTTACCAACAACAAGTGACCCTTACACACATGGATTCAAAGTGACACAATCACCATTTTCGTGATTTAAAACTTAGAAGATTAAATCAATCCCAATGACATGTATTTTTAAGTAATTATGCAAACATATGGATAAATTGTCCAAGTAACAATGAACAATCAAAGTTGGGTAAAATCCCAAATAATGGTGCAACATATGCAATTTAATATTCAAATGTAATCATCGAACAATCAAAGTTGGTAAACTCCCAAAACTCAATTAAACAATGTTCAATTAATCAAAGTCAACAACTTATAAGACAAGTTTCAATACTAAGAAACGAGTTAGGGTTGAACGTCAAAGGTTTTCATATGTTTCCTATTGCTTCACAAAACACAATAGCACATCTATTTATACAAGTGATGGAGAATCCTTTCCATATCTTTCTGAAATAACTATGGAAAGGATAGGAACAATCTTTTAAATTAAAGAATACTTGAAATTAGGAATAACTCCCTAATTTACTTGATCCACAAGATCTTTCATATGATTAAGGAAATCTCCAGAGAATCTTCACTCCTCCCGCAAGTTAGGTATGGAGGTCGATCATATCCAACTTGTTTATCATCTTCGAGAACACAGATGGTACGAATCATAAACTATTTTGAAAAACATAAGACTTCTCCAATAGCTCTAGAACGTGAGAGTGCCTTCCTCGTAGAACACTTGTCAGGTGGTGCAGGAACCAGCAGTTGCCAACTGGTAGTCTATTAGACACATGGTTGGCCCAGCCTCAGTCCATATGGATGACCCGAGACAATGGGCACCCTAATTATAGGTAATGTAATTGTGTAAAAAAATAAAATAGAAGTTATAAATATAAAAAACTCTGTAGATGCCAGTCTTATTTATATTTCCTACAATTACTCATCATGATACCTCATGAGAAATACTCATTTTCCCGCTCACCTTGATCTAAATTAGGCGACTGCAAAGTAATGCCTACATCCAACTCAACTTGGTTATTGGGCTGTTCAGTTGAACTGTTAGCATGTATTTCCGCTTCATTAAATAACATCCCAGTGTCATTATCCCGTACGTCTTTTACTGGACACCTGTGATTTTCATCATACTAAAAACAAAACCACTAACTTTCTTGTCTGCGTGCAGGTTATATATGTTGGGGTTCACATTGTTAGCCCTCTGATTACAATAGATATGCTGAAGTATCCTAAGCTTTGTTATGATGTAAGCTTGCTACTTTGTAAATGGATAAGTAGCTTGATTCTTATTTCAAGGTCTAACACCTTTCTTATATCCTTTTTTGGAATAGCACTTTGCTCTGTTGTCGCATATGCTGGAGGTGTATCCCGAAATGATTCCCAAACTAAACCATGAAGCCTTCGGTCATATTTCAGGAACTCTTGATTTCGGTCTCCATCACCAGGTAAATAATGTTCATTTAAATCGATGAAAACTATGCACATTTAACCTTAAGGGCCAGCAAATAAAGGCTAGGCTTGGGGCTCCTCTCATAGGTCGCCAGCTCGAGTCTCCTCAAGGCCACTAGGAATTTTCCTGGTGGTTATCTGCGAGCCCCATAGGATTAGTTGAGGTGCGCGCAAGATGGCCTAGACACCCATGGTTACCAAAAAAACTGTGCATAGTTGTTCATTTGCAAGTGATATTTATGCTGCGAATGAACTAAGGGGAGGTTCTGAATGATAGACTTGAGACTTATTTTATGGTGCCTTTTTGGCTGATATCCTGTAGGATGAAGAAATTGTTGGCATGTGCCTCAGTTCTCTGAGAGCTCTTGCATTCTACCACTACAAGGAAAGAGCTGGTGGTAGAGATGGGTTAGGTCCACATGCTACAAGCTATAAGGATGCTAATGGAAATTTTCAAGATGGTATTCTTAGTAGATTTTTGCGATCGCTGCTGCAACTAATCCTCTTTGAGGATTACAGGTAAGAAGCAACATTGTGGTGTCAATTTATCGTATTAAATATTTACAACATAGCATGTTCTGAAGAGCAGAGGTAAAGCTAACAGCATCAACCATGCATCCCTGATTTTTGGTGATTTCTGTAGAAACAAGACCTTTGAGGGCTTTCCTTCTCATACTAATGATAAAGTCTTAATTTTTCATTGTTGCAGCACGGATCTTGTAGGAGCTGCAGCTGATGCTCTTTTTCCATTAATCCTCTGTGACCATGGTCTTTACCAGGTATCTATCTACCATTTGTAATTTCAAAGTAAACTTACCTTCTTTGTTTTAACCATGGGTGTTCGGGTCAGCTTGCACGCACCTCGACTAATCCCATGGGACCTTGAAGATAACAGCCAGGAAAATCCCCAATGGCACTGAGGTGACTCAAACTGGCGACCTATGGGGAGGAGCACCAAGGCCTAGCATTTATTTGCCAATTAAGCGGGCCCTCAAGGTTACTTTTTAGGAGCCACGTCCATTGGCCGGAAGGCCTAAAGTTTGTCTGGTCCATGTAGATGTGGCACTTTGCATGGACCTGTTGGGACTAGTTAAATTAAAGGTGTTGAATACCATAATCATCTTAAAAATGGTAAAAGAACACTTGTCATCATTTTGGATTTGTCTAAAAGTGAAGAAACTAGGAACGACATGAATTGGCTCTAACTTCTTGGTGATAATTCATACAGAGATTAGGTAATGAATTGGTCGAAAGGCAACCAAATTCAATATTCAAAGCAAGGATGGCTAGCGCATTGCACTCACTAACAACCTCAGACGATCTCTCTCCATCAGCTGACCGCTCAAACATGAGAAAATTCAGAAAGAATCTAAACCGATTCCTGGTTGATGTTCGTGGCTTTCTTCGAACAATTTGATGATAGCTCATAGGGAATGAAGTTTTAACTCCCCATAGTTCTCTCCCCACCAATGGCAGTCAACCCAAGTCCTTTCAGACTATAGGTTCTCGTGGGAAATGCCAGAAAAACGCATACCAGATGGATCGTGCTCAAATTTCACATTTTTTAGTTGGCTTTTCTTATGTACAGCCTACAAGTGCCATTTTGCCTAATAGTATCGAGTTGTTACAACTTTTAGGTTGTGAGCTTAAGCTTCTTTTGAGATGTTAGTGTGCGAGTTTGTTGATCGTTTAAAAGAACAAAACGAAGTCATCAAATGTGGGATTGAAAAAGTTTTGAAGGCAAGTTAGAAGTGTTCATTAGACATTTATTTTAGGGTATTAGTTGCAAGCAAAATGAATTTGCTTCCCACATCTTTGGTTGTATTTTTGTTTTGGTGATTGAAATATTGAAAACTAGAAATGGAACTCAAATGATAATATCAAGTCTTTAGTTTTAAATAAATGATTGTTGTCACTGAAACCAAGTACAATTAAGGGAATATTGATATGGTGCATATTTTGTTGTTTTTTGGTGCTTAAAGATTTGATGACAAATTTGGAACCATTTTTTTTAAGTATATAATATTTATGTACGGTAAATAGAACAAATAAACTCACACGCCCTCCTCACATTTTCGTTACAGAAGTTTGCAAACTTGGGTCGCGTTTAGACCAATGTTTACTAGTAATTGTTTTACTACATTATTAGTAATTTAATTATAAATTTGTAGTAAATGCTAATATGCAGTGAAGTGCAATTAGTAATTGAAAATCGTATAATACGGTATAAAACAAGCCCATGTCGCAAACTGTAACACAAAATGGGTTATGCGGTTTGTGCGATATTCCAAGGTGTTATGGGACTCTTATGTAACAAATTGAATGATTTGAAGAAATTTTATTGAACAATGATACTTGGGCTTAAAAACATAACATTCAATATGTAACCATAAGAGTGGTGCCTAATTGGTTTGAACTTGGCTCCAAAGATCAAAAGTACCAGGAGACCTCACGTTCAAATCCAAGAAGAAATTAAAAATCCCCTTATGGCCACGAAGGTTCAAATGCGGTGACTCCGGACTATTTGCAAAGCAGATGGTCACCCTAGGATTAGTCAGCTCACATAGGGGATTGGATATCCAGGTTAATAAAAAGAAAACATTCAATATGTTCTATTTGGAAGGAGATATGGAAGCAATAAGATATATGTTGATCTAACATCTATCTACTTAAAAAAAATATCATCGTAACCCATGCATAAACAATCTCATAACATTTTCGTTATGAATTTCGAGAGACCGTTTAACTCTTTACCAAATGGGTTGAAACCCTTAAAAGATTCATTACCAAATACCACTACGACCAAAAGCTTACTAAATAAATTTCATAAAAACGCAACGTACTTGGTATCATATCTAGTTCTAATAGATGTTTTTAAGTTGTTGATTGAATCAGTCAACCATTCAGCTTCGAGGTTCCGAATTCAATTACGACAACCCGATTTTGTGGATATTCACAAACCGTCATAGCTCTCAAATCGAGCTCGAGCCTACATTTAAGTAGACTCATCAAACTACAGAATTGAGTTTGCAACCCTAACTTGGAATTAAAAGAGTAACAAGAAAAGGAAGTTTTCAACATAATGAGACGATAGAACTACTTGTAACAATCAATTAGATGGTAATTAAAACCCACACGAACCGCTGCGCGGTCTTTCTTGCTTACGACTTACTTGTGAAGGACACTCTTCTTGGGAATCCTCGATTTCTTCAGCTCACGTTGCTGCGAGAAAAAGATTACAATAAGCAATTTTAAAAGACGATGCCAGAAATCAAAACAGAAAAATTACCTTTTGCTTTTCTAAGGCCTCGAAATCTGTTCTCTCTTTCCACTTGCTCTTACGCAGTTTTATTGGGCGATTTCCGACGTATTTTCCTAACCATGAAACAAACCAACAACGACATGCCAAAGAAAAAGTCAAGAAACCCGAGCAGAATGCAGAACATCAAATATTTCAGAATTAAGTAGACAAAGGGATGAAAAAAGTTACCATTCATTTCTTTAAGAGCAGCAGCCAGATCAGTGGGGTTCGCAAAACTCACGAATCCGTATCCCCTGGTCTTCCCGGTCCGCTTGTCTCTGACCACCTGATACCGTCACATGAAACACATTATAAACATAGACTTCTGACCACAAATAGAATAAACAGCAAATCCCTTGGGGTCTGGGGTTAGGATCTATACAGACCCCGCCTCCCCATAGATAGAGGGATTGTTTCCGTGAAAACCCCAGTTTGTAAAACAAAATTACAAGAAACAAGTGAGAGGGCGTGCAAACAAGCAACAGATACAGTAAAAAGGAAAATTCAACAGAGACGATGTGAGGAAATAGGTAAAACACAGAGCGAAATATTGGCAAGTAGCAAACAGGTCATACAAGTAGACACAATAGTAAGAAATGTTCGCACTCAACCACTAATGCCAAGGATACGATTATACACCTGTTCGTGTGATCAGGCTTTATTTTTTTTACTTATTGCCTGCGCTCCTGGGTAACTAACAAGTCGCTACTTCCAAAATTCTACTAAAACTTACGCATGATCCTTGCTTTCGGAGAGAGATTCCATTTGCAAATAAATAGTCTACGACTATCAATCTCCACAGTAGATCTTAATAACATATTACGGCTGCAAATGAGCAAATCCAACACTCTACTTGTTCAAGGAAGGGCAAAATATTTGTAATCTAGAAGTTCTTTGTCGTATCAAGCAAAGACAAACACCAAATCAACCAAGTTATATTCACACGACGAGTAAAACATTATTATGTTAGTTTTGCAATGACGAGGTATGTTGTATTTGTAAGTCTTTTTATTTTCCTGCTGCCCAATAGCAACATGCTAGATGTATGTATGTGTATCTATATGTACACATATAAGTAAATAAACATATAAAGCACACTCTTCATGATCTACTCATTGTCTCAGCATGAAAATTGGACTATGCTCCCCATCAAAATATGAAATCACCACAGGGTAATTGGCCCAACGGCACCGGAAGAGCCCAGCGGCACCGGTCTCAAAGGTTCAAATCTCACCAAATGTGAGTAGTGTGTGTAAGTTTTGAGGTACATAATTATATATACTTCAAAAATAAACGATATGAAAATTTATTTTATTCATTTAGTGTCTAGGATCAAAAGTCCTAACTTGACAGTAGGCTATGCAGATTTGTCAAGTGACATTATCAAGCAATATCATCAGTAGGAGGGGGCAATAAGATCCAAACCAAATGCAAACAAAGAGCATACTGTGAGAGACATCCCTCCTGAATTTCATCCTTTGCATGTTTTTGACTGAGAAAGATATAATACCACTTTAAAAATGTAGGAAAAGAAGACAAAGTATAGCCTGCAAGAGTGCAAGTAATTAGCAAATATTTGAACTCTCATTGACACTTCCCAATTGACTTTTGTAAGAACAAGTGCGCGTTGACCTATTTTTACAGAAATGTACAGAATATCACAATATTTCAACTACAAATAATAGTACCTTTACTTTTTAGATAGTAGCAAAACTATTGCTTGGGACCACCTAATGTCCATATTCCAAAGAAGAAGATAACTTAATCCAGTACAACTTCAATAATTTGACTACAACAGCCTTTGCAGATATCATATTATCCCCTTGAGCAGTAAGAAGAAAACAGAAGGGTATAAGCTAGATACATTCGAATATAATAATCAAGGTGAAAGAGATTCAGACCAACATCTTTTGAACTAATAATACATAGCCAAATGTGATAGGTGACTGACAACCATGTAAGAGAATCCTACCTTACATAATGGAAATATGGCAGTGCTCCATGACTTCAAACAAACATCTGAAGAGGACATGCAAATAGCTCATGTATACCAAATAACAACTTATCATATTGTCTAAAGTTAAACAAAGAGACTTACCCTGGCCATGTTAAAGGAAGGAAATCGTGAAAATGCTTTCGATAGAACATCATCATTCACCTCGTTCCCAAGATCACCACAAAATAGACGAAAATCATCTGCAACACATTATGATCATCAAAAACAGCCTTACTAGAGCCACAAAGGGATGACAGCAAATCTATGAATACAATCCATACTTCCAATATGCAAAAGACCATAAGCTTGATGATAATTATTTATTTAATTACTGTAGTACTATTAACCAAATGCCATTTATTATGACTTGTCTAGTACCTTTTGTGTAACAGACTTAATTTTGAAGCTATAATACCATTGGGATTTTCTAATAAGCATCAAAATAAGTTCTATTTGACAAATAGATTGTCACACCTTGTTCCTCGACCATAATTTGTAAACGTGGTAGTGCATTTATGAAGAAAAAAATTCACACAGTAGTTCCAATACCTCCTCCCCCTACCACCTCCCACACCCACTCCCAAAAACCTACTACACAGCCAGCACCAGAACTACAGCATTAAACTTATGGCCAAGAACATACCTTGGTGGCCTCCTATTCTTGCTAAGCTCATAACATCATTATATCCTCCATTGTCAAGTTTATGAACTTTATACTATTATGTTCATTCGGCAGCAAGTCCACAATGTTAAGAACCAATACTTATCATTTAGTACACCCCCCAATCAAGCATCCTTCTTTTTTCTTAGGTCATTCCACATTGGATGTCAAGTTTTAATAGATGTGAACACTTCGGTCTCAAATTTCTAGCATAGTACTAGTAACAGTGATATACATTTGAAAACCATAACAAAGGTGAAAACTGAAATAGATATGATAAGACATCTATAGATAAGCACATTTATATTGAAACCCCTAAAATACAACACAAAAAGAGCATCTAAGGTGTAATGGTCAGAGTACCATTTGTTGCAATAGCAGATTGCTCTGCACAACGAACTGAGACAGTATCAGAGCATCCAAGATGGATCTACCACTGACCCAGATTTTGAAATTACTGAATGGTTGCAAGATAATGTACCTTGTTTTGTTTGGTTTTCACTTATGAATTTTTTTAAAAATGATAAATGATTATTCAAAAGATGTGTTATAGTTGTCAGTTTAAAATAGAGGTGACAAGATAAGTGATTATACTTTCTGGCCACTCGGCCAAAGTAGGATCCTCCCAAGCTTGACCTGCTGCTTTGCGAGGTACGGCTTTCTTTTTCGTTTCTGCTTTGTGCTCTGTTTCACTGCTTGCAAGTGCAGCCTTTACACTTTTCAGAGCTTCAGGTGTAATTGTCTGGGCATCCCTTTGGAATAGTTGCTGTGCCTGCTAACAAACAACACATCCTCGCTCATCATAATGTACCAATAAGTTGCTGTCAGCTACCATACAAAATTATCCAGGTGCATAGTGCATAGCAGTTTTCAATGTCGTGCCCTGTCGCTTAAGACGGCAATCAAGAACCTGGTGCATGCCATAAGCCCTAGATACAAAGCTTTAGAGCATTTGGCATAGCACAAACAGCACATGTAACCAATAGAGTACACCAACAAGATGATTATAAAACAAAAACCAATAAGATTAGCTTCTTTTCGCTTCTATCAACAATGGGTTATACATCCAATGTTCTCTTATACTATATCCTCTTGGTGCCTCTTACAGTTAGTGCCCACACAGTCACCCCTACGTTGAGCTCAGCTATGAGAAAGTAAGGCACTTTGTTGCTTCGATTTGGTGTTAACCATGAACACAATGCAGTAAGTTGATGTTCCCTCCAATGATTAGATTTTGATTCTTTTGGACGGATTAATAAAGCCTAAGAAGTTGACATATATGGATCTGTTGCGAGCTTAACATACCAACTCTTTTCTAATTTTTGACTTTCCTCTTTATGAAGGTGGTGAACCCACAAAAAGAAATAGATCGTCACAGAACCAAAAAAAAAAGTTTTCATACTCTAATAAAATTCAACAGAAAAGAAGCAGCAGGATAATAATCTTCTAATTGTCACTCTAAAAGGGTAAATATTATGACTGAATATAATTTACTTTCATTCTTCCAACATTTGAACTTACTTGACTTTGGAAAATGTTTCATGATGGGAAGGCGTCATTATCATGGCTCACTTATACGTTGGCACGATATTGTGTAATTGTGCTATGACTACCATGCTGGCGTATTGTCCTGGGGTCCGGAAAAGAGATCCACACCCTTGAATTAACACATAGCTAAATAAACATATGTGACTATTGACATGACGTCTAAATAACCGTAAAGACAATAATACATGAACTTGTTGGCCAATACCAATATTTCTAACATCAAGTAATGATTATTTAAAGGAACAAAAATAAACTAGGATCGACAACTTACTAAAAAAGAAAATGTTAGCATACTTCACACAAACCACAATGCAAAGTGTTCAATTTTTTTGTTTTTGCAACAAAGTGATACATGAAAAGCATAGCTTCATAAGTTCTGGTCGCTGATTATTTATATCAACCTTCCATAACACAGATTTCTTTAATCCTCCGCCATGTGGCCATCTACTTCAACAACTGTTGGTTGAATATGATTTCCTGTTTTCTGCTTCGGCTGTAACTTTCAGTTGATTGGTCAAAAAACTACCTTTAACCTAACTCAACAACTTGATTTCCGAGAATAAAGGTACGATTGAACTGTAAACAAGTTTCTGCCAGTTCCTATTCGTATCACCGCTACAATAAGAGCAGATATTATATAAGCAAATGTATATAACAACACTGATACATATCATTTAGACATGAACATTTATGATCTTCCATTAAGAAAGCTTCACCAATGAGAGGCTATAAAAATGTTCAAGTTCATCACTGAAACATAATATATTCATAAATTAAACTTCATACATATACAAATAGCGATAAAAACTCTCTAAATTGACTCTGAAAGCAAATAAAAAGACAGAATCAATAATGCAGATTAACGGGTGGTTGATGATGAATTACCTGCTGGTATTGAGGCAGGTACACACCTGGGACGGAAGCGGGGGTAGGATAAACGGAAGGAACAACAACTGGCACATTGACAGGAGGAGCAGGGAATGAAACCGGCGCCTCCGCAGTCGGTGGTCGTGCTGGTGTAGCAGACGGAAATGTCGTGGGGATTGGTTGCTGAAGGTGGAAGGGCATGGGAAAGTAAGAAGGAGGGTTGGAGTAGGTGAATTGAGATGAAGATACCGTTGATGATGATGATGATTGATTTGTATTCATCGCCGACATCCGGCGTTATAATTCTCCGGAATTCCGTTCACCGGCAGATTTCCACCGTAGAAATTCAAGGACCTTGTATTTTGTTTCTCAACCAATACCAAGAAGCATCCAGAAGATGAAAAGATGATCACCGCCGGAAGATGGTGCCACGTCATATCCTTTTAAAGGTTCCTTCCTTACAGAATACGACGCCGTAGCGCTGCTTTCTTAGTTTTTGAAAGGCATAATTGTAATACATCTTCATCATCGGTGTCACACATAACCCGTCATATGCCCTGCCGTGTAAACAAATCGAACGTTCAGCAAATTGTTTGTAAATTGTTTGGATGAAAGTTTGTTTATTTAATAAATGAACGAACATAAACAAGAATCTCGTTCGTTTATTTATGTTCGTGTTCATTCATATTCGTTCGTTTATATATTAAATTTAATATATAATTTTTTATTTATTTAGTTTGAAAAAATTCAAATAATAGTTATTTAAGTTTTAACCTTCTAGAATTTATTTAAATTTTATCATCATTTTATCTTATTTAAAATTTTTACTTTTTCACTTTTCAAATAATGATGGTTGGTCAATGGTGATTGTTTTATATATGTTTAAACTATGGATAATTGGTGTGTGATATTTAATTGAATGACAAGTAACGATGTCCGTTTATTTATTTTCGTTTAACCCGTTCGTTCAACATGTTAACGAACGGACACGAACAGAAAGATTTCCGTTCGTTTACTATTCGACCGCTACTTCGATACGTTAAAAATGAGGCAGAACTTTGCATGGATTCATGTCTTCCATGGATTAATTTCAATGGTCCATAAAAAACACCAACCAATTTCCAAACCACCATCTTTCTCTGTCTCTCTGCCATATCCAACAAATCACCCATGCTCTTCCCGACGTACGGCGGAGCAATATGGAAGACACCATACCCAAACCACCGGCTTCCTCCACTTCCGCCACCACCCTCCAGCCCTCTCCTTCCCACCTCCTTCAAATCAACCTCATCTCCGCCGAAGACCTCCCCCGTATCTCCAAATCCATGAAAACCTACGCCGTCGCCTGGTTGAACCCTAACCGGAAACTCACCACCCAAGTCGATCCTAAAGGCCATGTCAATCCTTATTGGAATGAAAAACTATCCTTCCGACTCGACGAGGAGCAACTCTATTCGGAAAACTCGTTTCTCACTGTCGAGATTTACACGGTGTCGTGGTTCCGGGATATATTAGCTGGAATCGTGAAAATTCCGTTGATCGATTTGATCTCGCCGAGTATGGAGAGAAACCGTTTTGTAACCCTTCAGGTTCGCCGCCCCACCGGTGAACCTCATGGGATACTTAACATGGGGTTCTGTTTGGGCGAATCAACGGATAAGAACCTTCCATCGCGTGAAAATGGCGGAGAGAATGAAGAAGAGGAGGATGACGAAGAGGCTAAAGAAAGAAAGATCCAAATCCAAGAGAAGATACAACTATGGCGGTCTCGTACTGTGGAGGACCTCGATGACGATGACGATGACGATGACGAAGACGATGGTTCGATGGTGAATCCCGCAGGTTCGATTGTGTATGGTTCGGAGGTTTGTTCAGACGTTGGACCATCGGCGTCGGTTGTGGCGGCAGAGCTGGCGAAAGAACATCGACGGCCGGTGATGCAGCGACCAGTGCCGTCGATGTCGGTGGCAATGCCGCCACGGGAAGAAAATCGTTCAAATGTAGACGGTGATGACTTAGCGAGTTCGATATTAGAGGAGTTGACGATGGAAGAAGCGGTGGCGAGAGGGTGGATGGATGGATTTCCGTCGAAAAGAAGGGAGGTAACTCGCCGGAAGCATAATCGGCGGCATTCCGACGGTGATGGGGCTTTTACGTGTTTTGGGACAGTGTACGGTATTGAGGTCAAAATTGTATGTGGAAATAGGCAAATTAATGATAGCCCTAGAAAGGGTCATAACAAGAATCGCCGGACGTCCGCCGACGCCAAACCCCATGCAAAGCCTTGACCATTTTTGTTGTTGACTTCCTTTATGTTTTTACTTTGACTTTTTTAATGATGACTTTATATTTTCTTTAATTTTTAATAAAACTTAAGGGGTGTAAAATGTAAATATTCATATACATGCACCAGCATATTCGGCATTTATTCAGTTAGGGCACCTTCAGTGTTGGGTAACCATGGGTTTTGTACACATTTCTTGCAAATTCTCGAACGACCAACAATGACATGGAGTCGTTACAGGTGAACCGTCATGGCCACCTGGAGTCGGTGAACCTTAATGACTTTAAAATAAAAAATAAGAGTGAGCAGGCATCCAAGCGCTGAATTTAATTAACTTTCAATATCAATGTCACGGGCAAAAAGACCGGTTGTTCTTCAATTATAATGTGCATACTCCAAAAAAAACTATGCAACTAGCTCACAAGACCAACTCTTTTGAACGCTACAAGTCTAACCATCGTTGGTCGCAAAAGGTTATTGCAACACCCGAATATGGGACTCACAACATATAATATCAATGATTTACACTATATATCAAAAAACCATCTCAGTTAACTTTCTGTCTAACCAAAAAGTGCCAACCCTTTTCACTTATTGAGCCCATTCCAGCTAATTTCCTGCCCACATTCACCACAAATGGTGCTGCAACCTGATTTCACACCTTGACTCCTTAGGGTTAGCATATGGGCCAAGTTTGTGCATTTTCGGAGAACAAAACGGTTCCTGGAACACACCCTGGTGACTGCAGGTGGTTTCTTGGTTGTAAGTTGAGGTTGAACCGGTGGTTTGACCTCTGAGATTCCGTTCATGGTTGGTTTTAGGATGGTTGTGAATCCATCAACTGGGTTCCTCTGAACTTCTTCCCATTCTAGAGTTCTACGGTAAACTTCCCAAGCCATGTCTTGTTCTTCTTTTGATAGCTTTTCATCTTCGTTCTCTTGTAGAAGACTCTCGTGTTCATGATAATTTGCAATCCATCTGAATGCATAAAGAAACTCGAGAGCATTTAGATTCATTCAAGGTTTTTTCGTTTTCGTATGATGAAAACACAGGGCATGGATCTCATGTCCCCTCGTCCACCAATCACATGAAGACATATCATTATTTTATTTAATATAAATTTATGTGGTTCGTCTTATTCTCTCTTCAATAAAGTGATGTGTCCTCATGTGATTGGCGGGATAGAGAGGGGACTTGGGATATGGGAACAGGGATATACTACTCCCTTGTTCTGATGAAAATTTAACTATCAATCAAATGTCATAAATACCCTTGAATAACGAAAGAGTAATGTTATATCCTCTTATCTGACACTTGGCAAAAATTCATACACCTATAAAAGTCGGTATCATGTACTTTTTTGTATGTGTCTATTAAGGATATAGCTTTACTCGAATTGAGAAACCTTGTGTACCCAAATCAATATTATCAATTCTTTATGATGAAGACAATGGGCAAACAAGCATATATCAACTAAAACAAACAAAAAAAAAGAAAACTGCAAAAGGTGATGTTTTTCAATTTTCAAGGATGAAGCATTAAAAGACTACGAAGAACTCTAACATCATATTTAGCAACAAAAAAAAATGTAGACTGAAATTTGAGGCGGGATAACTTTCAAAATGATTGCATCTTGAAAACTATGAACAGTAGCTTTGACCATAAATCAGAAATTTCAGCAAAGTACAATTTCAGAATATTCTTGACGTTCAAAGAAACATAAAGCAAAAGATAAGATAGGTGAAAATATATTCTGATAGGAAAATACTCTTTCTTATCATGGTGATCACAAAGACACGATTTGTGTTGGTTTCGTGCAGCAAATCAAAGAATATATGATATGCACCTCCAAGGACAATTTTCGTGAGCATGGATGGACAAGTAATCGTCACATTCAATATCATAAAACAAAACCAAACTAACATAGTATATACCACACAGAGGTAGGGTCTGGGTAGGGTAGGGGTAGGATGTAGGCAGACCTTACCTCTACCTCAGGGGGTAGAGAGGGGTGTTTCCTTGAAGACACTGGCCTGCAAAACAAAAGTTACTCCATCCCGTCCAAAACAATGTCCACTTTCAAAAGTAGGTGTCTGCTTTCCAATTCTACCCTTAATTATAAAATGGAGAAACTTATTACTCCCTCTATTATTAAAGGGTAAAATTGTCATTTAGTTAATAAAAAGTGCAATAATTACAAGTTCCTAAAACGGTGTGCCTTTTTCATTGTAGACATTTATTTTGGGGCAGAGAGAGTAACAGAAAACAAGCGCAATAAGTAGCAGAGAAGTGTGTGCAACCAAAGGGCCTCTGGCTTCGCAGTATCCAGGCCTTTTGCCTCCTAGCAGCTCATGGGTTCAAACCTCACACCAAAGGTGAGGTGGGTGTGTGAGTTTACTGTTGCATTGGCCGTAAACAAGCAACAGGCACAATGCAATGAAACAAACTACTAAAGCAGAAATAAAAGTAAAGGGTTTACTTCTTTTTTCCATTAAGCCCTGTATGGGTTAAGTTTTATGTCTGGATAAATTCGTCTGTCTAATGCACGGGAGACCAATGGGTTTGAGGGAGGCAAAGAAAGACGATTTGAGTATTTCAGGGGCATTTCTACGTATAACTTGTTTGATATGACTTAAAGGGGACAAGTGAGAGATCCTGAGTTATTACATAGTCATTTTGGCTTAATGAATAAGTTGTAAAGAAACATTCCTGTATGGCTGAGCAAATAAGCCGCCGAGATCATTAAGCTCATTAAACATCCCCCAATAGAAGCAGAAAAACCTAAAGCAGAAAAAAAACCACATCATATTCAATATCAAATGAAGATTAAATAATTTACCTTGGATGATGTTTACTGAGTAATACTTCCATGAACTTGTCAGAAGAAATAGTTGCATGAGGAAGAGGACTTTTTGGTTTTGAAGAATTTCCGACTTCACCGGTACTTTGTGTAGCTGCTACATTGCTAACCACTTGGTCCAGTTTAGAAGAATTATTTAGGTTTTCTTCATCGCCGAAGGCAAAGAGATGCAACATCTCTTCTTTAGATATTGTCCTATGGACTTGCTGTCTATCAACGACCCTTGCCGAAAGACTTTCTTTAGTAACCTGTTCAAGTCATTTTATTCAGTACACACAGTGCTTCAATTCGTAAGTGAAATATGGTTATTCAAGGAAATAACATATTGACAAAAAAAAATTAAAGGCATGACATTCTGATAGATTTAAGAATGCCTCAAAATCCGTCAGAAGGTCATCCCTGTAAAAAAAATATGTCCAACCAGGTGAAATATTTACCTGACGCTTATAAATCTTTTCCTCCATCGTTCCATGTGCCATTAGACGGTATGCAAACACAGGTTTTGTTTGTCCATATCTGCAAATTTCAAAGGCAGTTATTGTTTTTATATGTTCATGTATGATGTTCTAATTTAAACAGTTGATTTTCAGTCATGATACCTCCAAGCACGATAGATAGCCTGAAGATCGTATGTTGGGTTCCAAGAGCCATCAACAATAATCACACGGTTAGCGGCATAAAGGTTAATACCCAGAGATCCAGCTCTGGTTGATATTAAAGTGCATTTCACCCTCTTATTCGAGGGATCATTGAACTTCTCAACCAGCTTTTGTCTCTCTGACCCCTCTGTTCGTCCATCTAGCCTGTTTTGCAGAGATAGAAAGTGAAAAACATAAGCGAAATTCGAATTTCATTTGACGCCAAAAGGGCAAAATACATCAAAATGCAATGAAGTTTGCCTTGGTTCCTATTTGGTGTAACAAATAATTTTTTTTTTCTCAATATTTCAAATTTCCTACTTTTACCCCATTTTGACCGATACCTATTGATCTTACAACATTTGATAACATGGATGTCAAGTTTAACGTCTACTTCCCCACATCCCTTTCATAAGTTTTTCGTAAATGGGTATTCACGTCATTAAATGTTACATAATCATGTAAAAATGAATACAAAAAATAAGAAAATTTTGAAACATGCTCCGTCAATTGAGAAAAAATTCACAATATAAATAAGGTGGAAATACCATCTATGTTATATGCCTGTATCTAACGATACACACCTGTACCAGTCTTTTCCCTTTTTCCAACATTTCCTGCTTTTCCCTGTCCGGGTTAGTTTGGAAAGGTGGCGTTCAATGAGATCAAGTGTGGGTAAACTTTGGCTGAAAACCAGTGCCTTATCACCAGCATCATAACACAAGCTTAGAATTTCAAGCAGCAAAACCATTTTACCACTATTTTCAGCCTCATAACCGTTCTCTTGAAGAAGATCGTCCCACCAATTCTGCAAATATGTAAATGATAGCATCACAAACCAACAAGTATATATATATATAAGATATCAGTACTAAGGCGAAGGGATCGTGTGAGGAGAGTTAAGGTGAGAAGCGTAAGAAGGGATCTAGACCCTTGATCATCTTTAATATCAAACCCACCCATGAATCGCGCTTGATACGGGGATTGATCTGGTGCTTCTCATCCTACTGTGCATCCAAGGGTGAAAATCCCTTCTTACGCTTCTCACCTTAACTCTCCTTCTCACTGGAACCCAACCCTCAATACTAAATCTTCTATTAAAAACAAATGGTTATTTGAATTTAAAAATAAACTTGAGAAGTTCCATACCTCCTTGAAAAAGCCACTGACGTTCTTTCGAGATGATATGTCATTTCTGTTCCTCAACTTATCTGAAAGAAAAGAGCATGAAAATGAAATTTGATCAGACAGGAAAAAGAATTTGACGTTCATATTGTTATACTTTTTCGTTGGTTTTTTTGTCATTCTCATCTTCTCAACCGTTGTCATTCTCATTTAAACCTGCCTATCTATCTATATATACCTACATATATATATATATATATATATATATATTATAATATAATTTTATTTTATTTTATTTAATTCAAATAAAGAAAAATAAAATAAAAATATATTTTATATAAAAAGTTCCACAGCATTGGCCACATCAACAAAGAACATTGATTGTATGTTATGTCATTCACCAGGTCAGCATGCTTAAACCGGTTACCCAGGTACTTAAGTGTTTGACATGTCACATATCAGGTACCAAAATGAAGGGGGGGTTTTGGAAGTATGTTACCCAAATAGGAACAAGAACGAAATAGGTTACATTTTCATGGTGTGTCTTGCACTTTAACCCTGATGGAGACGCAAAAAATAAGTATCATTCCAACACAGGAATCAGTTTTTTACTAGTGTGGTTTACTGGTCCAGATCAAACATCGAGAAGATTTTACTTTTAAGACAGCTTTTTCATGGATAAACTAATCATACTAGTTAATATGCTTTTGACACTAGATCAAAAAAAGAAGCTTTACCTCTGTTGGCCATGGTATAGTCCAAGATATCATCACTAGAACTGTCTTCCACAAGAAAATTCTCACGTTTGCTGAAGTCTTTATCTTTCATTAATTGCAATATTCCAGGATGATTCCATATCTAGCAAGTGTAACCCATATTACAATTATTTCTTTTTTCACCAAAAAAAGAACATAAATACCATGTAGCAAAATAACATGTAGACAAAATAATAATAAAAATGACACCTAGTAAAGTAAGGTAATCATGTTGAAATGGGAACCAATGAAGAGTCCTTTAATTATTAACATTATTAAAACCAAAGTAGACACTTTGAGGACAATACAATGAACACAATACTAACATAAAGATTTCCACCTTGAGGACAAGGTGACTGTTTTGATAGAATGTACCAGCGCTAATTCAAAGGGGTGTAGGGTGATTTGTGAGACTTTGGAGGTAGTTACTATTATTTAGTTATCTTTTATTGTTATATTAATTAGTTGCCTTTTAAGATATCTTCTAGTATGCTATTTGAATTATGGCAGTTTTAGAATCGTAGGTATTTATAGGTGATTAAGGTTAAGGTTTTGGGGGGAGGAAAATATGAGTATAAGAGGCTTGGGAGGTCACCTACTTCTCAAAGTTAGGAACTATCGTGTGTTTTTCTTCACTATTAATAAGAATTTTTCCCCGATTGTTATCACATTCGCACATTGATTTTGGGTGACGGAAAGAGACACAAAGATAGATGGAGAGAGAGAGAGAGAGAGAGAGAGAGAGAAAGATAAGCATAAGCTTAAAACAAAACTCACTATTGCTGAAAGAAAAGTCTATTGCTCACGATTCAGTCAATAACAGCATGGATTAGCAGATACAATGATTGTAAGATAGTTCGATTCTGCAAAGATTCGTAGTACATGTTAATAGAAAGAGTACCTGAGCCAATGCCTGGTAACTGGCGAAAAAACTCTTCCTGGTCTTTTCATTAGAAGCCTTCTCGTTCGTGAGTCCATGTACATCAAGAAATCTTTTGTATAGTCTCCTTTGCATAGGAGAAAGCTTCACAGCAATTACAAAAACAGTTTTGGGGGGTAAATCCTTCTTCACGACATTCATATCCATTCGTTGGACAAATCCCTTCAATTGTTCATAGAGGATATGAGATCTCTGGTTCATGATTTTCACATCATCTGATGTAGAATTAGTGTGTTGGCCGTTCTCAATAGGATTTTGGAAGCTGTAAGATATGAAGAGCATGATCAGTCACACAAATGTACTGAAGTGAATAAACACAACTAAAGAGAGTTGAGAAAAACTTACCGGTTTCTGAACTCTTGACTGCTGCCGAGAAATCCTTCTCTCACAAAATCAACCATCTGTTGTGAATAAAAAAATATAAACTTTGTGTTCTAATATTTCAGAATGGAAAAATGGTGGTAGTTACTTACACAATAATACTCCATGAGGTTATTCTGAAGAGGCGACCCTGTCAATGCTATTCGTCGCTGGCATTTCACTTGCTTTAAGGCCTGAGTTGTATCAGCCCTTGTGTTCTTAATCATGTGGGCCTCATCACAAACAAGTATATCAGGTCCATCCTGACATTTTTTTTAAATAAGTGTCAAAGAACAAGCTAAATTGGCACAGAAAACAATGATATCTGATGAAGTAATAAGAACCTAATTTCTCAATTTGCGTACTTGAATTACTTCAGTGTGGCAAGGTATTTTAAATACCATGATCACATTTATAAGGAAGTTTTCATGCGGATCCAATAGATATATATATATATACACACACACATATCCAGGGACCATACAGATCTTCTCTATAATGTTTTCCTTGGGAGATAAATGCAGACCAAATAATCGTTGTCTATAAACAGTCTTCTGGACTTGAATGTTTATCATAGGCTTATATTTCCTTTACACATTATTTTAGGCTCTAAAACTTTTACCTTAACCAACAAAACAGGAAACAAAGATTAACCAATCTTAATAGCAATATACCTCATAATCCAATCATACTTGATAAAGGATCTTCATGTCCAATTATGGACATAGGATCCACTAGCAACTTGCAAAACCTAAATGTATAATTGATTTTTTACGTACCTGGTTTTCCATATTACCAGAAAACATAATCGTTCATAGCCTTCTTTCCAACACATTGTGTTTTTGAGAAATTTCAGGTGAAAAAGGTTGATTTTCATAGGTTTTGAGCGTCAGCGTTTCTATTGCTTGTCTACTTTGCAATCTCCAACATCACATTTATGTGATTCCGTTATCAGGGAGGCTCATAGGCCCCGTAGGCCACCTTTCTTTACCTGTTCTAAAGCAGCTAAGACTGGACTTTTTTATCTTTCCATGAGTTAGCTTGTGAGCAGTCAGTTATGGTTCTATCCCTCCAGAGAATCTAGTCAGGCGAGTACCTTTTTCCAAGTACGCACTCGGTTATAACTTATAAGAGGACCTTTTGCAATTACTTCTACAAGTGGATTTGAATATTTCATTACGTGTGTTAGTGGCTTTCTCATGCAACATGGATTTTCCTCCTTAAAGCATGTAATGAAATCTTTACATGCTTTCATGGCTTCTATGCTTGTATTAGAGGCTAGTTTAATGATTCAATTAAAATGCTCTGATGTATGTGACAATACGAAAAGAATATCTGTCATATGATATTGCATGTTTGTTCATTTAAATGTGATCTTATACATGAATCACCATGTGCATATACAATCCAACAAAATGGTACCATTAATGATTCACTATTGTGTATCACAGTGTTTTTGGGCTAATGCAATGATTACCGCTGATTAACCATAGGCCCGCTGCTTTTCTTGATATAAAGAAACCCTTCTCCATACGATTTTCAGAACGCACCCCATTTCTACTAATTTCTAAAAAGATATTTGGATGTGCTTGATATGTCTATGATCACGGTCAGGGACTATTAAACTTGAACATCATGCTATTAAGGGTGCATCCTTTGGTTGTCACGTGTTGATAACACTATTGTTTTTACAGCCCAACCCTTTGTAGATATTGTAGATATTTTACCTGCATTGTCGTTACATTTAATAAGTCGAGTCCCTTCTTTGTAAAGACCACTAGCATTTCTTTAAAGTCACCACACTCAATTCATGAATAAGCAAATACTCCGCTCTTTAGACCTTCCAGCACATGCACCAGAGGCTACCACGTATACTCAATTCACATATTTTATGTCACGTAGCACTATAGACAGTGACAGAGATCCAAAATACCCCACATATGCATCATGATTCTCATGTGTCCCCAGCATACATACTATCACATACCGACCCCGAAACACATATTGAGACGGTACTCGCTACACCTTTACTACCACCTACCAAGCTTTATACCCATGCTCATTGTACCCTAAGGTTGAAGGGATGTATCTCTCTCTCTATCTATCTATATATATATATATATCTGTGTGTGTGTATTAATTTAATAGAGATTGTTAATAAGAGTTGAGATCATGTGAGAACAAAAATTTTTGGTGAGAACGGAGAACACTTCCGAGCCTTCATCATCTTCACCTTCACGAACGTTCACGTTCACATGCATGAATCATGGTGATACAAGAAGGTAGATGAAAGTTTTTGAATGCAAGTGAATGAAGGTGATGAAGGTACCGTCCTAACCAAAAAATTTGTTCTTGCATGAGCCCAACCCTTATTAATAATTTATTACAATATGTACATATATATTACGTAATATAATTTTCTTGTTTAACTGTTTTAAATTTTCAAAATTATGATCATACATTTAAATCATTACTACCTACACAAAACAAGAATACATTTAAGCCTATATTAGCATTTGTTATTTTTAGTTACAGAGTATCATCCATTAAGTTTTTGTACATTTTTGTGGAGTCGAGAAGCGAAAAAAGTTTGTTCAAAGTGTGCACTAAGAACCAATTAAATGCTCTAGTCTACAATTGACTCTACAAAACCAAAATGCAAGCAAATAGCCTACAAAAATGAACATCACTGGTCTAAAAGGTACTAAAGCCAATGGTACCAGGTCCAATAGTGACCGGTCTAATAACCACAGCTTCTAGTAACTTAAAACTACATTAGACATTGGAAGTAGTGATACATAACGTATTTGTATGTCCACAAGAATTACCTGAAGAGTCCTGCAAAATTCCTTAGCCATGTGACGGTCCTTGACATGTTTTCCAAGAGACAAATTACGGAAATTAGTATAACCAATCAAGAAAACACCGCCTTTAGCTCTCCACTTCATTAACAACTCAAGTCGTCTATCCCTACAAATATCAGTTTAAGGAAGTCATACAGAGAAAAAATTAGCATTTTAAATAATTCCAGCGTGCATGTGTTCACAAAACGATCTCCATATTTAGTAAAAAGAGCATAAACCTTCCACAATGTATTTCCTACTGCTTTTCCAAATCTAGAAATGCGGCATGGACTCCTGTTGTCGAAAGGGATATGATGCATACCATTGCTAATCCTAATTCAATTATTACATGTGATGTCCAAAGATATCAAGAATATGACAAATCCATCAAAAAGGTGTTGAGGGGTATAAAAGCTAAAAAATAATGGAAGAGAGTAAAGCAGAGCAACTAATAATAACAGTAGCATTAATAAATAAACAAAGACTAAAGACACTAAAGTAAGAATATGAAAGGCATAAATAGTCGATCTCATTAATACACAGCTATGGATACGATATTAAAACCTTGGGACGTCTTCAAGCATGTAGACACGAATAGGCTTAAATTCTGTAGGTCTCCATTTTGTAAACTCATGCCTCCAGTTGTGCAAAACATTCACAGGTGTGACAATCATGGCAGCTTTTAATCCTATGTCCACACTTCTCATAGCAGCATACAGAAATGCTATAACCTGGGAAAACCATTAATTAGTTACTTCAACAAATCTTTACATATGGGTTATTAAAGAAACAAACTTTTACATACATATGGTCATTAAAAAACAAATCTTTAGCAAAATGAAGAAGAAAGGGTCGTTGTGAAATGGTTAATCTATAGGTTGATGATGGATACTCAATGTGATTTCACAGGTGAAACAAAGAATTCTACTCAATCCCAGAGAGAACAGCTCTGGGTTACTCAATCCACATAGAGAACAGCTCTGATGTCGTTGATTCAGTTCATGAAAATGGTTATTATACCAATAAATCTCCAAGGCATAGCCTTAAATACAATCAACGATAGAGCCTTCTAGACCACCTAACCCTCTCTCATAAGAACCAATACAAAAGAAACAGCTGGCAGTTGCTGGCTCAACACTTACAGGGAAAATATAACAAATCATTGTAAAAGCTACAAAGTAAAACTGTGTCGTATCAATACCCTCCTCATCGATTTATCCTTGACCTCAAGGATAATAGTGAGCCCACACGTCAACCCTGGAGATTGTTTCTTCAACTCATCCAAGCCTTCCCAATTGCGGTGACTGCAGTCTTCTGATTTCAAGTTGCTCCCATTCACCAATACTTCCAATTTTGGTCAAGGCCAATTTACCCTATTTCTTATCTTCTTAGGGTCTATCACAACCCCTACTCTACTGATCTTACAACCAAGGTAGTACACCCAAAATTTTCACTTCATATCTTTTTTTCTTGACCAAAACAACCGGAAGAGCCAAGCTCCATTTTGACCCTTTTTGTGTAATTTTTCCATCCCCACCTCCACTCTTATTCTCCAGGTCAACCTTTTGTCTCTTCACAAAAATTCCAAGGACAATGATCGAAGTTGCACTTAATACTCCCCAAGGTGGCCAACCATTGCATTCCCAGAAATCTCTTAGGTGGAAGTTCTTTAAGAAGAGCAAACACATTCTTGAAAGAATTAATAAACCCCTTTTATTCTTTCCTTTGTTTTACCAAGGAATTTTCCAAGTCATTTGACATTAGCACAAACGAGTGAACTGCGCTGCATACTTTTCGAATCGAAAGTTTAAATCCGTTAGCCATTGTCACTTCCTTTACTCTGAAGGAGGTTAACCATAGCCCGGGCTTCTTGGCTAGACCCACCTCAACAAAAAATGTAGTATTGCCACTATTAGTTAGCATCATCATAAACTGTTTCTTCATCAGCCCTCTAATCTGGATTGTTTGAAAAAACAAAGAACACAACACAACATGCATTGGAAGCAAAGCATCCCCCATTTTTTTCTGAATAATCATTCTCTTTACCATTCCTTTGTATCAGCACCTCCCCTTCTAGGTAATCATTCTGATTTTCTGGGCAAATCACCATGTACAACACATGGTTTAAAAAATTCTGATTATCTCCCCCTTTTTCTTCACACTCTCTCTTTGACAATTGTTGGGAAAGAAGAATCTTATTTTCCGTGTTTTGGTGTGTCAACCATTGAGATTTGACAAAAGGTTTATGGAACATTTAGTGCAGGAGTGCCATCTGATAGGGAAACTCGGCGGAACTGGTAGGATTCAGGAAAACCGAGGATAACAACTTAGGGGCTGGAAGAGAAGTAGGAGCAGAGGAATTTGATTGTTTCATCCATGAAACACTATCACTTGTTCCCTAGGTCAATTCATAACGATAATTATAAGTTTTGGGTGGTGCTACACCCCCTAAAGCATGATACTCCCGTTCTTGAAACCTTGCTAAGTTGATAGTCAGGTTTAACGTTTTTGGATCCAAAAGTTGGACAGTGAACAACTTCCTTTGGTCAATAGAGGAAACAACAGGGCTATAGAATAGAATTGAGGGGATAATGTTAGGTGCTGATAACGAAGTAAATGCAGGAAGATATGGTGAAGTAGTGTTGCGCTTTTGGTTATTGGGATGAAATGTGGTTTCCTTGACATAATAAGGAGGTTTTGTAGGTTTTGGAGGTTTTTGGCCCCAAAGGGCATAGTGGAACCCCTCCTATAACCTTGCCATTTTCATGACTGGGCTAAAAGATTTTGGATCAAGGAGTTGTATTGACACAGAATTCTCCAGGAAGCACTATCTTTCGAAGGCCACTTTATTAGTAAGGTTGTTTACCTCAATAAAGGCAAAAACGAGATTTTTTTTCATAGAATAACTCGGTCGTTGACTTTGCCCCTTCCGCTCCTCCATTTAACATGTACACATAATCTCATTAAGGAGACTCCAAACATATAGATCAATCAGCATGTTAGACGAACTAGCTAATTGATTGCACAGAAAATTGAATCGGGGAGTGGACTCACTTACTGATGCAGTTAGATGGAGGTTATGGAATTTGATTAAAGGCTTAGGGGCTGTTTGTTTGGCTCTTAATGGTGACATTAAGAGCCAACCTCTTAATCGGTAAGAGGTAAGGAGTGTTTGGCAAAAAAAATCAAGCCTCTTAATGGTTACATAACCCTCTTAACCATTTTGCATCCAATGGTTCACTCAACCATTCAAACTTCTATTTTTCCAAGATTACCCTTCCCACCCCTTCTTCCCAACCCTCTCTTCACGCACGTCGCTCCGTCTCCGGTAGCCGGTAGCCTCCACCATCTCCGTCCCCGTCTCCGGTAGCCTCCACCATCTCCGTCCCCGTCTCCGGCAACCTCCACCATCTCCSTCCCCGTCTCCGGTAGTGACCGGAAAATAGCCTGTGACTCTCGCCGATGACCGAAAAATAGCCTGTGAGACTCTCGCCTGTGAGACTCTCGCCGGTTGTCGCTCGATCGGTGATGGTCAATGGTATCTTCGATTGTGAGACTCCACAGCTTCTACAGCTTCTACAGCTTCCGTCTCCGGGGTAACCTCCACCATCTCCGTCCCCGTCTTCGGTTGTCGCTCGATCGGTGATAGCCTGTGAGACTCCACAGCTTCCATCGCCGGCGACCTTCCACAGCTTCGATTTTGGTCGCCAGTCCCTTAACAGTAGCACAGCTTCGATTAGGTTTTCTTCCATTAGGTTTTCTTTCTTCAATTTTTAGTCGTTAGGTAAACCATAATGAAACTGGATGATCACTAAAAAAACAAAGAGGTTAAAATGGTAATTTGCTTTTATTCAGAAAACAGTTACCAAACAACATTATTTCATTCAGCACTTAACCATTCTGACCATCTTAACCATTCTGACCACTTAGCCATTCTGCACCAAACCATTCAGCAATTGCCAAACAGCCCCTTAGACACCGCACTTTCTACAAATTTCTCTTGGAGTTCCTTCAGGTATGTTTCCCAGGTAACAGTTTTTCCTTCCATCTCCTTCATAAACCCTTGGTGCCATTGAAGTGCTTTCTCTTTCAGATGTATAGCCACCAGTCTTATCTTCATCTCCTCTGGGGTGTTATTAAACTCAAAAAACTGATTGCACTTGTATTGCCAATCCTTAAAGTTATCTCCATCGAACATAGGAAACTCAAGTTTGGTAACCCTATTTACCAATCGATAACCAGAGTTACGTTTTCTTACAACCGAGATCTCTCCTTCTTCTTCGGCCTCCTCGTAGCGTTCATTGTAAGTGTGCCTCTCAGGGACGACCAATGTTTCTCGTCTAGGGCCTATGGTCTCCTGATGATCTGACTTCTCTTCCCCATAAATGATTACATACGAGTTAACCTCATTGGTTTTCCGATTCAGATTTTCTTCTTGAGCCCCAACCAGGAGCTTCACCGCCCTCAATAAATCAGACGTGCCCTCCTGCATCCGTTTGAGGAATTCAACGCAACTATCACTCTTTTGACCTAATTCATTGTATCTCTCCATTGGTCAGGGGAACGATTGCTTTGATACCACTGATAGATGCTCAATGTGATTTCACAGGTGAATCAAAGAATTCTACTCAATACTACAGAGAACAGCTCTGGGTTACTCAATCCACACAGAGAATAGGTGTCGTCGATTCAATTCATGAAAATGGTAATCGACACCAATACCTCCCCAAGGCATAGCCTTAAATACAATGAACAATAGAACCTTCTAGACCACCGAACCCTCTCTCATAAGAACCAATACAAAAAAGACAGCTGGCAGTTGCTGGCTCAACACTTATAAGAAATACATAACAAATTATTGTAAAAAGCTATAAAAGTAAAACTGTGTCGTATCAGTTGATGACATACAGCAAATGTATAATTTTTGTACCATAAACACAGAAATGAACATTTGTTTGAATTTATGAATACTTTATATCCAGATAACCACATTTTAAGCATTAATGATATAAAAGCCTATATATTTCTCTATGGACTTCTTTCCCTAAAAAATCTCATGCTTTCAGTTGATGCCATACAGCAAATGTATAATTTTTGTACCATAAACACAGAAATGAAACCTTTGTTTGAATTTATGAATACTTTATATCCAGATAACCACATTTTAAGCATTAATGATATGAAAGCCTATATATTTCTCTATGGACTTCTTCCCTAAAAAATCTCATGCTTTCTTATCTGCAATATATATGACAAGGATATACCCATTTTCTAAAAGTCTCCTGCTTCCCTATAGTCTGCTTTTAAAATGTTGGAGAGAGTAACTGTTAAGTCTACATAATGGTACCTTCCGATCTTAGTATTTAAAAAATTCATCACAAGGAGACCAAGAAAATGGAAGCTGCTAAAAGCTCGTAGGTACTAAGTAATCCAGTTGTCCATAATTTTTGAATTAACTAGTTGGATATCTATCAGGGATTAATTTTTTTTTTCTTTTGCATTGGATTTCAAATGTCATTTTCATAATTACAGCACAAAAACATAATAAATACACAAGTAACAAATTTAACAGGGAAATTAAAAAAGAAAAGCATTACCACAAAATAACAGAATATGTAGTGGTTTCAAATGACTCTTATCATAGTACCTGCAATGTTTTACCTAACCCCATAGTATGCGCAAGAATGCAACCAAGTCCCTTATCCCCAGACTTCACTTTCGGGATTGATTGTATAATATTTTCCCACATGAACCTTATACCTGCAACCTGCAGTAACAAGTAAATTGAGAAACAGAAAGCCACAACTATTATACAACTACAAGTACTCCGTGTAGTTTGCAGCAGGATGTAATATTTTATCGTAAAAAGAGAATGAAAAATTAATGCAACTTCTCGTTGGAAATTTATGTTTAAACAAAATATAAAATAGAAATGATGGTTGAACATGTCTTGCTAATTTGAAGATCCGATGAAAAAAGGGGGGAAATATATCAATATGGATGTCAAATTAAAGAATATAAACTTCTTGTTTTTTGTACAATTTGTTATCATAATTCATATATTTTAGATTCAAAAATAAATATGTTATTTATTTTTATTTTTATTATGAAGCTTTTCTGGATAAAAAATAATGATAGAGAATATTATCCTGTATCTGAATGTGTTTATCAATTAGTTATTAGCTAGTTAGTTCTATAGAGTTTAAATTGCTTTAACAACTTGTAGGAATGAAATAATTACATGGACCCTTGAATTTTAAGAAATATTCATTAATCAACAATAGTGAATGCTTAATAGGGTTGTTTTTAAGACTTTGAGCAAAATGTTTTTTATTATATTATAGATAAAGGATGAACAAATACGAATAGTATTTACCACACACAACTTTTATGGTTGAGTTCATATAACTCTTAAAACCAAATCCCCATAATTAACCTCATACAGATATCATGTTTTACACAATCCTACACATTAAATAGAATATGCATAACTTGTTAAAGCTCTCAATCACAACAAATTATTTGCATGCACCACCAAGTGGCATTATACCAAAGGGCCTTCGGCCTAGCAGTATGCAGGCTTTTGGCCTCCGAGGAGATCAGGAGTTCAAACCTCACCAAACGGTGAGGAGGGTGTGAGCTTATTTGTTGCATTTGTAGTATATAACTACTATATACTTTAAAAAGAACAAGTGGCATTATCACCATAATATTTGGGCAGGGCAAGGAATTAGCAGGCTAAAACAAAAGCTGGCAATTGAAAATAGTTTAATATAAGCATATCACGAGAAATAACCAATTATTGCTAATTCTAACTATTAAGAGAACTTGAGGACAAGATCAGGTTAAAATTTAAAAAAACAGCATTATTGGGAGAGTGTGACAACCCAGTTTTCATGAGACCATGAAACCAACTGTGAAAGTTTGGATGCACACTGTGAAGGTTTTGAGTGTGATTCTCATGAGGATTTGGCGTATTTTTTCATATGAATATTTGATATATTTTTCATGTTTTTCACTAGAAGATTCGGTTTTTTCATGTGAAGGTTTGCGGTTTTGTTGTGAAGGTTTGCTGTGTTGCAGCAAAGGTTTGGTGTCTTTTGCTGTCAATATCCGGTCTGTTATTTGCTATGAAGGTTTGACACGATTTCAAGAAAACTCGTCCAAGGCCTTAGATGTGGTCTCACGGGTCTCACAAAAACTAAGTGGTCTCACAAAATTCCAAATCACAGCATTAAATTAGCTAGCCAAACAAAAAAAGCATATAACCTGATGAGATTTCAATTTGATTGAGATGCTTGGGGGAACCCTCACAGCCTCCTCCTTTTCCTCCCTAACGACATTTACAATATAACCAGTTTGTGCATCACCTAACATGTCAACGGTAGCCCCTTCAGATACGGTTGCCCTAAAATTTGCATAATCCGTCTTCATTGATTTTAGTGACTTCAGACGCTCAGCTTCCAGCGACTTAAGACGCTCTTGACGTTCCTACCATGAAGTAAAATAACAAATGAAATGACTACCAAACACAAGATGTGCATGAGAGATCAACAGAAAAAATATAAAAGATACCTTTTCGATTGCAATTTTTCTTTTAGTATCTTCTCCTAATTCAGCATCATCAAGGATTCTACGGATCTTCTTCTTTCGTCTCCTTTTGCTGATGTTACACAAGAATGGATATTAAAAGTTCAATCTGACAAAGAACCTACGTAACATACTTAATACTTGAAAAGAAGCTAAGCATACCTAATGTGAACACGGATATTTTCATCTGACTCACTTGAATCATCAGAGTCATCCGAATCGCTTTCTGAACTTGAAGATTCACTTCTAGATATAAATGCTTTTTCTAACTGTGAAGTCAACGGCTGTAGGATACTCGGGGAGCAGCAACAGCATTGCCAACCAGAATCCTGTGCTTTTAAAAAAAAATCTTCGCCAAGATTCCTCTTTATACATGAAGTACAGAACAAGGTTTTGCATGCCCTACAACTTATTAAATCCTTGCTTTTTCCACACCATCCACAGAAACCCTCGGAACAATCCGGATCCTATCATATTAATCTGATTCAGTACAAGATAAAAGTTGTGTATTCCTAAAAAAACCACCAATCATATGGAAGATCATAACTACAAATGCATACCGTTTCTTTCAATTTTTCTTCTAATAGATATTTGCAGTTTCTGCAAACAATTACTTTCAAGAGTGGATGTGTATACACTTCATTAGCAACCTTGTCACAAGCGGTGCAATGAAATTCATCGTTCGGGTCATTAGTATCAACCGTGGCATCCCCGTTTCCTTGCTGATCAGATGGATCAAGTGTTTCACTCGCGCTGCACGGAGAAGTACATCCGTCCGCTGCAACAAGTTCGACATCAGCACTGTCAGTATTCATAGCCCTGAGCTTTTTGCTATCAGATAGTTCAACACTGTCAGATGGCCGTTTGGACCCAGAAAGCACTGCACAAGGACCATTACTCTTTTGATTTCGCAATTCAAGATCACTCGATGACTTGTGTTCGGTATTTGATGTTTGATATTCAATATCATCACTGATGTCATTTTCCTCGGCTTCCCTGATACCCTCCTGATCATATTTCAGAAAGGAAGAAATGAACATAGAGGTGGATAACCAAACTCGTTGAAATTTCAACATGATAAATGAACTTTTGTTTAATAATATGTAAAATTTAGAAGCTAAGAAAATATTCCGCCATGTATAAAGCAAAAAAGCACAGAAAGTGTGGGAAGAAAACACACCTGCTTTAACTTCTTTCTCTGTCTCTTTTGGTTCAAACGGAATAGAAGCTTACGGTCGATATTTACATCATCTTCTTCTTTAACCTGCCGATGGCAACAGCTTTTAGCCAGGCCAAGTATGTAATAATTTATAGAAACTTAAAACAGCCATTTCAAAACTAACAATCTAAGAAATAATTCCCTTTCTAACATTCGTCCCTAGGTGCTTCTCAAGATACTTGAATGAACTTTTAGTCTTTCCCCTTTTCATTGCAAAAGTATACTTAAGTTTGAAATCCTATTTTATAAAAAGAATTCAACAGAAAAAAAATAGCTTTCAAGAAGCACCTACACATGTGACAGTCAAATTCTACAACTATTACTGAATGGAGGCAGTATTACTTGCAATAAGCAGTTGATTTCAGAGTTAGGTTCTTTCAAAAAATACCAGCATATATCACACAAAAAGATAGAAATACAGTAGATATATCAAATTTAACAAACTCAGAATCATAAGAGACTAAAACTAGCAAAAAGATAGGACCCAACCAATACCATTGCACATCACATTAGAGCATCCACAATGGAGGTTCTTACGCGAACGTCCTTTTGCTACCTTTTAATGCCACATGATCGCCACCTCAATAAAGTTTCACAATGGGAGGTTCTTATAAGAACCGCATCTTTCCATTTTTTTTCTATAAATAATAAATTATATAACTTTATTTGTTTATTTATTTACAGAAAATTATATAACTATAATGTATACATATATAATAAAATTATTAAAACAAAATTCAAAATATAATATAATAAATAATACAAATATTTAAAACATAAACATAATTTTATGCTAACATTAAAATTTGCAACATTACATAGATATTAATCTTAATACTAACCAACTAACAAAACAATATTAAATATATATCACTCTTAATCGCGGTTCGATCAATTATGTTCAACCAAGTCTGCACGAAATTGATGATGAAGTTCATTTGGACATGGTGTTTCTATAAGCAATTTGACATATTTTTTCAAAGCTACAAATAAATTTACAATTATTAATTTACAACTTTCATATTAAATTTAATTTATAGATTTAAAAGTAGTTGACAAGTAATCCAAACATAAACATAACAAAACGAGATGAGTATATACTTTATATATTTATGGATGATTATTCATTACTTATAACTTAAAAGAAAAACTACAAGAAACAACAAATGAAACAAAAGTATTGATTTATATCTTTACATCATTTTTAATTTATATTGTTTGTAAATATGTTCTATATATTTTTTCGAACAATAAACTAATAATTAAAAAATAAATAATAGAAGTACAAAAACCGAGGCAAGATCTTGGGTTCTTGTTCAAGCATCTTGGTTTTTACAAAAACCTGCGACTAGGCACCGCCCCAGAGTGAGGTTCACCTAAACAAGAACCTCCGGTATGGATGCTCTAGCATTCAAATTTCCCTGAAGAAATACTCTCATGGTCCGTAGAATGATAATTTTAATATAAGCACAATGTATTAAGGAAAGCCTCTATTCCATATAAAGGCAATGAAACCATCCGGTGATTATGACATCTGGATGGTCATATGAAGAAAAATCAAGAAGATGATAACAACTAATATCTATATCTTGCATACCTTTCTGAAATTCTTCTTATGATCTTCAGAAAGATATAGTTCTCTCTCAGTCACTATAGCATCAGCAACAAATGGGTCGTTCAAGCTGCCTTCAATATCATCAATCTCCTCAACCTGAACATGGTATAAAGAGAATGATGACAAATAAACACAAATGTCTGGGTGGATCAAAAAATACCAACAGGATTTGGATGATCAGATCAAATGCATAGTGGATGCCTACAATAGAAGTACCAAATGATGATCCCCCCTAAGTACAAAATTCGCATGACAGCTGTCGCAAGTGTCTTCTACTTGTAAAGTACAAATACTCTATGAGAGATATGCCAACCACCCACTACCAACAAAAATGTGTTTTGACGTATGGTATAAAACCAAGGCAAGGAAAAAGGCGATCAATATTGTATAATATTAGATAATTAGATTTTGCTTTCTAGTAATTATAGTATAGTTTCCTAATATAGGTTACCTTCTATATATTAACAATTGTAATTTATTCTCAACCAAATGCATGATATAATGTCTTGAATCAGCTTTACATGGTATTAGTCATTTTCCCGTGACAAGAACCCTAGCCGCCACCCGACACCAGTTGAACGGCCTTAAACAACCTGACACCATCTTGCAGCTGTTCATGCATGTAGCTGTCGCCTGGAGCCGCTGCCACCTGAAGCCCTCACTGCCGCTGTCCGCCTGAAATCCAGCTGCTGCTGTCTGTCCAAAACCCTGCTGCCATTGTCGGAGTCATCAGCGACCAGCCGCACATCACAACCACTGCTGATTTTACTACTTGTTTTTCTTTGCCTTTCTGCTGGTGCATTAGGGAAAGGATAGCAAAACAAAACTCACACCTTTCACTCTTTACGGCTCTCTCATCTTTTACAAATTTGTCTCACAACTCTCTCCTCTTTCACAACTTACTCTCATGGTTTTCTCCTGTCTCACGACTCTCTTCTCTCACCGCTTTCTCCTCATAAATTAATTTTATTTTTTTAAGACTTGTAACTAGTAACTTATATGACTTTCATAGTTTGATATGGAATTATGTGTAGTTTGTAATGAATTTTATGATACGTTATGCATTTTTTTTGTTTTTTTTTGTTGAGGCATACACCATGGTCCACCTCAAGACATACACGCCTTGTGGTACTAAGAAAAAAACGCCTCACCTCACGTTTTCGTCTTTTAAAACCTTGCCAGCTATGCCACTTCTTTGCATGTAATAGAAACTCCTTCTTTCGGTTAATTCACTCTAATGTATGGAGACATTGCCGTGTTATTTCTACTAGTGGTTTTAAATTTTTTATTATGGTTGTTGTTGATTTTTCACATGCAACATGAGTTCTTGATCAAGTAATGTAATCAACTTTTTCCATCTTTTGTAATTTCTATGCTTATGTCAAAACCCAATTTAATGTTTCTTTTAGAACCTTCGATCCGGTAATGCAAAAGAACATTTTTCTTTTGGTTTACAAGATCATTTGATAAACATGGTATTATACATTAATCATTGTATGCCTATACACCCCAATAGAACGGCATTACTAGGAAAAAAAACTGTCATTTGTTAGATGTGACAAACACTATGATGATTGACTATAATGTACCACAAGTTTTGGGCAGATGTAGTTCTTATAGCTAATTATCTGATTAAATGCATGACATCTTCTATCTTTAAAAGAGAAGACACCTTTCTGCAAAAAAAAATCAAAAGGCACTTCTTTACCTCTAGCTCCTAATACATATGAATGTATATCTTATGTTCATGACCATCACCCGTCCTTGGGCATTTACATGTCAAAAAATTTTATTGTTGTTATAGTCTATCCCTTCGTAGATATTTTACCTACGTTAATGTCACCTTTGTTAAACCTACCAACAATTACAGTTCCTAACCCTTTTGAATCATTTGATACCCCAGTCTTAAGTATCCCAGTAACGGCACCAAAGGCTACTATTCTAACAGTACTGACCAATAATCGGTTCACAAAAGTGTATGTTTGATAGCATTAAAGACAAGTGTCTGATACTTAGAGTCCTTACTTTACACCATGATTCTAGAAAATCTTTTGTTCAACCACCTGATACACCTATCAAGCCCTGTAACCCACTAGTGCATCTTTCCTTGATATCCCAATTGTCATCCAAGAAGGCACAAAGCCTTGTACCAGAAGAGCCTACTCTCACCTAAGAGCATTGATACCTATCTAAAACTTAAGAGTGCTTACTTTTGCATCATGATTCTAGCAAGTCTCTAGTTCCACCACCCGATACACCTACCAAGACTTATGACCCACTAGGGTACCTCTCCTCGATAACCCAACTGTCATCCAAAAAAGCACAAAAGCCTGGTACCCGAAGAGCCTACTCACACTTAAACGTCATGTGCCTACACAACCATTGATACCTATATTTTTCCTAAAAACGTAACTGAGGCCCTTCATCAACATGAATGGTTTAAGAAAATGCAAAAGGATATGATGCCTACAAAAGAATCATACATAGGATTTGGAACAACTTCCTCATGGGAAGCAAAAAAAATGGGTTGTAAATAAAATATTCACAATAAAACTTAATCCTAACAATTCATTACACCAACTTAAGTGTGGTTAGTTGCAAAGGGTCATTCCAAGTCTATGGAGTTGAATACGCAAGACTCTCTCTATAGTGTCCAAGATGCCATTTGTTCACATTTGTATAGCCTTGAATTCCATTCATGGTCAGCCACTCCACAGTTGGATGTTAAGAACACCTTTCTTAATGGCATACTTGAGGAGGAGTGTACATAGAACAGACGAGTGGGTTTGTTATTGAGGAGGAAGCCTCGAGGTATGCCAATGGCAACATTCATTATATGGTCTAAATCCTTCCCCTAGAGCATGGTTTAGGAGATTTTCAGATGTTCTCCAAAAAGTTTGGTATGGTAGTTCACAATATCCTTTTGTGTTCTTTAGACACCATCAGGATCATCAAATCATACTAGTGGACTATGTAGATGACATTATTCTCAGCGAGAGATGGTAGTATTGATATTCCAAAGTTGGACAATTTCTACAAACTCCGTTTCAAGTTATGGATTTTGGATATATCTTCCTTACTTCCTTGGGATATCTGAAGTCTGACAAATAAAATATGTTCATGATATGCTCACCAAGTCTGTCATACTGCAGGGGATAGTCTTATGCTCACTAAACAACAACTACTTCCTATTGATGGAAATCCCATGGAAAAAACAGATTGATGCAAAAAAGAGCAGAAAATTAAACTATAGGACAATTTTTCCGCCCGATATATAATCCCTAGTTAGGGTCTTAAGTTGGTTCATAGTTGTTCCTTACACAGGTAACTGGGATGCAACATTTTGCATTTTGAACTACCTAAACACCACACCAGGCCTAGAAATACTCAATTCACATTAGAGCCACAGTCGATTGGGTGCATCCACTAAAAGATATATGGATGGATTCTGGCATGCAAGTGTGATCATCATAGCCACAGAGGAAATCAAGTTTCTTGGGTAAACAAGAACAACATATTTCTCCCTATCAAGTCTCGAGACATAGTACATAGCTATGGTAAAAGCGTCATGTGAAATGATGTGGGTAGGAACGAGGGCGGTATAAGGAAAATCACCTAGGCTTATCCGCATAAATTAAACAAAAAATAAATGTTTAAAAATATTATATGGATAGCAACCTTAGTTCGCTCCACCAAGTCAATGTTTGTTTTTGTTTTTGTTAAATATTATCCATAGCTTAAGTCCTAAAATATTTCAACAAAATAGTTTAAGTCCTAAACAATTACATCAAAATAGTTTAAGTCCTAAATTGTTTGTCTTATGCAATTTTAGCATAATAGTTCAAGTACTAAACAATTTCAACAAAAGTTTAAGTCCTAAACAATTTCAACATAAATAGTTTAAGTTCTAAACTATTTCAACAAATAGTTTAGGTCCTAAATATCACAACTCCAATAGAAATTTAACAATTTCAAAAGAAGTTATGAGTTCTAAACCCTAAAAAGTTAAAAATTGACTTAGCGAGCTTAATCGAGGGTGTGATTCACAAGCAAAACTTTCAAGAGCATGAGTGAGGCGAGTTCATGAGTGAGGAGTCGTGAGGCGAGTGCGTGAGTTTGGAGTCGTGAGATGAGTGCATGAGTAAGGAGTCGTGAAGCGAGAAATCGAGAGTTCTAGTTTGTAGTGTGAGCCAAGAGTGGGTATTTGGTAACACAATGATACACTCTCAGATGAAAATAAAATGAAATTGATATTGCAACTCAATGATTAATGGTTTCCAGCAATTCAAGAAACTGGGGTCTCCCTAGGCCTACGCTAAAACCAGTGTTTACAAATCAGACACACTCTCCAATGCCCCTCACACCTTTAACAGATTACTCCTGCTACTTTTCCTTTTTTACCCCTTGTAACAGAATAATAACAATTCTATGGCTGGTCCAGTATTTTGATGCTTGTAATAGAATACTAACAATTCTGTAGCTCAGCTGTCTGGCTGAACCACTACGTTGGATGCTTGAAGGAAGTGATTGGCATGGGGCTACAAGAGGGAGAATTCTAACAATTTTATTAAGCATGGAACGACCTCATTGCAATTGAGCTGGGCAAGATTTAGCTTCTGACACAATGTAGTTCAGTTCTATACTGTCAGAGAGGAAGAAATGTACTCGCAAACAAGTCCTTACAACTTTTCATATTAGTCCAGCCACCAAAAAGTCAACCAGCACCCATTTTGTCCCACTCTAACACGATGGTTAACTAATTGTAACCCACTTCAGTGCTTTCCCACCTCAAATTGATCAATGGAAATTTCTAGGATTACTCAGAGTCATTTGCCCTCCAGCAGCAAACTTGCAACATCCTCTTGCAAGATAAAGATATAAAAAAGCAGCCGAATGGTAAAAAATTGAAGAGTCAAAAAACAAAGACAAACAATGGTGAAGAAAAAAAGAAATGAAGCACACGTAAATCACTGCCTCACGGCGGAAAACAAGAAAGCTAAACCAAGAACTGCAAGTATTTTACCTCATCTACACCAGGAAAGTTGAGTCCCAATTCCGCAGCTTGTTGCGGTGTACTGGCCAAGTATACAGAAGCCCAGCTTTTGCTTCCAAAAGAAGTATTATTTGTTGATGAAGAGCACAATTCGTTGAAAGACGACCAATCTACATCACGATTGGTTTCTTTGTCATCTTCAGGAACAAGACGTTTCCCAAGAAACCCACTAGCACCTTCCTCCAAAAGTTTACCATGATGTCTGCCAATTCATTTTGACCGACATAAAACTCAAAATTAGTGAAATATGCTAATTTTATGGGATAAACATCAGCTTAAAAGCCTGTAGAGCTCCTATAGTAAGTGAAATAAATAAGCTACCTTCTGACAGGCCTGTGAGTTTGCAGATACTTCTCAGCATCTGCAATTGACTCAGTAGCATCACCAGTAACCTGCGATCCAACCCAGTGTGTCCTATTTTTCCATGCTTCTGTACAGCATCCATTTGGGGCCTGGCTCTCTATCCACTTATAAAGGCTTGGGAGTTCAATTCCTGCACCATCAAGTTGCTCCTGCAAAACACATTAATGTCAATCATCAGTAACACATTTCTTCTATATTAGCTGCCTTATATATGAAGGAAGCATATTCCCAATATATATAAAAAATATAGTAAACCCCCAGATAAAATTTGCAGTCAAATGAGCACCACCACAAGCCCAACTATAAATATGACATGTAAACTAACTATAAGTATGGTGGAAAGTTATTGGTAGCCCACTTCTACATTCATAATCACAACCATGTTTAATGGGATGTTGCACAATGCCTAGCTGCTAGTGAAAATTTACATATTTTCTGAAAATGGTACTTTTGAGCATGCACCAATATAAAAGACATACATATATTGGCGTAGAAAGCACCAACACTTCTATGAAGTCCTCCGCAGAAAAGGGTACAAAAATGCAACAGAGCTAGGATATGTGTCCAACAAAGCGGACAAACACTGGAGATGTTTATAGATTCTGCAGCTAATGACACATCAAAGTGTAATTTGTAACCTTTTGGGAAGCAGATTAAACAGAAAAGAAAGAAGTTTGTGGGAAATTGAAAAAAGAGGGATGAAACATGACTTTGACTTCAATCTTCTATATTTCTTCCATTGTAATCAAACATGAAGCAGAGAAGGCGCAAGACCACATAATTTTTTTTTTCATGAGATCGGGCCCTACATTCAGTAGACGTTAGTCTTCCATTCTTGAATCTTCACTTTTTCTTCTGTGTAGTTACACCATCTCATGGTAAGCCTGTATTGAAGTATGTACTAGAAGTCTAGAACTCCAGAATTATTTACACGAAACCCTTTAGTCTTCCATTCTTGAATCTTCACTTTTTCTTCTATGTCATGTCTAAAATCTTTTGCTTAGACCATACATGGATGAAATGCAATTCAGTCCTTGTTGACCAACTCTTTTAGGTAACTGGATAGCAAATGGAGCAATAATTTCATGTGCAGGAATGTAAGTAAAAGAGGTGAAAGTCATTGACCACTTATCCATTGTGCATATAATTTTGACTAGGGTCGAAACCTAAGCATTTGATATAAACATAATAAACACAAACTTTAACCTAGCAATGCCTTCTATCCTTTAAAATTTTAATTACTAAAATAAGAATCAAGAGATTGACACAAGATTGAAGGATCAGACCAACAAGTGAGCACTCTCTGTTTCAAGGTCATCAAGCTCGTCTTCCCATTTATCTCTGAGAGCTAACATTTCCTCAGCAACGGCACTCTCAAGCTATCCAAAAAGAAACAATGGTTAGTCGTACGCAAAAGTACCACAAGTCTGCAATTAAAGAGATAAGCAAGCACAAAGGACAGAAAACTAACAGCTTCACCCTCAAGAGATTGTGCTAACTCTTCCCGCACTTCAACTTCCACTTTCGCTAGTGACTCATCTTCAAGAGCTTCTTGGGCCTCTGCCGCCTAGTTTGCAGCAGTAAAATGAAATGAAAAAAGAAGAGGAAAATCCAACCTGAAAAAGTTTCTAAACAAGCAAATATAAATAAATACCTTACTCTCAACTGTCAAAAGCTCAGCAATTAGCCCTTCAATGTCTTCATCTGTAAGATGTGGCTGCAAAAGGACAAAAATAAATAAATAAAAACTAAAATTTGAAGCTCATAACACTTGTAATGGATAATCTGATATGCATCTGTATATATCTAAGCATGTTCACTAATCAAGTACAGAATCTTACTTCCTCCGCCACAAAATAAATGTTCACAATGAAAAAGGCAAAGAAATTTAGAATGTTTACTCATTGTACTTTTTAATTAACTAAATGACGATTTTACCTTAATGATAAGGGATTAAAGAACTTCTCATCTCATAATTAAGAATAGAATTGGAAAATAGATATTGAAAGTGGACACTTATTTTCGGACAAACTAGAATAGAAATGTGGACACTTGTTTTGGGACTGAAGAAGTATGTATTTTCAGTAAATGAGTGCAAATTAGCATCGCCTTGCCTCGAGATGCATCGCATCATCTTGACCAGATGTTGAGGGTTCATCGTTGTCACTGTCATTGATGAAAGAGTCACTTGATGTACTGCCAAGATCTTCTTCCTCTTCGCATTTATCTGCCGCCATCAATGATGTAAAAGGTATACAGTTATTTTTTAACCTGCAATTTTACCTAAAGCCATAAGAAAACAAAGCTATGAGATTATAATAAATCAGATCCTCAAAACATGCAAAACAAGGTCAATCATAAAACAGGAAAATCATGTCATCCATGATCATGATTCATGCATGATGTAAAACTGAAAGCAAATTGAGTGTGTGATGATGGATGAACCTAGCCAGAACAGCTTGCAATCACACACACGGACACGCATCAAATCATAAATAACATGTATTGTGAGTCTCTAAATTGAGTTTTTATCTTTGTCCTTTGGCAGCCACCCATCACTGATGAAGACATTGAAGGGTAGGCTAACTGCTGAGTTCTTGAAAGGTCATGATTGCATTCGTCCAAAGATACTTCACTTAAATACTAGAATCCTATTGAATAGGAGACAGCTAGATACTTTCCTGATGTACTAAACCTCCAAAGATATTTAACCTAAATACTACAACCTGATCCACTATTATTCCCAATAACACGAATGAATTTCTTAATAGTTCATTTTGATATCATAACATTTATTCCAAATATTGATTACTTGAAACTGAAATCTCTATCAGACTTAATGGGCCTGGATTTCATCAAACCTAAAAGGGTTTAAGAAAATACTGATTGCTGATTAATTAAATTGGCTGAAAAAACGACTTTTGCATCATTTCAGTGAATGCCATCCTCGTGCTCCTCGTGCCTCGCACCTCAAAGACCGAGCCACGTGCCCCATCAAAGATCACGAGCCACTAAAGTTGTTCCTTTGATGTGCTTCTATTAGTGTGGCACGTGTGGCAGGCTACAAGGAGAGTTACACCAATCTAAATTGACTTAGGAACCAAACCTTTTCGCACACATGAGAAAGTAACATACATACTGCATATAATAAATGAGCCCAAAAGTAGACCATGGGCACCAACAAGAACATCATGTGACGAAAGATTCATCAAGATTATTTGGCAACTTATTTAAATCAAAACTCCATCTGCTCCACCATTAAGGCCCACGTTCCCAGATTTGCTGCGAGCAATAAACTTGACTACATTGTGTGATAAGATTAAATGGAGCTTCGTTTGTGGCAAAGCTTTTTCTACATAACGGACACTAATTGTGCAACGCAAGGAGTAACACCATATTAGACAGTTAGATATTTGTGGTAACACCAAAATCTGAGCATATCTCGCTGATGATATCAACAACCTTCTCTCCATTGATAAAAAAGACACGTCACATGAAATGTTGTACCCTTAATACAATGTAGTCAATCAACCACAAACGAATCAACATAAGTTTCTAATCAAGGGCGTACCCATATCATAAAACTTAAAACCCACAAGTTAATCAAGTCGAAAGTTGAAAACAAACAGTTCAAACGAAAAAAAAATACCTAAAAAGAAGTAACCATTGGTTTAAGCTCCTCCAGTATTCCTGTTCAAGCATACGTCGTCATTTCGAAGCATAAACAACTCAATTGCAGGGCTACAATTAAGTACTTCTATAGTTGAGCAATAAGAACACCAACTCCGATCTTCAAGTTTGTATGTCTCAACTGTAGCAAAACAGTAGCAAGCAAATAAGTCTGTTTCGATTTCCCCCTTGTGTGCTTATTCGATTTTACAATATGGAGGGAGGGATGGAGGGTTTTTCGTTTCGCTTTCCCCCTTTTCTCCTCCCCTTTTATCAAATCGCGCAAATCGGCGAGATTTACATATCTTTGAAGAAATTACATAAGCCATCCTTCAACTATTTTTAATATACAGATTTCGTCTTCTAAAACCAAGATTGATTAGGAGCTGGCAACTATCCACAGTACAACACGTGTCATAATCATCGGTTACATGAATGTTGTAACATATTAATCATGGTTTATGAATGTGTGATTAATGATGAATAATGTGTCAAGTCATATCTATATTTATCATGAATATGTTATTCATTATGAATAGCATTACATATTTGTCATAAATGTGTTATTCATGATGAATATTCATTTGGAAAGAGGGACATATGGTGCACTACGAGCGGTTCTCGGTTCCTAATCAATTAAGAACTTCCAATTTTTTTTATTAATCTGGATATCTAACCCGCTAAGCGAGACGATAGAACGACCACATGCTTTGCGGGTTGCCCGGAGTCACCATATTTGAACCTCTGTGGCCACAAGGGGATTTTTATTCCTCCTTGGATTTAAACCTGAGAGTCTGAGACCTCCAGACACTTTGACCTTTGGAGCTCAAGCTCAAACCAATCAGGCACCACCCTTATGGTTGAACTTCCCTTTACACCCCTTGTCTAAAAGTAAATATAGAAAATAGTATATCAAAATATATGTCATGTTTACATGTCCGTTAGATGAAGTTTTTCGATAATACGAATCTTCTTTAAACTGTTGTTTTTAAAGTAATAATCATACATGGAAATTGTTTCAATCGTATTCAAAAATTCCACCTGTGCACCAGAATATAGCTGGAATTTGTCACATATCACGTCCAAGTTGCTCCTTTATCCGCTTTTAATCAACATTACACAGTCCGTTTTTTAAGAATCAAAGACTTGAATTTGGCAGTAGACGTTATGCAACAATTGATTTATTTGATATATAATTTAATTAGTATTGGTATAGAATCTTGATTGTTGTGGGTGATATGCTTTAAGGCCAAGTTTCTTGTTGTAGTGCGTTACTTTCTATTTTATTGTCCTGTAGTTACACATATATATCTTTGAGACGTATGGTACATAATTCATAACATTTTGATGGTTAGAGATCTTTTGTTTATTTATATCAGTAAATCAACAATTTTATATCAGAAATCCCTGAAGTTGGGAACTACACTACAAGAAAACATGTCAACAACAACGAGCAAAATCCATAGTACAAGTAACAAAAATACATCAACAGACAGAAGCATCACATATGAATGGTCGATATTAATTTTCTTCAACAAAATATTGAAACAGATTGGTGATTACCGAAGGAATTGTCATTGCCAAATCGAAACAGTGTTGTGGAAAATTATGTATCTAATAATATCATGATCTTATTAGCAATTTTACATCTATTAGCATTTTTAACGATTTACCAACAATCCTATAATAAAAAGTTGTTTGCCATTATATTCTACGATTTTTGTTTAAACCCTTTTCATTGCTGATTTCATTGGCATGCCGATTACGGTTTTACGTGAAGGCTTTGAGAACGTAGTAGAGCCTTCGGTAAATTAAACATTCAGACTTTTAAGTCTACATTGTAAGAAGATTAAGTACATGAATAATTTTGATTTAATCTGGATCTAAATTTTACATCGTCAATCTCTTTATTGGAAACATGTGTATGTTATTGTGTTTGTGACTTCCATAAACACATATGAGCTTTAAAGTGAAGTTCATGATAAGTTATCAAAGTTTGGGGGGTCGATATTGTAAATTATGCCAAAAAGATGACATAATGAAGCTTTCGATTAGAGCTTATCATTTGCGGGCTTGGGCCAGATTCGGGCCGGACTTAATCTATTTTTTTGTCTAACGGGCCTAATACGGTAAAACCATACCCCTTTTTACGGGCTTGAAAACTTACTCATACTCGCCTTATAAACGGGTCGGGCTTGCCCATGGGCTAACGGGCTTAAATATATTTTTATGAAAACAAAACTTATATAAAATCACAAATTATGTAAAATAATTTAAAATACATAACAGTTTTTCCAATTTAAAATTTGACGTAAATACATAACAATATACATACTTTAGAAATAAATCGTATCGCTAAATATGAATTGGCGATAAAGAAAGCAAGTAAATGATATAATAAGAAATTGATCAATTGAGGTAATTATATTTTCAAGGGCAAAATGCGCAAAATAGCAACCTACTTTCACAAATTTCCTTATTATAGCATTCTACTTTCAGTTTTTTTTATTAGGGCATTGTACTTTCAAAATATTTTTTATTAGGGCATTGTACTTTCAAAAATTTACCCATTATAGCATTGGGTAACCTGTTACCTTTTAAACAGGTTTTTCTTTGTTGACATGTCAAATTTAAAATGACATGGAAACCATGTAGGATAACCTGTTACACATAGATATCCTACGTGTCATTTAAAAGAAAATTTTAATTTAAAAACAATATTTGAAAATGAAAAACGCTCGATTCCTCTCATTGTTTCAGACTGTTCGTTCTCATCATCCCTCTTCATGATGACTATTCATTCACCCTCTTCCTCCTGATCAAATCGCACACATTTCCTTTTGACCTAATCGACCCTCACCCTCTTCCTCCTGATCAAATCTAAACCCTAATCGACTCACTTTCATCGACTCACTCTCATCGACTTCCTTCCTCATCGTGCATCCTGTTCCAACAGGTAAGTTCATTTTATCTTTATCGATATTTTACAGCAATGTATATGTACATTTCCTGTCTTTCTTTATTGACTTCCTCATATGCGCATAATGTATGATATTGCGTTAATAAGAAAGAGAAGGGGTTACCTTTCAAAATCTTGAATTGGGATTGGAATTGTTTGTTCTATTACAACTGATGCGTTTCAAAGACAAAGAGTCATTGCAATAAAACAGAGGTTATGCTGAATACAAGAAAAGTTAGACTAAAACAGCAAAGTTAGACTAAAAGCAGTAAAGTTAGACTAAAACAGTGACAAAACCTATCAAAACTATATGCTGGTTCCATTTAGCAAAGTTAGACTGCTCTTTTTCTGCTTCCAACCAGCAGCTACGGTTGCTGTTTCTGCCTCTAACCAACAGCAGTCTCGACTGTTTCTGCTGCTTCTACCAGTTACTTTTTTCTTCTTCAAAGCATGCAGTCTCGGCTTTTCTGCTTCCAACCAGCAGCTACCGGCTGCTGTTTTCTGCCTCTAACCAAAGACAAAGAGTCATCACCTATAAGGAAAACACAATGTAAGACTAGATTAACCAACCAGAAAGACGTGCCACTAAAATGCATTTCTCATGCTTAATTGAGTAAAAAGTTAATACCAACCCTTATCTATGTTTCTTCCTTTCACTTGTTTTGTTTCCATCCAACTTACATAGTTAACGGTTTGGATTTGACATTAAATATCATACCATTAAGTATCCATTCAACTATTTATTTTTCTTTCTAGTTGTTTCTCAAGCAGATTGGTATTTTAAATGGCAGCACACTTTACCTAAATTAAGTTCAACCCAACAGCTTCACTATGCAAAGAAGTGCTTAATATGTAGTAAATAGCAGTGTCCATCAGACAAGTACAAAAACATGATATTTGAGTGAATAGATTTATTGTGTGCAAGATCAGTTTCTATCCATCTAGGGGATCATTGTTTGGAAACATCTAACAAGGAGATTTACTATAAGATACAGAACCTGTATATAAAACAAGGGGTTCAAGTTAAAGTTATGCACGAAGGAAAAAAGGAAGCGATACAGAACAAGAAAAACTTACGGGTTCCAGTTACTGTAAGACAGTATGAGAATGTCAAACATGTGATCTTTGTATCCATATAGCATGTTATTCTTTCATACTCCCTACAAATTAATTGAACCTTTTGGGGTTTTCACCTTTTCAATCAATGTTTACATCCTCCAGTGATTTTTTCACCATCTAATAGTAAATCTACAACACACTTCGTTTTGTTAAATTTCTTCTAACAATCATATCCAATGYTATAAGTCAATGTGGCATGAGGTGAGTTTTTCATCAAATGATAATGCTTTTATATGATCAATGACAAAAATGTATTTTAATTCTAATTAGTAATATATTGATAATATATGTGATGGTTTACATCCCACGAAGATAATAGATTCTTATGTTTCAATTTTGAGTAAAGGGGTATTTATCTTTAGACGGAGGGAGTAGATATTATGCTTCTTTCCTCGAGGCTGCCAAGTGGCTTGGAATTGCTAGACCACTGGCTGGAAGAACTACTATCTCCAGAGAAGCAAGCTAGGAGGAATTACTCTATAGCAAACCCCATGTAGTGGACTTAGGAAAACGTTTCTTAAACTAGAGTAAAAGATTTCTCAATGATGATATGCACTAGATTATGTGCAGTTTCCCCATGAAACTTCCCTACTATCTATTGCTTTTATTAAGAAGCAATGTAGTCTGAATTCAAATGCAGAAGAGATGAACCTCAAAACATGCATGGTATTACAACTTCATTGACTTTCTTATATGACAACACCACATATTCAGTGTCGAGTAATAATAAGCCACTTTAAAAATTAATACCGGCTGCTGTTTTCTGCCTCTAACCAAAGACAAAGAGTCATTGCTTATTGAGAGTTTATGTAAAATAATCCTGTTTCGTAGCTTGTGTCTTGGGAGCAAAAGAGAATCAACTCTTCTACCATATAAGAATCAGCAGCTCACTCTAACTACACTTTTTAGTTATCAATGAATAATACTAGGGACTCACCTTGAATGGTAGATGCAGTTGCATAAGCAGGAGGATTCAGAAGTAGATCTATAATATAGCTGTTACCAAAATACGAATAACAATATATATAAGCAAATAAATTTAATGAAAAATGTAAGCAATAAACATGACAGAATGCTTTCTACAACTTACAGTGTCCTTTACATAGGTTTCTAAGTATTGATACAAATTATGGTTTCAAGATGGTTTGTATAATAATAAATTACTATGAATATGTGATGTAATGTAATGGTGGGCCAATAAAGTTAGACTAATATAGAAACATAAATGCTAACATCATCAAATTACAACCTGCAGAATAGGATATCTTATATGGGAGATTTACTTTACATATTTCAACCAATTGTAGTTTAAATGACTCAACACAGAGGTTGTATTAAGTCGTATTTACTTTATATTTGCAAAGAAAAATGAAAGATGAGACATGACAAATAATGTTGATAGTGTTAATGTTTCTTTATGTTTCTTTATCTTCAGGATGGCATCTTCATCAATATCTTTTGAGGTACATTACACAGGTGTTTTTGTATTTTGGCTACTTGAATATGCTAATGGGTTGAGAAATTTTTTTGAAACTTTTGACATTGGCAACATGGGATACATGGATTTTGTTGCTTTTTTGAAGAATGAAACACACACATTGTGTGAAAACATATATTTTTGTAAACCTGGTAAAGGCTTAGAAAATGGTTTAAGAAAACTTAAATGTGATGTGGATTAAAAGTGGGTTAGATGCTTTCATAGTTGATGTAGACGAAAGATCATGTACTTGTAGAATGTGGCAACTATCGGGTTTGCCATGTGCCCATGCTATGGCTGCGATCTTGTACGTAAACAAGATTCCAGAAAGTTATGTTCCAGATTGTTTCAGRAAAAMYATGTTTATTCAGTCATACAATCATTATTTAAGACCTTTAAACGGAATCAAAATGTGACCGAAAACCAATCATATCAGCCCCTTGCCGCCGTTGCCAAGAAGATTGCCTGGAAGGCCAAAACTTAAAAGAAGAAGGGATGCAGTGGAAAAATTATTGACTTCAACCGGACAGATTGGAAGACAAGGAAGAAGAATGACATGTACCAAATGTAATGAAGCAGGTCATAACAGTAGATCATGCAAGAATGAGAAAAAAGATGCACCATTGAAAGATGTCAGGCCACCAGGAAGGCCTAGGACTAATATTCATAGACAAAGCAGTAAAGAGGGTGCACAAGGCGGAGCGAGTTCACAAAGGGATGTTAGAAAGGTAATGTAAAATCTTCGAGTTTCATACTAATTTTATATATCAATTGCGTACTAATTTGTTCACTAATTTGAACAGGAACCATCTAAAGTGGAATCACGACCAAAGCTCATCCCG
>NC_037539.1:36420378-36423895 GCF_001531365.2 Cynara cardunculus var. scolymus
AAATTTGTGAAAGTAGGTTGCTATTTTGCGCATTTTGCCCTATTTTCAAATTTAAGATTTTTAAAGAATGTTGTTATCATGAGTCATAATTAAGTAGGAATTGATAAATATTAAGAATTTTCAATTTTATTTGTAAATTTAATTATTATGAAAATATTAATGGGCCTGGCGGGCCTGCCCAATTTTTTTTTCCCATTACCCATGTTCGTCCATTAATTTAAATATGTTGATTCAGACCCGCTCATTTCTTCGAGAAATGGTGATCAAGCCCGCTTTTCTAGCAGGGCAGACAGGCCAGAAAGCCCCAAGGTGGAAAACAAATAAAATTCATAAATATTAATAATAAGCAAATCATAATTCCAAATCAAATTTTAAACATCATGAATTCATGAAATTATAGACGCAAGTCTAAAAAAATATCAATCTACAAGTTATAGCTCTCCTCAACATGATCAAATTGCATAGCTTCATCGTCGTATTCACAATCAGTATCACCTTTATCTTCCAAATCCACCTAAACACCTTTTTTTCTCCTTAATGTTAAACATTGGCCTTCATCTCCATTTTTTTCATCATCAACATCAGTTGACTCATTAACTCTAATTGCTATACCACATCTTCTTCATCAGTTGGGTTGATTACCCATTCATCATCTGCAGGCACAACAAACAATAGATCATCTCCCATTTTTGGTGACTTTTTCTGTAAAAGTTTGTGCTTCAACTTCCTGTTGTACATAATATACACTAAACTATTCATTCTTTACATGCTTAGACAATTTCACCTCTTTGTGTGCACTTGATTGAACGTACTTCAATTACATTCACACTCTGATGCCAAACATGTAAGGCCCAAAACTTTTATTGCAAGCCCCTTAAGCTCCGACTTTCATCTCCATAAGAGTCCGATTGTGTGCACTTGATTGAACGTACTTCAGTTATATTCACACTCTGATGCCGAACAAGTAAGGCCCAAAATTTATATTGCAAGCCCCTTGAGCTTCGACGTTTCATCTCCATATGATTCCCACCATTCAAGTATATACCAATGAAAAACAACAAGAAGTGAATAATTTATTTTATATGTATTTTAAACTATAGTAAAAAAAGAAAAGAAATAAAAGTATAAGTATTTAGTAATTACCGGACGGGCGTGTCATGTATGACGCCAAACATCTTTTATATTCAAGCATTCCTCGTTTGTATTTGAACATTTCAAGATGGTCATCAACGTTTGATTGTGTCACGTCATCGCTGATGAGTCTATCTATGCACCTAAACAACCCTTGTTTGATCTCTATATGGTTAGAATCATCAGGACTCCATCTATATCTAGTGTTCAAGTAATATGCAGTTGCATGCAAGTCAAGGTGCAACTGACGCTCCCACTTAGCATCAATAATATCCCGACTATCTTTATAAGATGATGCATCATCACAAAGCTCTTCACCGTCTTTTCCTTGGCCTCATCTATAGCCCCGTAACTAAATCCCACCATGGGAGTCTCGCCATCAACAATTCCTAAAACATGCATAAGTGGTTTTGTGGTTGTAACTGAATAAATCATGCTAGGGCAATAAGAGTGCTCATCCATTACAATTTCTTTCACATCTTTCTCATCATCTTCTTTGCCAGTGCACGACTATTCCATTCTTTTGAAACGAATATAAATTTTTATGTTTATTTCATCTCATACATATGAAACAAAAAATAAACATAAAAAAGTTTCACATGTGGACCGAATACATATGAGATAAACAAATTGTGAAACATACATTAAATACTATATTTAGATGGAAAAAATTCGGTGAAACAAAACTTTAAGATATAAGTTCTCATGGATTTCATAAATTTTGGAGTATTCAAATAATTAAACCCCAGATTTCGAGTAAGTGATCTTTATATTTCTAACTCTCTTAATTGGAAAATGGAGTTACTTGAGGAATTATTCTCACCTAGAAATGTGAAGAGATTTGTAATTTGCCTAGGAGGAATGTTTATGGATAGGATTGTTTGGCATGGTAGTCCTAATGGCGTTTATTATGTGAAAAATAGTTCGCTACAAAGGTGTTGGAGCCTAACTCCCACTACTGACTGAATAAAGATTTGGAACACGGATATTCCTCACACGTTAGGAATCTTGCTTGGAGAACAGTTTGTGATGTATTACCTGATACAGTTAATCTACAATCTCGTTGTGTAAATGTGTCGTGCAACTGTATCTTTTGTGATACTAATATGGAAAACGCGTGACATGTGTTTGTTAGCTGCCCTTTTACCAAGTAAGTATTGATGATAAGGCTGGTCAAGCTGGAAACTTTTCAGATCTTAATTTTTTCTCTGTTCTAGCTTTAAACTCTACGATGATTATAGCAAAATTCCTTACGATCATGTAGAGTATCTGGAGGCAAAGAAATGCATACTAAGGCAAAATAAATCCATTACAACCATCAGATGGTGCAAAACGCTATGCGAGCTGACTAATCCCAGGGCGACCACCTGCTTTGCAGATATCCCAGAGTCACCGCATTTGAACCTCCGTGGCCACAAGGGGATTTTTATTCCTCCTTGGATTTGAACCTGAGACCTTCTGGTACTTTTGACCTTTGGAGTCAAGCTCAAACCAATCATGCACCACCCTTGTGGTTCTGTTCTAGCTTTAAACTCTACAATGATTACAACAAAATTCCTTACGATCATGTAGAGTATCCGGAGGTAGAGAAATGCATATTGTGGCAAAATAAATCTATTACAGCCATCAGACGGTGCAAAACGTCTTGGAGGTTCTTGGTAATTGGCGAAAGGCCAAAGAACTAAAGTTTTGTTTGAACTTTACCACATACCCCTTGTATATTGTGCCATAAGCCTCCACTAAATTTTGTAAAATGCAACACAGATGCGGCCATTTTAGAGGATATGTTGTGTGCAAGACTAGATGCGGTTTTTCGAGATAATAATGTGAAATTCTTAGCTGCTAGAACATCTAATGTGGATGGGGTCCCGCTAGTCAAAGAACGTGAGGCTCTTGCACTTATTGAAGTTGTGTCTTGCGCGACCGAACTTGTGTTTTCCAAGGTAATCTTTGAATCAGAAGCCAAACGAGTAGCTAATGTTATCCATGTTTTCGGGATGATGTTTCTGAGTGTGGGATATTAACTTGAGGTGTCGTATTTTGCTCCTTCAACAAGACTCTTACTCTGTCTGCTTTGCTATGCAACAAGCTAATGGGGTTGATCACGCTTGGCCAGAGAAATCCCGTTTCTCTTCTTGTCCCATTGTTTATTATGACATGCCGAGTTTTCTTACTTCTTCTACGAACATTACTTGCCTGGGGGCTTATTAATACATTTTTGCTTTAAAAAGAGTTCATACATTTAATAAAATATTATTTCTCTCTTCTAAACATATTGTTGAAAGATGTTATTTTTTACAATCTTGACTAACTTGAAATGTTGGCCTTGTTTGTTATTTGTTTAACAGAACAGGGTAGGTCTTGTAGATTACTCAAAGAATGTTTT
>NC_037539.1:36424135-36429826 GCF_001531365.2 Cynara cardunculus var. scolymus
ATCTGAAATTTGTATTGTTTCTATCTTGTAATCTGTCGTTATTGTGTTGATTCAATAAAGTAAAATCATTGGTTTCTATGTTAAACCTTCTAAGATGGTATCAAAGCGTGATTCAGGTATGTTTTCTTCTCAGATCTGTTACTGTTAATTTTCAAACAAGTGAAAGGTCGCGTTTAGGATTTCGAGATCTGTAGATCTCGTCTCTTCCGGATCGAAGCCTTGATGTTTGAGTTTTTTTCTTCCATTTCTTTATTTCCTTTCGTTATGAGTGAGATGATCGATTCGGTCTGAAGACCAAATAAGATCCTCAGATCTGATTGTTGGTCCCCTATCGTGATCTCTCTTTCTTGTTCATATCTGTATATTCTGCTTTGTCTTGATGTGAGAGCTGCTCTTTTCTTATCTGTATTTTTTTTTGTACATCCTAGATCTGGTTGTTAAAATGTTTTTAAAGATCTGCTGTATCTAAGATCTGGCTGTTGAATCGTTTTTTTGGATCTGTTGTATCTCTTAAATCAGGTTGTTGAATCGTTTACTGATAGGAATTGTTGATATTCTCTTTTCCTGTTTTTTTGATATGACCGATTGGGTCTTGTACCATAAAAGATCGTCTGGATCTTTCTTGTGGTCCCCTTTCGAGATCTTTTTTTTGGCATCTTGTATATGCTTATCATTGCAGATCTGTTTACCTTGCTATTATAACTGTGTTGGATAATCTGTATTGTTTGTTTCTCTTATTAATCTGTACCTCCTTTATTACTGAATAGTCAAGATCTGTGTCCCTTCCAGATCTAGCATTGTTTCTGGTATCCTGTTATAATTGATAATTTTGTTTGGTGGTCACAATCTGTGACTCTTTGATCTGGCATTTGTTCTATTATATTGTGGCTTGTTGTTATCCCCTGCTCAATATCTGATATCTCTGTAATCTGTTCTTTTGTTTTGTAAGGCTTACTGTGTTTGTTGTTGTGCCTCTCTGTTTGTTTCTTTCTTTGTTTTAGAGGAATCTGAATAGTTGGCTTGACCTAACACGATATCAGTGTTTTAGGAATCCTGCCTTTAAGCTATTCAGTTGTTCCTGTGTGTTTTCTTTTGTTTTCTTGTCATGGTTACTCCACCGGTTCAGCCTGCAAGTCCGATGGAATCCAATGTTACACAATTAGACTTTGGAGATCCCTTATACTTGGATCCGAGTGATACTAGTGGAGCTCCCATTTTATCCTTTAAGCTGAGCGGAACTGAAAATTATAAGGTTTGGTCTTGTGCTATGACTCTAGCGTTAGAGACAAAAAATAAGGTTGGCTTCATTGATGGTACATGTCCTCGACCTATAGATGATCCTGTCCTTGAGCGTCAGTGGGACCGATGCAATTCTGTGGTTCTATCATGGATCCTCAGCTCTATGACTGAGGATCTATTTTTAGGGCAGGTCTTTTCCAAAATCTCCTCTCAAGTCTGGGAGGAACTAAAAGAAACATACGACAAAGTGGACGGGTCCGTGACCTTTAATCTCTATCAAAGAATAAATTCTCTAAACCAAAATAATTTGTACGTTTCTGAGTATTATCACAAGCTAAATTCATTGTGGAAGCAATTTGATGCCCTTGTCAAACTTCCTTCTTGTACATGCAAGGCTTCTCACGATTTTTTAGAACATAGTCAGTTGATAAAACTTATGCAGTTCCTTATGGGTTTAGATGATATATATCAACCAATAAGAAGTAATATTTTGACTAGAGATCCTCTCCCATCTGTGAAAACCGCTTTTTCCCTCGTTTCGAGAGAGGAATCTCATAGAGGAGCGAGCCCAAACCAAAATCGTGCTAAATTGTAAAATTCTGCTTTTTTAAGCAAAGCTTCTGATAATAAAAAGAAAATAGGAAGAAACCCCACAAATTTTGTCTGCAAACACTGTGGTACTACAGGGCACACCATTGATCGTTGTTTCAAACTAATAGGCTTCCCCAAGGACTTTCAAAATCGTGCTAGATTTTCGAATCAAAATCAAACTTTTAGGCCTCAAAATCCCAACTTCAAACCCGCCACTGCMAATATCTCTACTTCTGAGTCTGTTCCTAAGCCTTCATTTGTCTTTTCTGAATAACATGTATCGAAAATATTAAGTCTAATTGAGGCAAAATTTGTCAATGAGGGAGCCACTGCCAATATGGCAGGTATGTCTCCAAATCTTAAGTCTGGATGGATAATAGATTCAGGAGCTAGTCAGCATATGACTTCAAATTGTTTAAACCTAAACAACATTGTTGATATTTCTGACTTGAATCTTAGTGTTAGTCACCCGAATGGAACAAAAGCTAAAATAACCAAAATTGGAAACTCAAAACTATCCAACAATGTTACTCTTTTTTATGTTCTTGTAGTTCCTGAATTCAACGTCAATTTGTTATATGTTCATAAGTTGGCTAGGGATAATAAGGTGTCTATTAAATTTGATGAATCCAAATGCTGTGTTCAGGATTATCTTCACAAGAATCTTATGGGGACTGGTAGTCAGGACGGTGGTCTCTATTTTTTTGATAAAAGTAAACCTTCATTCTCTCCTAACTGTGATTCTGTCTGTTATGTGTCCACCCTTTTATGGCATAACCGACTTGGTCACCCAACTGATCAAGTTCTGTCAGTGCTAAAAGAAAGACTTAATATTAACTGTAAGAGTTGTGGCCCTTGTGAAATCTGTCATAAGGTGAAACAAACTCGTGATAAATTTAGTTCTAGCACTCACAAAACCACTCATCTAGGTCAACTTGTTCATCTAGATGTGTGGGGTCCTTACCATGTCCCAAGCCGGGAAGGTCATAAATATTTTTTAACCATTGTTGATGATTTTTCTCGGGCTGTATGGGTTTACTTGTTAAAGGGAAAACACGAAGTTGGTGAAAATTTAGAAAACTTTTGTAATCTTCTTTTGAATCAATTTGGAAAAAATGTTAAAATCTTTAGAAGTGATAATGGTACTGAGTTTACCAATCACAAGCTAAGTGATTTTTTTGAAACTAGAGGAATAATTCATCAAACATCTTGTGTTTATACACCCCAACAGAATGGGGTGGTTGAACGAAAACATAGACATTTACTAAATGTTGCTTGGGCTCTCATGTTTCAGGGTGGAGTCCCGCTTAATATTTGGAATGAATGTGTTTTAACTGCTACGTATTTAATAAATAGGATTCCTACATCTGTCTTAAACGGTAAGAGTCCATATGATTTTGTTTACGGCTTCCAGCCTGTTCTGTCTCATCTTAGAAGTTTTGGTTGTCTCTGTTTTTAACACATACCCAATGTTTTGGACAAGTTTGCTTCTAAGTCTGAAAAATGTGTTATGTTGGGTTATGCAAATTCTAAAAAAGGGTATAGATTATATAGTCTTGATACCAAAAGAATTATTTTTTCCAGAGACGTTAAGTTCTATGAAAATATATTTCCCTTCAAGATGAGTATGAATAGAGATAATGAAGCTGATATTGATGGTCTCAACAATCTAAATTTTTTTGATACTGTGACTAGAACTATTAATGATTTTGATGATTTGGCTCCCAATGATGAGACTAGGAGACCCATTAATAACATTAGCAATGATCAGTCTGGTTTTGGAGACATTGACCGTAGGGAACTTGGTAGCTCTTCTGGAGCTAACAATGGGCAGCCTCTAGGCAGCTCAATATGTCAAAGTAATCAAGGTCCTAGTCACATTAATGATCTTGATAGAGCTACCAGTTGGTTGCCCTTGGATAGTCCTGAAACTGTTGCCAGTTTCCCATGTGACGGTGTCTCACATTCTGAAGGTGTCATAAATGATAAATGATGCCTCTTTGGGTAGTATATCTGAGGGAATGCAACCCCAAACTCAATCCATTAGAAGATCTTCTAAACCTTCCAATTTTTCGCACAAATTTGATGATTTTATTGTAGAAGGAAGAGTGAAATATGGTATAGAAAAAGTGGTAAATTACTCAAGCTTGTCATCTGAAAATTTGTGTTTTGTTTCTAATTTAAATAAATCTGTGGAACCCAAAACTTTTAAGGAGGCCTATAGTGATCAGAATTGGGTTAAGGCTATGAATGATGAGATGGAGGCTCTTTATAGGAATGGAACCTGGGTTGTTACCGAATTACCAAAAAACAGAAAAGCTATAGGATGTAAGTGGGTCTACAAAATAAAATATAAATCTACTGGAGAGATTGAGCGATATAAGGCTATATTAGTTGCTAAGGGTTACAGTCAAAGAGAGGGTCTCGACTATGAAGAGACTTTCTCCCCTGTAGTTAAGATGGTAACTTTAAGGTGTGTCATTGCCTTAGCTGTTCAGTTTAATTGGCCCTTATATCAGTTGGATGTCAATAATGTTTTTTTGTATGGTGATTTGATTGAGGATGTGTATATGACGTTGCCTGAAGGTTATTACAATCCAAATGATAAACGTGTTTGCAAATTGGTAAAATCTTTATATGGTTTAAAACAGGCACCACGTCAGTGGTATGCAAAACTGTCATCCTGTTTAACTGAGAATGGTTTTGTTCAAAGCTTTAGTGATTACTCATTGTTCACTAAAAGAATTGGCCCTATATTTCTTGTGCTTCTTGTATATGTAGATGATATTATTATCACAGGAAATAACTTGAATGAAATAAATAAATTTAAAGAATTTCTAAAAGGCAAGTTTTTGATCAAAGATTTGGGCAAATTAAAATTCTTTCTAGGAATTGAAATTCTTAATTGTATAAATGGAGTTTTTATGTCTCAAAGAAAGTATTGTCTAGAATTATTAAATGATTCTTGTTATCTAGGATGTAAGCCTATAAGTACTCCTATGGAAATGAATTTAGTTATTTCTGATTCTAGTGATTCTAAAGACACTATGTTACATGATTATTCTGGCTATCAAAGGTTAATTGGTAGATTAATCTATCTTTTAGCAACTAGACCTGATATAGCTTTTGTTGTACATTGTTTGAGTCAATTTATGCATGCTCCAAAACAATCACACTTGAAACTTGCTTTAAGAATTCTTAGGTATCTCAAGCTTTCTCCTGGAAAAGGAGTCAGTTTTACAAGGTCAGAAAGTTTTACTTTGAATGCTTTTGTAGATGCAGACTGGGGTAAGTGTCTCTCATCTAGAAGGTCTGTGACTGGTTATTGTTTATTTCTGGGTAACTCAATGATTTCATGGAAAAGTAAGAAACAGAATACTGTTTCTCGTTCGTCCACGAAATCTGAATACAGAGCCATGTCATCTGTTTCCTGTGAAATTATTTGGGTGTTAAAAATTCTGTCTGACCTTGATATTAAAAATCTTCTTCCAGTTAATTTATTCTATGATAATAAATCCGCTATCCAAATTGCAAACAATCCAGTTTTTCATGAAAGAACAAAACATATTGAGATTGATATACATTTCATTCGTGAAAAAATTAATAGAGGGATTCTTAAAATAGTAAAAATTTCTTCTTCTGAGCAGACAGCTGATATTTTCACTAAAGCTCTCAATGTTAACCATCACAATTATCTGTGTTCAAAACTCAAAATGATTGACTTGTTCAAGAGTCAAGATTGAGGGCGGGTGTTGAAAGATGTTATTTTTTTACAATCTTGACTAACTTGAAATGTTGGCCTTGTTTGTTATTTGTTTAACAGAACAGGGTAGGTCTTGTAGATTACTCAAAGAATGTTTT
>NC_037539.1:36430116-36442092 GCF_001531365.2 Cynara cardunculus var. scolymus
ATCTGAAATTTGTATTGTTTCTATCTTGTAATCTGTCGTTATTGTGTTGATTCAATAAAGTAAAATCATTGGTTTCTATGTTAAACCTTCTAAGACATATATTTTCAATATCTCTTATTGATGAAAATGAATTAAAATACTATTTATCTCCCCTCAATAGTGTTTTCGAGATTTCTCTAAATTTAGATATTTTAATATTTTTTTTTTCCTATTTTACCATACAATATAAATAGCTGTTGGAGCATAAAACGTTACTAAGGGGCCGTTTACCAAACACTTATCGGTAAAATTCAATATTATTATTTACTTACAGAGTAAGATTTTAGTCAACAAAAATGGCTTTTTATGCGACAATTTACCTAGTAAGAGCTAACCGTGGTAAGAGTCATTGCCCTCACTTACCGGGTAAGACTCTCAGTCCTTGCCTCGTTCTTACCGGGTAAGATTTTTGGTCATTACCATATTCATCCGGTAAGGTAATATAACTTGGTAAGCGCTTACCCAAGTAAAATAACCAATTTTTTTTTATTATAACATAGTTGTTGGCGATGCTTTTAAGGCTCTATTTTTGGATTTCACACTTCCCAACTATTAGACGTTAACAAATAATTTGAGAACTCCCTGAAAATCTACATTCAAACATTTTGGAACTCAACTTCCAACTAATTATCGGGTTTCAGATATGAAAATCAAGCCCCGATTTTTGAATTTTGGATTGCTTCGGGTTCGGGTTGGCCGGGTTACGGGTTGAGGTCGGTCGGGTTCGGGTTTGGTTATAATGCAAAATATATATATATATATATATATATATCCTATCGACTTTGACGATGAATTCAATTGATTTAGAGGGTTGATAAATCGATAGCATGCTCAGAAATTAGAAAAAAAACACGACCGACTAAGATTTTTATAAATTTTCAAAAGATAATTAGATAAATAAGTATATTTATATAGTATTTAAAATATATATATGTATACGGATCGGGTGGCAAAAATAAAACCCAACCTGAACCCAAATTTTCACTGAAAAGACGGTTTTCGGATTTTCTAATTTCGAGGCATTCGGGTTTTACATAAATACCTTATGTTTTAAGATGGTACGACTTACTGGTTTGTATTCCGGTTGGAAGGGGTTTTTTTTTATCATCACCACGACTTGTTGGCTATCCAAATGTTGAAGAAGGGTTGTTTTTGACATACTTCGTCATTGAAAATCATGTCGGACCGTTATGACCAATTTGCATTTGACACGCTTCCATGAAGTGCCTCATGGTATTTCAGCAAGATTTTTCCACGTGTCTATTTGACGAGGAATTTCTCGACGTCGTTAGTAGATGGCCCATCTCTTGCATAGGGCTTTTTATCCCCCCTTAAACAATACGAGATCAAAATTATCCTAAATCAACGCATTACTACTGTGGTTGGTAATGGTGTAATTTTTGGACGCAGTCGTGAGGTCAAATATTGATTTTTTTTTCTAGTGAAGCTTTAATTGAGTGTTAAAAAGTTGCCTTGTCGGTTACTTTGGTCTCGGCCTTGCTCTAGCTTGAATATAGACCCAGCCTTATGATGATCGGACTTTCATGGGTCAAGAATTTTTTGTGCATCTCTAGTTGTATATATTGGGGTTCAGACATGGCTCATGAGTACCCAAATTGTGTGTTGTTCTTTGGAGTGCACAAAAACCCGACCAACTTAACTTAAAGCAATCTGATGCCTAATCAAGTTGTAAATTTTTTAAACCATAAGTATGGGGTTAGACCTCTCTGAATCAGACTCATCCCGGTGAACCCGATTCTTTTGTTACTCTTATATACCTCTTATACTGTTTTTGCTCTTGCGTCGTTTGTGCATATATATCGGAAAAAATCATTTCTCTTGAGTTGTAACGGATGCATTCAAAGAGACCTAACAATTTCATTACGTTCTAGTTTGACCTATACATTAAGCCTGGCATTACTCTTGTAAGTTTCAAAGTCATTAATTTTACCTATTAATTGTTTGATCATATCTATCAGTAAAATAATGTAAATCCCAACCGATGAACCAACCTGTACAGCTTGAGTTGGGTTGTACTTTTGATGGATTAAGTTGGGTTAAGATTTTTGAAACCGTAAACCTTAAATTGAGTTATTCAAATATTTTCAAACCAACCGCCCCTAATGTTTATAGAGGTTATTTGTGTTATTTTACATTGCATGGATGATTGGCTCAGGGTTGAGTGAGTCAATGCCTTAGTGGTATGTTAAGCATCTCCAATCTTTTTTGAAGTATGATTTTTAATAATAAACTATTATTTTGGGATAGAGGGAGTATATTGTTTGAGTTCTTATATAAAAATCTTTTTTTTGTTAATCATGGGTGTCCATGTCAACTTGTACGCACCTCGACTAATTCCAGTAGCCTTGGAGAAAAACCAGGAAAATTCCAATGACTTTACAAGACTAGAACGGATGACCGGTAAGGAGGATCCCAACCCAAGTTTTGTACAAGAATCTTGGTTGGTCATTACCTTGAACGTTATGTAAAATATAGTTTTGAATTGATTTAAAAAGACGTTATAAAATTAGTGGTGAAAAAGGCACATCAGACTCACAAGAAAGATGTTCATGTAAGTTACTCCATTTGTCAGATTCTATGAAAGTTCTTAATTTGATGAATTAACAGTGATTACAAAAAATAGGTTCTTATAAGTCGCTCCATTGCAGTGGGTTCTTATAAAGCTGGTGTACCATTTTTAAAACAAAAAGAACAAGGGTTTTGAATCTTATAATCATAATGTGGAAGTTCCAATTCCTTTGGAGATTCGGTTTCTTATTACCACCAGACTCTTGAATTGGTTACTTAATCGATGCCTCTTATATACCTTATTTGGCTCTTACATGGTTAGTGTTTGACAGTTATAAACCCGTTTACGCGAACCGTTAAATTACATTACAAACCCTTCTAAAATACAATATGATTCAACTTTCTTGAAGTGGAATTCTTTCATCAATGAATCTTTGAGACCCCAATTTGAAGTCAAAAGGAGAATATGCAACTTCTAAAGAGAAATTTACCAGGCATATTACCATATCAATAGAAAAAAGTAGCATCTGTTGCATTGAAGGTTCATCACAAAGATTTCACATATTTACCAACCAAAAATTTGAATCAAAATATATGTAGAGGAACAAGAGTCAAAACTTTGAATTTTATGATAACAGATCCTCCCACCTTATGAAACACCATTCATCCCTGCAGTGCAACACAAACCAACCTCAGACCAATCAACAACAGACAGTACCAAAAATCTAGTCAGATTCAACAAGATTCACAAAAAAAGATTCATACCCATTTCATCTTATCGCAAAAATAGCATTTCCTTAAGCGGAAAATCCTGTTGTCGAGATGAAAAATACACCAACATTATGAATATATCGCGGCCCATACTAAAACCAGCCATCAGAAGTTGTATCTTTTCATTCTATTATACGTAAAGATGCCTCCTTTTTGTGCTATACCTACACATAAAACGGTTTTTTTTCAAGAACCAATGATGAAAGAATGTACTTCCGCCCAACTAGAAACTGTATACAGAACGCCCGATAAGCGTTTCCAACTGAAAGAGCTTCCTTCCACATGCTCTTTCTGCTTCTTCACTAAACCAGGAAACAACGGAATGAAGGAAACACCAAAATGGCTCCCAATTCTTCGAAGACTTGAACTTGAGCCAATTACTATGCCTATATCGGCTTCAAGCAGGCAAAGCAAGTCACCAACGGAGTCCCCAATGTAAATTGTCAGGTTCATTTTGTCAGTTTTCCCCAGAATTTCGGTAAAAGCTTCAAGCTTGTCAATGGGGGACTCGACCTTTTTCACAATTTCCCCAGTGGATAGAGAGCCTTCGTACTCCAATTCATTTGCACGTACATGCACTGTGTGGATGCCCCCTGTTCATTTAACAAAAAACAAACCACATTTTTATGAACTGATGTGATGTAAATGCAGATAAGTCTTGATGGTAACCATCGGTGGCAGCTCAGTGACATCAACTGATAAGCACATTCCCTTGGGGTGCGTTTGGTATGCAGACGAGTTTGGACAGGATCAGACGGACAAAAATGAGGTAGTCGGGTGAAAGAGTTCTGAAGGTTTTAGGGTTTTAATTTGACATGGGTAATTTAGTAATTTATCAATTTTGTTCCATCTTCCTTATTTTTCTTCCAACTATTTTAGTTGTCCTACTCACATCCTGTCCTGTCCCAGTCTAATATTGCACCAAATATGGGACAACAGGTTTTGTACTGTCCTGTTCTATGTACCAAATGCATCCTCGAGAAGTGGGTTTTTGTATATGTCTCCCCATTGAAAATTTTGAAAAAAATTCACTTGTATCTTGACACCAAGTGTTAGGAATGCTAATTATAGTTCATACTACAATGAGTAAATCACAGAGTGATCATGTGACAGATCATAGTGTGTGTGTATGTATGATGAATTCATAACACAATGGTAAACGTTCACACACACTCATATTGACAGTGTGCTGATTTTGTGAATATTGTGCAGTTTTGCAATGATGATTTACCACTTTTGATGAAAATGGGCATCCTCTTATATTTTTAGTTTTGCAAAAATTGCTTATTCTTGCAAAGGGTAGTGTTTTTTTGTGCATTTTCAGAAGATTGATGGTTTGTTTGCAGTAAAAGAAAAGAACACAAACCATAAGATAAGTTAGAAGTCACGATGATAATACCTGATGAGAAAGCGGACCTAATAAGATCACCACACCAACAATAGGATAGGACATTCACATTCGCATTCAAATTTTCATTCTTGGTGACGCTCTGAAAGAACCGCATGCAACCATCATGGAGAATAAGTCGTTCACCAGCACGTTTAATATCTTCTAGATTCAAGCCCTTGAGTACCTCTGATTCTATCACTCTAGTGTTTGCCCTTCTCTCAAACCCTGATAGTTGTTCGAGCGCTTTCTTTAGTCCCTCATAGTCAAAGCTCCCAACTGCAAAACCACCAAAATAATATTCAATTTGGTGTCACAACTCACAACTAAAATAATCCATAGGAAACAGCCGCTCTACTCGTTTGGTTTGGTTTAGGACTGTACCTTTCTCATTGGCCAACATATTTTCTGTGCATTGTTCGTACTCTTCTGAGTACTGTCTCGAGAGTACCTCCCATGTGTTTCTCAAGTCAACCGAGGGCATCCTAGTGATCTGACTTTGACTTTCAGGTTGAATTTGATCAGATTTTGGTGCAGTAACTATAGCAATCTCAGCCAGAATGGCAGACGAATCCACCACTGTGCATGTCAAGTCGAAATCAGAAAAAATCATAAGACGGTGTTCTGTAGGAATATGCTGCTTTGATAATGGAAGAACGGTCTGCTGATCAACAGGCTGAGCTAAAAAGAATTCCATCTCAAGTTTCAATGCTTGATGATAAAGTTTTTGCATAGTATCAAGTTCTTCACCCGTCAAAGAGACACTTAATTTGTCCAGCAAGTCTTCAGTCTGGAGCATTGCTGCCTAATTTCATAAAACAAAATTCAATATTAAGAACGACTCTCACTAAGGCCATGTTTGGTAAAAACTAGCTGATAAGCTAGATGACAATGTAAAATGACCTAAAAGGACACGGGTAAAAATTAATTGGAAAAATATAAGGGGCACAATCTGAAAAAGTGGAAAAAAGCCCTGCCTGGAGCTTATTGAAACGCTACTTGAAGTAGCCTTTCAAAAAGCTAGTTTATGGCTAATCAAATGGTGCTTTTTTAATAAGCTCGAAAAATAAGCTAGCTTATGGTTGCCAAACATGGCCCAACACACACCTGTGAGCCAGAAAACATGAAATTTGCCCAGGTCAGGTGGATGGGTGCTTTGCATAGATTTACTGACTAGTTGGACCAATGGTGTCAAATACCAAAGTTATAAAAAAACAGTAGAACATTTCATGTTGTTAATATCGTTAAGTAAATCTATGGCTACCACAAATCTAACAATCAAACTTACCACATGTAGGACATATGGTGAGTTTGACCCCAAAAGTTAAACTGAAAAAGAAAATTTTGAACCTGATAGGCTTCAGAGGAGTATTTGTCGATCCATTTCTCGTATGGGTGCTTATCACCATTAGCATCCGCAAGCGATTTGAGCTCCTTTCCAAGAAAAACATAAAGCCTCATGCAAGGGGCCATTGCCCCCAGCGTGTATGCTGCAACCTTAGTTTTTTCAAAAGGAGTCGCAAGTTCTCCAGGACCTTTTACTCCTTCAACTTTCCCAGATGCGGTTGCCAACAAGAAGTTTGTGTACTTCACAGTTGCAGCATTCGGTGCCGTTTCATTCGACAAGTCGAGATCCCACTCCTGGATCACATGTTGCTTCAACATAAGTGTGCTTAATTCAAATGAGCATACACAACTTCCACACATTTTACAAAAACCAAATTCTAAAGTGTGTCATACTGTAACAGGTCATTTTCCTCTACATGTTCTAATAACGTAATGTTTAAACTCGACACACTGACTAGGGCCTTTTGCATGGTGACCACCAAACCAAACCAACCAAAACGAACCCAATACATACCACCCAGAGGTGGGGTTTTGGGAGGGTAATATGTAAGCAGGCCCGACCTCTGCCCCAAAAAGTAGAGCATCGAAAAACAAAAAGATCAATTTCCATTTCGCAATTACACCCTCGGGTAATGATTCAAATAACCACTAAAACAAACAGAAAGCTTGTCAAAAATAAGGGGTAAACTTTTTATAGAGAACTTAACGGGGGAGTTTCTAGAGGCAGCACATTATTTGTTAACATTTAAGTATTGGAAAGTGTGAACTCAAAGAATAGAGGCTTATTTGATGCTCCCCTCATCACAAAAAAGAGAGTTGATTGTGTAATCTTCCGTTTTAAAAAAGAAGTCCTACATTATGACAAAGCTAAATGCTCCTAAATTACCAACACATTCTTATTGACTGAACAATTTTTTTTTTGTTAGTTTGTATATACCGAGTGTATAATTGTGCAAAAAAGTTGCTTTGAAACTCATTCTAGATTTTGAAGTGGGACTTCTTTTAATCCTAAAAATCGACTATCAAGCGCCTAAACGGACCTACAAAGGCTTACGATGTCCTCCACAAAACTCCTTTAGGTAGAAAAGTTTATGAGAAATATGAGTTCCTAAAATCATACTATTGGAGCCATATAAGTCGATGACTTGGTCATCCTTCACTTGTTTCTAAATGAAGTAAAAGTTAATGCTAAAATAGGTCTGATAACTTGATTTTTATGTTGGCCAATAACCACAAAATGGTATCTTCACCTATGATTAACAAGTCAAAGAAGGAAACATCATCACCATTGAACTATGCTTTCTTTATAGAAGAGTGAAATAGATTTTTAACTACTATAATCATCCTTTTGTGCAAAACAACTTATACACTTATGAAAATGCAAATATTCCACTCAAGTATGCAATTTCTTGCAGTTTTTACAAATCAATTAACAAAGTACAATGGTTGTTTTGCAATGAAATGACAAGTTTAATGGTTGAAAATGCAATAAATTGCAAGTTTTTGGTGGTTCTTTGCATTTTTCACATATACAATGGTTGTTTTGCAATGAATTGACAAGTAAAATGGTTGACAATCTAATTCACTCCTTTATAAAAACAATAGCTAGTTAACAACTTCTACAAGCATATTATGTTTAATGTGTATTCGTCTAAAAACAATTCTAGTCACCAAATGTAATTACTGTAATAGTTACTCATACAAATGACTCCAAAGACATTAATGTTCAGCATGATATTCTTCTAATGGCTCAAGAAATGAGTGCATCATATGTGGTTCTGATAAGCGATAGATACCAAAAGTGTTCATAACTTATCAGTTTTGTTAGTTGTGATCAGCTCATACATCATAATCATAATCCCTACCCATCAGAATTGTATGAAGCACAAGAATGTTGTTTGCATAAAGCAAAAAGAATTGTGAAATCTAATAAAATAGAAAATATAAGTACATATAATCGTGTGCTCATATAATTTACTTTGTCCAATCATGCAACATACCAAATCTCACCTAGTTGTTTATATGTAAATGTTTCTTGAAAGGAAAAATTGATAAAGAAAAGGCTATTTTCACAATTTGTTTCAATTACAAGAAAACTATCAATCAAATATGTATACTCTCGATCTCTCACACACATAAGTTAGACCACTTTCATCCAATTTAATCAAATTAATTAACAAAATGATTAAATTAGAACATGAGTGCAAGGGGAAGAACATTTGATAGAGAGAATGCAAATGATTTTAAAGGTTAATGATGATTTATGTTGGTTAATAATTTAACTAAAACTGAACAACAGTGATGCAATTGGTATGATTATGAAAAGATAAGTATTGTAATTCATAAGCTTTTTGCTTGAGTGTGTAATTGAATAAAATGTGAATACATCGATGTTATATCTATTTTTTCTTCAAAGAGTTAAATCCCAAAAACAGTAACCAACTCAAGAAGCATCATCATTTCTTTACGTTCTACAACGAATGATATGTCTAATAAAAATATGACAACAAGATAGGACTAACAAAAGTACGAAAATGGAAGATAAAAAATAATAAGTGCACCCACATGCTTTGCAGTGACAATCTTTCGGGTCCAATTATTTCCTCATATAATTGGTCTATAAGTTTGCACATCACACGCCCTAACGCTCAACAACACCTTCACAGAGTCACATTGCTTCTAGCCAATTACCTTAAATGATGCATAGAAAAAGAAAAACAAAAACAAAGGTTCTTGGACCATCATCTTGGAGATAGAGTTATAGACGTATAGCCATCGATTTACTTCAACAAAGCCTTCAACCCTAATCCTAGAAACAACATCCAATTGGAAGATCCAAGATAAATGCTGGAAAACCCCGCATCAAGAACGCAAAGTATATGAATGCAGGGAAAACCAACATCAAGAAACATAGCCCAATTCTAGGAAATTGTCTCTTTCATGTCCATTTTTCAGGAAATACCAATAAACATGATTTGACATTTCAGAAACCCCAGATTGAAATCCATCTGGCATTCTTTATTTGGTCACAAACAGTAATTGCATAAAAAAACTCACACAATCAAATATACAATTAAGTCTTACTTGCACAAAGGAGGCATGCTGTTTAAGCTCTTCAAGGGCCCTCTTTCTTAATTCAAGAATTGAAACTTTAGCATCATCATCATCTGCACAATCCTCGGCTAGTTCATATCTATCACGAAGAAGAACACACAAATCAACTATAACACAATACGCAAAATGGGCAATCCAAGAACCACAAATACTTAAAGAGATAATTAATTACTCACGCTTGGGCAAAGCATTTGAAGAAATGAACATCCTGAGCGACGTAATGGCCAAATGTATCAAGCTTAAGATTTCCAGAAGCCAAAGAAACAACAAACGGTGTGTAGAGTGTGAGAATCGATTCTTTACTGAATTTATCCCAGAAACGCTTCGCGGTGCCTTCTTCATTTGGCTTTGAAGTTGTCGCCATTGATGAAATTCTTAGGAAAACGAAATTGAAATTGGGATTGTGATTCTGTAGAGCAGAAGGGTATCTTCTTATGTTGCTATTAAAGAAAGCAGATCGAATAGAATTGATTGGAATCCTGTTGTTAAGAAAAAGGCGCATCAAGAAACAAGAATTTTGGGGGAATTAGAAGGAAAAAGGGGTACAGAGAGAGTTGAGTTAAAAGGGGGAATTACAAGTATGCTGTATAAAGAAAGAATCACATCTGAGGCGTATGGGTACAAATAGATGAATACATGTAGCAGAAAAGAGTGCAGCAGTCGAGTGGGTAGGCGTCAAAAGGAAGAAGTTGGGCGCGGGGGTTTGGTTTTGGGTGGAAATTTTGGAAAAATTGGAAAGTGTTAAACATTTTCTTTTGGACTTGGGCTTTGACCCTCTTTGCTTCCTTTCTTTCTCATTTCTCCCAATTGAATATATTTTTTTTTTTGTGGTTTTTATGGATTGGGTTGATCGGGTTGAAGACATTTGAATAACCTAATTTAATGTTTACGGTTTGAAAAAATCTTAACCCAACCCAAACCAAAGTGCAACTCAATCCGTACGAGTTGGTCGGGTGGATATTTTGGTGTATTAAAATATTTTCTAACCTTAAATATGTTATTTCTCTATTCATAATTTTTTTTTTCATCATCAACCATTTGATACTTATTCATATTTCTTACGTATATCACATTCAATTAATTTTCTCAATTTACATATGTTCACAGTTACTGAATTAGTTATATAGAGATGAATAAATTGAAAATATGTATATATGAAAAACATAATTGATAGTGTAATTGTCTAATGTATATATTAATAAAAACTCAACAATCATATTAAATCCAAAAAATAAAATGATATCGGGTTCATCGAGTTATGTTTGGTTCAAATAATAGTAACCCGATATCAACCCAATACATCGGGTTGCTTCGGGTTGGGTTATTTCGCGTTGGGTTGGGTTGGGTTTATCGGGTTGGTCGGGTTTTTGAGCACCCCTAATTCTTTTGGTTCAATATTTAGGGATTGTTTGTTTATCTCTTAATAGTTCCATTAAAAGTCAGTCTCTGAATCGTTAAGATGTGAATCTTGTTTGACAAAAAGAAAGTCTGTCTCTTAATGGTTTTAAAACCCTCTGAGTGATTTTGTATCATGTGCCCCACTTAACCATTCAGCGCCCTAATTTTATTGTGAATAATCCAAACAATTATATTTCATTTTGTATTATATCATGAGAGTCTCTTAATCATTCTGACCACTTAATCATTATGTACCAAACCATTCAGCAACTACCAAACACCCCCTTAAAGTATGCAAATTCTATAAGTTATCGTTCTGTAAAAAGGGTATGACGTTGTCCTCTGGAGCATCACTATTGTGTTGGTTTCACTGTCATCATAAGAAATTAGATCGTGTGTTATAAGAGCTAAGAGCAGGTGGGTGTCGTATGTAATCAAATTCTTTAAATTGTCATAATACTGTTTTTATGCTTTTATAAATTATGGTTATTGTATAGACTATTGAACAAAACTGTAATTATCAATCTTCATCTTCTTCTATTGTCGTCGATGAATTATCATGACATTCTTGCTTCTATCGTCACCACCTTTTTCTAAAAGGGATTGTAGTGATTCTCTTTTTATGCTCTTTAAAATGGCACCTACCCACCACCGATTATTGTTGTTGTTGTTGTCAGGATCACTTATCAACAACTGACACCACTGTCACGTATTAGTAACTTTGAAACAACAATATCGCCACGTACGTACCAAAATGATATAGTCACCCAAAATGATGATGATATGGTGATGCTACGATTGGCCCTTGTGCATTTTACTTCATGATAACTCTCGTTTTTAGTGTTATTTTATACTTTGTTAATGTGTATTTTTATTCTCTTTTAGTGTGTGTTTTTCCTTTATGTATCTGTGTTTCGCTTTTTTTTATTTATTTCTTTTCATTTGAAGTTGTTTAGGATAAGAGTCTGTGTTTGATTATTGTATGTGTCGAGAAATAGCTAAAAAGGTCGGATTTTGACGTTGTAAGTCATAGTGGCGAGTCACCACCGTGACAAGCAGTAGCTGTAGTTGTAGCTGCAAGGATTATGGGAGATTTATTGCCAAATATGTGAAAAAGGAATGAAAAATCCAACCTTGGTCAAACCTGAAGCTTCCATACAAGTAAAGAGAAAGAGGACAATTAGGATAAGACAAGCTTGATAGATCACTTTCTTTCATATATATATATATATATATAGGTTGGTTCAAATACTAACCAAAACTATTGTGCAAACTATGTTAACCAACATCAACCAATCATCTTCCATCTTTTAGTTAGGTTCAAATGTAACTCACATATTAATTGTAAGGGTATTTAGGTAATTTATCATTCTTATGTAACTCCCAAATAT
>NC_037539.1:36449819-36453704 GCF_001531365.2 Cynara cardunculus var. scolymus
ATCAATATTTTATTTTTGGAATGCAAATCAATATTAATTATTTTATTTGAAACAGTTGCATTTTAAAAATTAAAATTTAATTTTAAATTAAGAATTGACTAACATACCCTTTTAATTTGATTTTAATTGTATAATTAATATATTAAAATGATTGGTTGAGATTGGTTCTCACAGTTACCACAAACAACTCAGTTCTCCCTTGAATAGGCCCCTATATATATATATATATATATATATATATCTTCCTCACCTACATAAAGAGGACTTGTACAATTCATTTGGAAGATGATAGAGTAACTTTGTAACCAAGAATCAGCCTGAAACCCTTTAGTTCGTTTATTTGCTTTCTAGCTAGTTTTAGTTTTTGCAATATTTTACTTTATGTTTGCTTTGTGGGACCTGACCATAGTGATAAGTTTATGTTTAATGCAATTCATGTTCGGGTATTTCTGTTTTTTTAGTAGCTAAATTCCCCCCCCCCCCCCCCCCCCCCCGCGGCGGGTGTGTAAGCTAAACCCAAGAGGTCAAAATGTAAGACTTGGGTGTTACCACTTTTTGCTAACTTTTCAGTTTGGTCATTCGAGTTGATCAACTTTAACTCAACACGGACAAGATGATCACTTCTAAATACTAATATTAGATCTTTGACCTAGAGATGTATGAATCCGAAATACGACTTGAATGATAAGGAGATTTGAGAAAATCTTCAATAATCGCATAGAGATATGAGTTTTTGCATAACCGGACTAAAGTCAATTATTGGTCGAGTTGGTGTGTCATAGAGATATGCGCATCTCTCCATACTGGCGGAACTAAGATCTTCGAGACCTACTTAGTATGGTTGGCAAACCGAAAGTTAGCATTTGTGGAAAATTTATGAGAAAACCGCACAACCCATACGACGTAGTTTTGAGAGGAGGAAATCAAATGAGATTATTTTGTGACCGGTTTTATCAAACCATTTAAGTTATTATTATACTCTCGTGGAAAACTTACACCCATACCCGCTTTTTATTAACTGTTATGTTTAAGACATCAATATTCTACCGACAACAAATCATTTTTATAAACTCTAAACTTTGCACCGAAAGTTCGTAAAAATCTCTGATTCTTAATAGACTAGTCTCTTTGGAAAACGGTCTTTGCTATTACCATTGTATTACTTGAAAATGCGAACTCAATTGTGCCACGATTTACGTGTGTCACTTAATCACCACCTCTTTCTAAAAGTAATTGCCGTAAGTATGTTTTTACACACTCTAAAATGGCACCTACCCACCACCATTCATTGTCGCTGTCATTAGGACCACCTGTGGACAACCGCCATCACTGTCACGTATCAGTAACCTTGAACGAACAGTATTTCCACATACCTACCAAAGTGATAGAGTCACAAAAAATGATGATGGTATGGTGATGCTACATCTTGGCCCTATGCATTTTACTCCTTTTTATAAGTTGGTTTAAGGACATTGTCATATCACTGACTTACAACTCGACTATCATGCCTCTTAGATGTTTTTGGAACAAGATAGTGATTCAACTACGGGTTTGCTGGTTACAAACCCTTCTGCACAAACTTGACTAACATAACAGTATTTTCAATCATCAGTTTTAAATTTAGGCTTACTTATCTATTGGGCTCAGTCGAGCTAATACTACAAACTGTTTTGGTTCAACACTTATCCCAACCAAGAAAAAAAAAGAACTAAATAAAATAAAAGAGGCAAAAAAAAAGTACACTTATTAAAAAAAGGATAAGGGATTGAAACCCTTTTTCATTTGTCAAATTGTACCTAACAACCACAATAAATACCAGTATATAAGAATACTTTAATTAGTACGATATTAACATGTGTTTTTTGTTCAACCAAAAATTGTCTAATTTCTCAATCCAAAGGGGCGGATACATAGAATAGTTCAGTTTCAAAATTCTCATATCAGTGTTTTGAGTAAATAATTTCTAAAGTGGTCAAACCAACCAAACTGCTTTAGTTTGGCTGGCTAACTTAGGGGCTGTTTACCAATTTTTTTATTAAGTCATGTATGGATAAATTTGTCATTTTGGATAAATGAGTGTTGCTTACTTTTTTTATCTGAACCAACAGTCTGAATAACATAAAGACTGATTTACCCCTCAATATTAATTATTTGAACATCAAAACAAAAAAAAAATCATAAAGAGGTTGACGATGGAGTGTCTCATTTGGGAAGGAGGCGATGCTTTAAATAAGGGGTAAGAGTGTCATTTTTGTGGCTGAATGAGGACAACACACCATTTCTAACTGTGCGATTAAGCCATGTTATGTGCGAATGAGCCGTAAGTAAACAACCCAAACGAGATGTGCGAATAAGCCAGATAGACCAATAAGCCTAATTAAGCCACAAGTAAACAACCCTTTAGCTTGGATTGAACTGTACACACCTCTAAGTACTTGATCAGAAGAAATTATAAAAAAAAAGGGTATGAATAAGTAACTATTCACTTCCATTCAGCCATTAATGTTCTTTTATTCATTGTACTTGTTGTTTCAAGTTAAAATGTTAGGTATCTGTTCGGTGTTATGTTCATCCTATATCTGATATATTATTGATGATTATCTAAGCAAATGTCTCTTGAACTCTGTAAAATGATTGTTCTATTGTTTTTCTATATGAAGGAAAAACATAAATAATTGAACACCCTTCTGGTTTCAACTCTCAATAAGGTCCCCGACATCAATAATTCAGTTTGGTGTACCTCGACCCTTAAAAGTGGCGGAAAGTGTATCTATTTAATATAGAAACAGGACTTTTGAGATAACAGTACCTAGTAATCCAACATTTCTTGAGGTTAAAGGTTCATACCTCACCAAATCTGAGAAGTATGTGTTGTCGTATATAAATATAATATACTCTACTTTTGAGATGACAACGAACAGACTTTTTAAATGATAGTACGCCAAGGAATTTCAACGGTCCATATGAGTTTTATTGTACATGATGAGACATAAAAAAAATGTACTTGTTTAAATGATTGAACATGGATTAAAATACGTGGTAGTTAAGATCCAAAAAATGACGTTTGTAAAACCATCTAACATGATATTTGTACGGATCCATATTTAATTGTTATTAAATATGAAATTCAGGGATTCTTGAGATATAATTTTTCGTTTTATGCAAGACGGGTTTTCTATTAGAAGTGTTTACATACATGCATACATATACATACGACATACAGTCATGCATATAGGCATTTGGGGCTTGTCCCATTTGATGAGTCAGTCTTACGTTTGGTTGAAAGTTATGTGCTGTACTTAGGTGTAAATTTGCTTTTGGTTTCAATATATTTGCTAGAGGCAGCATCAACTTTAGAAAAATAACAGATAAACGCACATATACTCTTAAGTAATGAACTTTATGTCTCAAACAAAGTAATTTTAACAAAGATAAACACTTAGGGGCCGTTTACCAAACACTTACCCGGTAAGTGCTTATCGGTAAAATTTAACACTATTATTTACTTAACTGGTAAGATTTTAGTCCATCAAAACGACAATGTATGCAACAATTTATCCGGTAAGTGCTTACTGTCGTGAGAGTCATCGCCCTCACTCACTGGGTAAGACTTTTGGTCCTTGTTTCGCTTGTACCGAGTAAGATTCTTGGTTCTTACCATATTCATCCAATGAAGTAATATGATATGGTAAGCGCTTACTGTAACGCCCCCAGAACCCCGTAGCAATGATATTGTCCGCTTTGACTAACCTGCCCGCTATACCACAAAGCAGTAGTCGCACGGTTTTGTTTCTGGCAGCCGCACAACGCAAGCCCCAAAACCGGTCATCGCATATCAGAGTCCGCAGCACGGAAGCGAATGATATTGTCCGCTTTGGCACGCTA
>NC_037539.1:36453964-36475494 GCF_001531365.2 Cynara cardunculus var. scolymus
AGTCCGCAGCACGGAAGCGAATGATATTGTCCGCTTTGGCACGCTATACCACAATGCCTCACGGTTTTGTTTTCCCCGCTATACCACAAGGGAAACCGGTCATGCTAGGATGAGGTATCCACACCCTTATAAGGAGTGCTTAGTTCTCCTCACCAACCGATGTGGGACGGGATGTTACACTTACCCGAGTAAGAGTTTGGTAAATGACCCCTTACTTGGAAGTTAACGAAACTAAACCAATCACCATGTTTACCAAGCGTACCAATTAAATTGGTACCAACTATAGTCGGTTGATAGTACCATACCAGTATGGAAATTAGGTTGGTACACGGTATTGGAAGTCGCATACAACAGTAGTACCATGGTATTCATTAGTTTTTGCATGATATAAGATTTTACGTACCAATTACAATCGGTAAGTACATAATTAAATAAAAATATTTGATTAGTATCAGTGTTTATAATGTATTAATGATAAGAAAAACTATATATATAATACTTTAATCAAATTAATAAGTTTAAAACAATGATTATTTATCTTTATAAAATATATCATAACATTCAGTTTAGAAGATTGAAGAACCAATAAGAAGAAGTGGGGTTTAAAAGAAGAATCACCCTCAATTTCAGTATTCGTTCACTTTTAGCGGCGAGCTTTCCAGATGAGTTTCATGCAGATTTTATGGGATGTATACATATGTATAAAATGCTATATTTAGCATAGGTTTTTTTTTTTTTTTTGCTATGTGATTTCAGTAAAGGAGTAATATGTGCTACAATCACCTTTTTGTCAATGTATTGAAGAAGTGGCCAACCCTGATACACCCATATACTGTTCGATGACATGCCTCAAAGAAAATTGGTTTATTAGATTGCTGTGATATTTGGAATATTTCATGTTTAAGATACTACAGTTTGTTTGTCATAAGAGGTGTGGAACCAAATATTGGTAAAACTTTATTTGGAACTTGTTTGTCACAAACTGCTTTTTAAGGTAATACAACTTGTTGTTCGATATCTGTATCTATTGATGTTATATGCAAGCAACCAGATGGACATATGCGCTGTCTTACACCCCAGTCTAGTATACTGCAAATGGGTTCCATTTTAGATTGGTAAGACTCCATTTGCAATCAAACAACTCATTTTGTGTCAAATATAGTTTGATTCGACGATTTTATTAGGGTTGGGTGTTATGTATATCCACACCTTAGCAATTCGGGTTTTCATATCAAGTTCTGATTTTCGTTTTGACATCTTATTGAAGAGCATAATGGGTTTTGAGTCTTGACATTTCGTTTTGACTTGATAGGTCTTTTTTTCCTGATCTGATGGTTGTTTTTGCTGCCAGTATAAACCATGGTTTTCGTGTACATGTATGTGTATGTGTGTGATTCTCTTAAAGGCGTGATCTCAAAAGTGTTTTTGTATAACTTAGATGTAAATGATGATGAAGAAATAGATGAAATTGTATGAATATATATAAATTCAACATTATAATAATTGGCAAAGTAGACAATTATACAAATTCAGACATTTATTAGTTTACAAAAACAAACAGTCTTTGATTCTGCTTTCAAAATTCAACATTACCTCTTATTAATCAAAAAGTGAAATAAGACATCAGATTTCAATACACCATAAAAAACAAACATCACTTTTATTTCTTTTCAGTAGTCAATGTTTTGATTAGTATTTATATATTCACTAAGCTTATTAGTTGACTAGTAACATATATTAGTTTATGTTGTAAAAACACAAGTTGTAAGTTGTTTATTAGTTTCAAAGTTTTATTTCACTTGTGATGATATTATTTTTGGAAAGATATCAATTGGTAGAACCCTGATAACGGAAAGAGATGTTGTGTATGAATCACTCACATGTTCTTCTGAATTATATGTATCCACGAGACTTATTTGGAAAAATAATAGGCGTAGGCATATCCAAGAACAAACAAATTTTTGATAGGAAAGATTGTAACACCCCCAAATCCATACATTGCATATAACACATATTTCATATATAGAATACATTTTTCCCCCACATAGGCCCGTGATACAAGAGTCTATAATGTAAAATACGCAACCCAAAAATTTCAAAAGTACATGTTCTTGCATCCTAGCATCTATGCTTCCAAAACAACTAAGCACATAGGGAAGTAATTCACATAATGCTCTTTCCCTTATTATCATTACCTGCACACATATTTTGAAAACACGAAATGAGGGTTAGACATGAATGTCTAGTGAGGTTCCCTTTTATGTAATGCAGGGTGAAGATCACCAAAACATTGATCAAATAATCATTTCACAACATGCAGAATAAAATCAGATTCTGTTTTGGTCCATCGAGCCTCTGGTTCCAATCCACACTTGGAATATATTTCAATAACTAGGACCAGAACCCCTCTGGTCTCTCTTCCAGAGCTTCTGGTTCCACGACCAGAGCCCCTCTGGTTGTACTAACCAGAACTTTAACCAGAACTTATGGCTCATAATTTCTAAAAATGGTCTTTAGTTAAGCTTTCAATCAATAAAATAGCTTTTTTTATAAAAAGAGTAATTATGAAGAGTTCATGTTTGACCAGAGCCTCTGGTTGTACTAACCAGAGCTTCTGGTTCCAAAAGACATGATCAACCAGAGCCCCTCTGGTTCAACGTTAAGCCAACCAGAGCCTCTCTGGTCTGTTTTTCATAAAAAGATTTTAAGTATAAAATCTTTTTTTTAAAAACTTCTAAAAATATGATTTTGACATAGAAGCTCTTATCAATGGATACCGATCCTATGATCCAATTAGTACATTTAGTAAAAACTTTCTCATTCTCCAATTCAATAACCAGAATCCTCTGGTCGAATAATGAGGACCAACCAGAGCCCCTCTGATTCCTCATAAAAGTGACCATTCTGTTTTCAAAACACTTTTAACTAATATCAATGGTCATAGGCCAAGTTTTCCCCTTCTCAATAACATCAATACTATTATTTCTAATAAGAACAATATCTTTGAGTTCTTAAATCACAAAGAAGTAAGAACTCAAATATGTTGTAGTCTTAAAAGACATAATAGTAAGAGTTATAATATTCACACACAATTGTCACCCTTATATCCAAAAGTACACCTCTCTTTAATATGACACCCTTATTCCAAAAGACACCTCTCCTTGATATGCCACCCTTATACTAAAAGACACCTCTCCTTGATATGCCACCCTTATTCCAAAAGACACCTCTCCTTGATATGCCACCCTTATTCCAAAGGACACATCTCCTTGATATGCCACCCTTATTTCTTCTTCAAAATCTATGAACTAGTTCGGATGAAGGACCGCAGTTACAACCATCTTATCGAATCCTCATTCATAGTTTTATCCATAAAATCTATAGATTAATTTCAATTGAAGACAGATCAAAATCACAATCGTCTCAAAAGAATATTATCTATAGTTTTCAATCAACAGTTTTATCATCAAAACCTTTCAAACTCAAGAACAATCTTTTCCTCTCAATGATTTCCAAAACATCATATCCCTTTTTAAATCCTCAAAACAAGATATCATTTCCAAAACTGTTCTAAAAAAGCAATCCCTTCTTTATTCTTTCCAACACAGTTTTTAATACTCAAATATATAACAATAACACCTTTAAATTATCAAAATAGTTTTACCATCTTTTCTTCAAAACCAATATCAAAACCCAGCATATAACAAAATATAAAGATTTTAGTCATCAAAAACTCACAGTGTATAATCAACGGTAATTTAAAAACTCACCTTAATAATCACAATTTCTGCAGTTTTAAAACACACAGCAAATCACAAGCTCTTCAAACAGCTTTGAATAAAAGATTTGTTCAAGAACACTTTTCACCGCCACAACACTCTTTTTCTCTTTCAACTGATTTTTCTTCAAATGAAATGATAAGATAGAATCTTATCTTTTTATTTCTTAAAATACTCTCACCATGGCGGTGGAGATTATTTTAATTATAAAACTCATAGACGGTGAAAGCTTTAACCAATAGAAATAATCTTGGGTAGTGGGTTTTCCATTATAAAATTATGGTTTCTTAACCATGAAGGTATAATGTTTTTGAATATAATAATGTTTCCACCATAATAACTTATCACAAATATGCACCACCTCATGTATGTTTCACACCACATGCATACATGTATAAATCATATATGTCATGCTATCTTTTCACATATATGCATGCACAATATCATGTTCACATATATAGTTCATGCATTTCTACTTAGATATGCATATTTCACGTAATCTACATAATAAACATATATAAATTACCTCAACCCAGGTTGTCTCAAACCTGGTTATAACAAAGATCCCTCTAATGACTTCTCTGGGAGCTTTTATAGTAACTGGAATATAGAGAATTGTGACCAATCAAATATCGCGAAGTCCCGGTATTTATTACCAGTCAGAATTGAACGATAACGGAATTTYGATCTATACCGGCACCATAATATCAGATTGGGAGGAAGATTAGAATTAGAGATTGAAATAAATTAAAATCATGTAGAAATACAATTTAGAGTAGAGTACAAATTTGGTCCATGTGGTTTGTTAAAAATAAAAACTTTTTGTTCCTACAGTTTTAAAATTACAAGATAACCTCATGGTTTGCAAAAACGACTAGATTTGATCCATTTCTTTAAACACCGTTAATTTTTTTTGCTAAATAAGGGGTCTTTTTATATTTTTATTGATTTTTTTGTCATTTAATCAATCAAAAACTATAGAAACTAAATTATAAGATCGATTTTAATTGGTTTAAAAAACAAAAAAATCAATAAAAAGACGAAAATGCTCCTTATTTAAGAGATATCTTTAGTGACTGTTAGAGTCAAGGATCAAATCAAGACGTTTTCGTAAATCATGATGTTCATCTTGTAATTTCAAAATTTTAGGATGAAAAGTGTTATTTTTGACAAACCACAAGGACCAAACTTATAGTTTACTCTAGAGGTGCTCAAAAACCTGACGAACCCTATTAACTCAACTCAACCTAACCCAACCCAACCCAACCTAACACGAAATAAGTTAATCCGAAGTAACTCGATATCTAATCAAGTCGTAAAATCTTCAAACCGTAGGTGTTGTAAAATCTTCAAACCGTAGGTATTGAGTTACTTTTATTTGAACCCAACTCAATCTGATGAACCCAATAGCCTTTTTATTTATTGAATTTAATATGATTGTTGAATCTATATTAATATGTACATCAGACAATTACACCATCACGTATCCTCTTCATATACATATATTTTCGATCTATTCTCCATCTCTTAATAACTCCTTTGGATATATGTTTAGTAATTGTGAACACATACACACACACGCATATATATATATATATATATATATATATATATATATATATACACATATACACACACACACAAATATACATAGAGGAGCGATCAAATGCAAACCACCTAATTTGTATAAATCGAGTAAACCTCATTCAACCAATCATAATTTTTCATTTTGTTCATTTTTTTGTAATTATGAGAGGTTGATTAATCATTTTTATTGTGGAGGATGTTAATCATGGATATTATCATCTTTATTATTTTAATTTTAGAGAAATACATGAAGTGGTTTCATTAAAATTTCATTAAATATTATATGAAACAATTTCATAATCATATATGAAACAACTTCATCAAAAAAAAGTATTATATGAAACAATTTCACAAGATTAAACATTTTCATGAAAAAATTTCATAAAGATTAAACAATGAAATTGACGGATAAGAGTGGTTTGCACGGTTTGTACAAATTGAGTGGTTTGCATTTGGTCCATCCTCTCTCTCTCTCTCTCTCTCTCTCTCTCTCTCTATATATATATATATATATATATATATATATGCAAATTGAAGAAATTAATTGAATGTGATATATACTTAAGATTTAGAAAGTATGGATAACTTTACCAAATGGTTGATGATGAAAAAAAAAATTATGAGTAGAAGGTTGAGAGAATATTTTTATGTACCAAAGTATCAACTTAACCAACCCGGTTTGAGTTGGGTTGAGTTGTACATTGGTTTTGGTAGAGATTTTTCAAACCACAAACATTGAGTTGAATTGTTGAAATGCATTCAACACAATCAACCTGACCCATTAATGCCCCTAATTTACTATACAATTTATAAAACTGTAGGGAGTGAAATACAATTATTTAGAATTAGAACTTGCTTGTGGGCTATTTGGCTCAGCAGAAACAGCCCAAGAATCTCAACAATGCTTGTAGTCCACTACCTGCATTATTAATACTACTATTGTTTTCAGTATATTTATAATATAAAATTTAATAATTTTGCATTTTCTTTCATTAATAATATTTGAGAATAATAAACAAAAAATAATTAAAAGAAAATAAGTCAAATATTTTATAGAACTTAAGTTTATAGGACCATATACCAAAGGGTATTTGACCTAGCGGCATGTGAGTCTTTGCCCTCGTAGAAGGTTAGAGGTTCAAACCTCCTCAAATATGAGGAGAATGTGTGAGTTTATTTGTTCTATTTGTCGTATATAAGTATTATATACTTCAAAAAAGTTTATGGTACCACATTATAAATCGTCCTATTTAAAAGTGTTAAAATAAGTTTATAGACCGTTTTTAGGTGTTTTAACAAGTTTATTAGAAAGTTTTTAGAATAAAGTATCCTATTAGATATATTACATAACACTATTTGAAAAAATGTCTTATAAACATAAATGTCCTATAAAAATATAAGTTTATAAAACACTTTTTATAATGTCCTATAAAATAACTGATATGACACTTTGTTTTAAATATATTCTAAAAAATTTGTTAAAATGCCTAAAAATGTATTTGAACACTTTTAAATATGATAATTTATAATTTGATTCTATAAACCTAAGTCCTATAAAATATGTTATTAGAATGCATAAATATTTTAAGTAACCTATAAACTCAATTTTGTTACAGTATCAACAACTTTTTCAAAAAAATTTTTTCAAAACGAAGAAAATAAGAGAGATAATGCAATTTTTCTAGATTTGAGGATTCTTCAAGAACTCCGTTTTGTTATATTACTGAATATCTATACTATATTATAAAGTATTTGACAAAAACTCTTAAAAACAATTTTTTATGCATGAAGTACTGTTTATTAATGCATATTATTTAAAATTCAAGATTACAAGTAGAATGTGCATGGGTACTCTTATTAAAGCTCCACATTTTCGTATAACTAACTGTAGATAAACATAATCAAAGACATGATAAACATCATTTTAAATATAAAACATCTAAAATATAATTAAGATAATCATTGAGTTCTAATAAAATGCTTAATTATTATCTTAAATAAATTATTTTATTAAACCAAAAATAAATTTGTTCATTATTAAATTTCAATTAAAGAAAATACACAAAAACGAGAATTTTTAAATAGTTAATTTGATATTAATACCGATTATCTTTTTCAAATTTATATTTATTCAAAAAAAAAAATACATTTTCGTTTTTTTCAAAACCACATAAAATCACATTATAACATCGATAGAACCAAATATAAAACGAAACATTAAAATCAAGATGTATATCGCTACATTACACGAGTACCCTTCTAGTTTTAATAATACAATTAATATTGAAATGTTTAAAATAGAGAAACTGTTAAATTTAAATATAACTCTTTTTATAAATTAGGACTTTTTTTTTTCAATTTTTATAGAAATTTTGAATAAAAGGTTGAAAGTGCTCTTACAACCTTTTAATTTCCACTACAACAAAATTGAGTTTATAGAGTGTCACCAGTAAATAACCATTTTAATAGACCACTTTATAGGATATAATATATACGACTAAAAAATAAAATGTCATATTTAAAGAGATTGTAATAAGGTTATAGGACGTTTCTAGATGTCGTAGCAAGTTTGGTAGGACATTTTTATAAAAAAAACGTCAAATTAACTATTTTATAAGACACTATTTAAAAAAGTATCCTATAAAACAGTTGTCCTATAAAAAGATGAGTTTATAGGACAATGTCTCAAAAGTGTCCTATAAAATAGTTAATGTGACATTTTGTACTAAAAATGTTCTAAAAAACTTGTTAAGATGAACAAAATGTCATATAAACTTATTACAACGTCTTTAAATATGATGCTTTATTTTTTAGTCCTATAAATTATGTCTTATAAAGTGGTCTATTAAGACACTTATTTGTTGGTAACTTTCCTATAAATCTAATTTTGTTATAATGTTGTTTTATTCAAAACAACTGAATAATAATTCCAACAATTTTTTTTATTTACAATAGTTTATGTAATTAGGCATGATAATTTATCCATGATTCTGTTATTTAATCCATCCGACCAATTATTTTAAATATACCTTTTTTTTGGTAAATCATGGATTTTTGGACCAACTTACATGTATCGATTAATCGAGGGGCGATCATGAATGACTTAGGGGGCGTTTGGTTCGTTGGAATCCGTCGGAATCTTATGGAATTTGAATGGTCAATTCTGTTAACCAAATTCCATTCCAACGTTTGGTTATCCATGAAATGGAATTGAATTCCAAAGATTTCATCATTTGAGGATTTCACTATTCCTTCCTAAAACTGATGAAATTGAAATCCATTCCATTCAAAATTGTGTAAATGACAAAAATACCCTCATCCAAAATTGTGTAATAACCCTAGCCGCTCCATGAATGAACGACTGCTTCTGAATTGATGGCAATTGAATTCTCTCTCAGAGATGCCGAATCGACGTCTTCCTCTGAATAGCTCTTGGTTGAGCGACGTTGTTTCAGCATACCCTACCGGTGGCAGAAAGTACGTTCGTCGTCTTCGGAGTACCACTCTGAAGAAACTTCGTGGTCACAAGGGATTGACGTCTTGAAGAAGATTCGAGAGTGGTCGGAGGTATCGCTGGCCCTAGATGGAAGACCTTCATATGGCGGTTCAATCATAACAAAAGCTACGGTCGACAATCTCCTAGATCCAATACGATCCTTTAGGTTACGCGCTCAAAATTTGACGAAGGACCGTTGCAAAACGGAGATTTTGAAATGGAGCATGACTACATGGTTCGTAACTTCTTTTTAGGAGCAGTCGAGCAAATTGATCGGTTTAGGGCAACAATCAACAAATCGATTGTCGCTCTAGCAAATTGATTTAGAAATTAGGGATGCAAATCGATTGTATTCAGGGCAGGAAATTGAGAGCAGATGAGTTCCAAAATGAAAAAGAAAAAAAATCAAAAAATAAATAAATCAAAGAACTGGTATTTTTATCATTTTTCATCATCCCATTCCAATTATATCGCAAACCAAATAGACAGATTTCAATTTATTAGACAAATTACATTTCATTTATGTCAACCAAACACTTGGTCAAACCTAATAACATTCCATTTAATTTAGCAGCATCTGGATTCAAACCTCAGATAGATAAAATTTTCCACTACATCTTATGAAGCTTAACCAGACAAGCGATTTATTTGACATATACTTTGATGAAGCTCTAAATGAAACATAATTTGCTTGATATTTAAAATTAAAAGATGACAATTAATGCGAACAAAAACGTATTTTTGACCAATTAAACATTTAATTTAATAATAAAACATAATACCTTAAAAATCTTGAATTTAATGTTTTAAAAAGTCAACCTTGCCTTTTGGGAAATAATTTTTTCTTCAAACAATTTAATTCGTAGGTGAGATTCTCTTCATCAATAAATAAATAATACGTATAAAAAACAATAAATTCTGTATTTATTTCAATTTTTTTTTTGATTAACTTGGATATCCAACTCGTTATGCGAGCCGACTAATCCCAGAGCGATCACTTGCTTTGCAGATAGTCCGGAGTCATCGCATTTGAACCTCCGTGGCCACAAGAAGATTTTTATTTCTCCTTGGATTTGAATCTGGGACCTCCTAGTAGTTTTGATATTTGGAGCCAAGCTAAAACCAATCAGACACCATCCATTCAATAATTTGGTATATGATCGATTAAATCCATGAGATCCAATTCGAGTACAATAAAAATATAACGTATTTTGTTTTAATTCTTATTTTATAAAATTTTATTTTTAAAGACTCAATTTTTTGTCTTTATAATAAGACATATTATGCTTCAAAAAAGGACATATTAAAAAAACTTTAATAATTTTTCTTTATTATGTAAGAAAAACTTTCTAAAATCGATTTTTTTAAACTGGGTTTTTTGATTAATCTGGATATCCAACCCGCTATGTGAGTCGATTAATCTCAGACAACCATCTGCCTTGCGGGTAGTCTGGAGTCAGCGCACTTTTGAACAAGGAGATTTTTATTTCTTCTTGGATTTGAACTTGGGACTTCCAAGCACTTTTGACATTTGGAGCGCAAGTTCAAACCAATCGGACACCATCTTTATGGAATCATCTTATGATATCAATTCTGGACATGACTGTTCGGTTAAACGATAGATGATGTATAATTACCGTTTAATCAACTTCAAAGATTCTTAATCTTGATTAAAAAAACAATAATTTAAATTAATAAATAGATTAATTTAAGCAGCCTCTTGCTAATTGAGAAGGCAACCCAAACACATAAACTAATCAAATGCATGATGGTTGCTTTCATTGTCACAAACCTGTCACCACCAATTAAAAAGAAACCACAATATTATTAAGTATTTATAGAGATTTTTTTTATTAATTAAGGGTAAGGGTTTGTTTAATTGCGACTTAATTAGGTTTATTGGTCTATCTGGCTTATTCTCACAGCTCATTTGAGTTGTTTATTTACGGCTTATTCGTACAGAACATGACTTAATTGCACATATATAAATGGTTTGTTGTCCCTATTTAACCACAAAAATGACATCCATATCCCTTATTTAAAGCACCGCCTCCTTCCCAAATGAGACAACCCATTGTCAGCCTTTTTATGATTTTTATTTTCATGTTCAAATAATTAATATTGGGGGGGGGGTAAATTGGTCATTTATCTTATTTAGACTGTTGGTTCAAATAAAAAAAGTAAACAACAATACCCATTTATACAGACAGACAAATTTATCCATACAGGACTTGTTAAAATATTTGGTAAACAGCCCCTGAATTGTATTAAAATAAAATGTGTTTTGTTTTGTTTTTTTTTATGTTCAATCACTATTAATAATTTCTAATTTGTTTGAATACATAATTTAATTTTTCTTAATTGCATTAAAATACATATATAATATTCATTAAAATAAAGTATTTGAAAATATGTTTTTAAAATAAAAAGAAAATACTACAACAAAATTGAGTTTATAAGACACCCCCAATCTTTAAACATCCCAATAGATCGCTTTATAGAACCAAAATATAAAACGTCATATCTAAAAGTGTTATAGTAAGTTTATATGACGCTTTTGGACATCTTAACAAGGTTTTTATGATATTTTTAATACAAAGTGTCGCATTAATTAACAACTTTATAACACTTTTGAAAAAGTGTCATATAAACTCAATTTTTTATAGGACATTTGTTTTTATAGGACATAAATTAAATAATATCCTATAAAGTTGTTAATTGGGCGCTTTATATTAAAAATGTCTTAAAAAATTTATTACGACGTCAAAAAACGTTATATAAACTTATTACAACACCTTTAGATATAACACTTTATTTTTTTGGTCTTATAAACTAAGTCTTATAAAGAGGTCTATTAAGACGTTCAGAGATTGGAAGTATCCTATAAACCCGATTTTGTTGCAGTGAAATACTAATTTAATTTAATAATTAACTATCAAACTTTATAAGAGTAACAATCAATGATTTAAAAACCTCTTTGACAAAATGATTTTAATCTTCAAATGTTTTATTTAAATCTTATTTCACAATTTCAAAGTCAAATAATATTAATTTTCTTTGAATTTCAAGTACAAATAATATTAATTTTCTTTGAAATTCAAGTACAAAATTGGGTTATTTGTATAATAAGTAAAGTCATAAATAATATAAAATTTTAATTAAATATAAAAGAATTGCAGATATTTTATTAGTATTTAATATATTTATAACCACTTTTTTTGAAAAAAGGAACCTTGAGTAAATGAATCTTCTTGGTCTTGTTTGAGCTTTCCATAATTGGAATTCAGCATGTCATCTGAATTACTTGTAATATTATTTGTTATGCAACCTCCATGCATTTATGGTTTTCTTTTAGATATGCTACAATAAAATTGGGTTTATATGACACTCTTAATTTTTAAACGTCCTAATAGACCTCTTTATAAGACGTAGTTTATAGAACCAAAAAAATTAAACGTTCTATCTAAAGACGTTGTAATAAGTTTATATGACCTTTTTTGATGTCGTGATAAGTTTTTTAGAACACTTTTAATATAAAATGTCTTATTAGCAACTTTATAGGATACTATTTGAAAAATTGTCCTATAAAAACAAATGTCCTACAAAAATTGAGTTTATAAGACATTTTTCTCAAAAATGTCCTATAAATTTGTTAATGCGACACTTTGTATTAAAAATGTTCTAAAAAATGCCCAAAAGCATCACATAAACTTATTAGAACACCTTTAGATAAGTCACTTTATGTTTTGGTTCTATAAATTAAGTCCTATAAAACGGTCTATTGGGCCATTTAGAGATTGGGGGTGTTCTATATAAACTCAATTTTGTTGTAGTGGGAGCACAAAATTTGATTAATCCCAATAGATCATAAACTAGTCAAAACATTTGATGCTACACACTAATAAAACGAAAAGGCTTCATCGACAGGAATATCTGTTGATTATCCGTTGAAAAAAAGCTATTACCGGCGGATCTCATCGTTGGAGAAAGTGTGGGTGATGATCATATGATTACTGACTGATTTTCAATCACCAAAGGAAAAATCCATCGGCAATCCGTTAGTGATGATTAATCCATATCCGGGGTAAGGAAAGTTATTCTGTACCGATGGAAATTTCGTAAAACCCTAGTAAACCATAATGATTCGTAGGTCAAGAGATTCAAAGAGGCTAGCCGTTTTGTCTTTGCTCGTGGCTCAAGCAAACCAATCAAGATGTATATCGATCTACGGTAAAAAGTGGGAATATGGTAAAAATGCTAATTTCGACTACTGTATACATAAATATCTGTATATTTTAACGATGATATCAATCATTACAACAAATTCAGGTTTATAAGATGTTAAAAATGTTTAGGTGTTGTAATAATCTATGTTACAGGACGTACCAGACAACAAATGGTTATATTTAAAAATGTTACAATGAGTTTATAGGATGTTTTTGAGTGTTTTAACAAATTTTTTAGAACGTTTATAAAATAAGGTGATCTATTAGTTATTTTATACATACATCTTTTTATAAAACACTTGTGTCTTATGACATTTTCTCAAATAATATTTATAAGAGACTTGTGTTTTAGGTTTAAGCTCTTACTTGAACAAAAAAAAAAAACAAACAAACGTTCTTAAGACAAAAAAACGTTTGACCGAATCAAACTTCAGAGGTATTAAGAGCTGAATACCAACCATTAGTGGCCGTTTACTAAATACTTACCCGGTAAGTGTGGATTGAGTAACTTTCCTCACCTGATGTATATGGCAAGAGCTGGAAATCTTACTCGGTAAGAACGATGATATGGATAGAGAGTCTTACCCTGTAAGTGATGGTAAAACTCTTACCCGAGTAAGCGTTTACCGAATAAATTGTTGCATACGATACCGTTTTAATATAATACAATCTTATATGGTAAAATAGATTATAGCATTGACTCCTACCGATAAACACTTACCGGATAAGCATTTAGGTAGACGATCTCTTAATGTCCAAAAACACCACCTTTCTCTAATTTTATGGTGAAAAGTGAGAAATGATTTTTAAATTCTTTTTCATTAATGGTAAAATATAAAACATATTAAGAAGATAAAATATATAATATTTTAATAGGACACTGTTCAAATAAGAAAGACAAAAACGTATCAACATAAAAATAGTAATTCATATGTAAATTATTGATTAAAAAAACCCAACTTTTACATATGCATTTTTTTTTATATATGAATAATTGGTAAGAAAAAATAAATAAACAAACATGATTTCACATATATACATATTTAAATAGATTTTTTTTCCAATTTACCAATAATTCACATTTAAATCGTCTCTTTTTGCATAAATTTAGTGTTTTTACTTTTCTTATTTAAACCAATTAACGTTAAAACTACAAATAAAGAATCTATTGAAATTGCGTACAATTTTCTTTGAGATTTTAATTTTTGGAATCTTTAATTTAAAGTATTCGTATTTCTTAAAATAGAAGGACGAACACCTCCAAAAAAATTCTCTATAATATATTAAAAATAATTAATTTACGTTTTTACATTTTTTATAATTAATTATATTATTAAAATATTTAATATATTCATTTATTGTTTTAACAAATTTTCAAACAACAAAAGCTTGTCTTTTTGAAAAATAATTAAATAAATATTTCTTTTTCCTTAATATTAATTATTAAATTTTTTTTTGGAAAAAAATAATATAAAAAATCTTACATTTTCTCTGGTTTATGATTTGCTTTCTTGCTCTATAAAAACCCTACTTCACACACCACTCCCCTTCCATCAAACACCCATCGCCTCCACCACCATGGCAGCTCTCCCCACCTGCTCCGCCGCGGAACTAACCCCTCTCCTCGGCTTTGCCGCCAATGCCACCGCCGCAGCTGACTACATATGCGAACGCTTCACCGCCACCTCCGACAAATTCACGAACACCACATATGCCATCGATAACACCTACCTCCTCTTTTCCGCCTATCTCGTGTTCGCAATGCAGCTCGGGTTCGCCATGCTCTGCGCAGGGTCGGTTCGCGCCAAGAACACCATGAACATCATGCTCACCAACGTTCTGGATGCTGCGGCTGGTGGCCTCTCGTATTACGTATTCGGATTCGCTTTCGCCTTCGGTGGACCTTCCAATGGTTTCATCGGAAAACATTACTTCGGGCTGAAATCGATCCCATCGGATGTTTACGACTATAGTTTCTTTCTGTACCAGTGGGCATTCGCCATAGCAGCTGCGGGTATTACCAGTGGCTCCATTGCTGAAAGAACTCAGTTTGTGGCATACCTTATTTACTCTTCCTTCTTGACAGGTCTCCTTCTCTACTTTTCACCTTCTATTTTCTTTGAATTTATTCATTACAAAAATGCTTTGTAAGATATTTGACGAATTTGTTTGATTTTAAATGGTTACAGGGTTTGTGTATCCGATAGTTTCACATTGGGTGTGGTCTAGTGATGGTTGGGCTAGTGCCTCCCGAACCAGTGGCAGCCTCTTGTTGGGTTCAGGAGCTATTGACTTTGCTGGTTCGGGTGTGGTTCACATGGTGGGTGGGATCGCTGGACTCTGGGGTGCGTTGATCGAAGGTCCAAGAATTGGCCGGTTTGATCGTTCCGGCCGGTCTGTGGCTCTACGAGGCCACAGTGCCTCACTTGTGGTTTTGGGTTCTTTCCTTTTATGGTTCGGTTGGTATGGTTTCAACCCTGGTTCTTTCCTCACAATCTCTAAATCATACAACACTTCGAATCAATATTACGGTCAATGGAGTGCCATCGGAAGAACCGCCGTCACCACCACTTTGGCTGGTTGCACCGCCGCACTAACCACCTTGTTTAGCAAACGACTACTAGTCGGCCATTGGAATGTCACCGACGTTTGTAATGGCTTGCTCGGAGGTCTCGCCGCCATAACCTCAGGCTGTGCGGTGGTCGAGCCATGGGCTGCAGTCGTTTGTGGCTTTATCGCCGCTTGGGTTCTGATCGGATTCAACATCCTAGCAGAAAAGTTCAAATACGATGATCCACTAGAGGCGGCACAACTACACGGCGGTTGTGGGTCGTGGGGGCTGTTATTCACAGGGTTGTTTGCTAAGAAACAGTATGTTCATGAGGTGTACGCTTCCGGCCGGCCGTACGGGCTTTTCATGGGCGGCGGAGGGAAGTTGCTGGCAGCCCAGATCATCCAAATACTGGTGATTGTTGGATGGGTGAGTGCCACCATGGCCCCACTTTTCTATCTCTTGAAAAAACTCAACTTATTGAGGGTTTCTAAAGAAGATGAAATGGCAGGGATGGACATGACCAGACATGGCGGTTTTGCTTATGTTTATCACGATGAAGATGGAAGCTTTCACCCACCACCAGGGTTTATGATGGGAAAGGTGGAACCAGCAAGTGGAAGCCCATCACCCCTTCACAACACAACACATGTGGTTGTGTAGCTCCATTACTATTTTCTTGTTATACGTATATACATCGATTCTATAGTGGTTCGGCAAGGGTTATACATTAAAAGCGGAATCGAAACTTTAACGATGGAGAAAACGACCGTCGTCGTTGACTAATTATCATAAACGGGTTGTTAAGCGAGTTCTTAACTAAGGCAAGACGTGGCTTTTCAAACGCCTAATGATTTAGATGAACCCGTTATAAATATGATGTTGTATTTGAAGATAAATATATCCGTAAGCGTTTTCTTGCTTCAATTTTCATATTTCACATGTCATTTCTTTGAATTTTGACCGTGTTTATATTTTCAGATATCTTTTTGTTTAATAGTAAATAAAATATGTTTATTTTAATATGGGGTCCACAAATTTAGTCCACCATATTTGGTGTTTTTACCGCCAAGGATGGAAATGGTATTAGGTATAATTATTTAACCTCCAACACGCTCATCATCACTACGAAGATGTAAATCAAACCTTACTGACTCTCATCTAATTAAACGGAATGTCATAACAACCTAACTAAATTATTGTTGGTCTTAACCATCGGATTTGTATATAATAAACATAATATTCGGCAAAACACTTAGACGAAAACATTTTTGTTTACCTTGTTTACAAGGTACATATCCGATAAACTTCACTAATCGGATATTACCTCATATAAAATTCTATCCAGTTGTTTAAAGAATTCAGATATATCACTCATCGAATGTATCCTTGAACAATTGAGTTTAATCTAAACATTCATTGCTCCTAATCCGATTGATTCTTCTATGGGATAAAGAATTCCAGTCTCACTGTACTCATAGTTTATCTGATGAAGCTTTTTTACAGTATTCTATAGCTAGTAAATTCAATGTATAGCTTATATATTGGATATAGTTAAAGATATGATTTTTACCTGTAAAAATCTTATAAATGTATGTATTGATCCAAGAACAAATTTTTTTATAAATAAAATCAAAGAATAGGTGAAATGAGGTCAAGATCGTTACCAAAGCGGATTGGTTTTTCATCTAGCCGAAAGAAGATCAATACAAGATAAAATTCAACTAGTAGTCCGACAAATACTACTATTGGCAAGCCGAATCTTGAAGTTTAAATAGGAATGACAACGGGCCGGGTTCGGGCCGGGTATTGGTATCCCCGTCCCCGAAACCGATAGCTAAAACCGTCCTCGTAACCGTCCCGATCCCCGTCGGGGATCTTATCGGGGATCCCCATCGGGTCCCCGCAGTTTCCCCGATCCCCGTTGGGGAATCCGTTAAGGGTAAAAATTCTCTTTTTCACCGTTGGTTAGAACCGAACTCGAAACCCGAAACCGATATGGAAAAAATTACAATATGTTAATTTTCACAATTAAAAGTAAATTACAATTTTTTTAAAGATCTAAGTTTAATTAATGTCTCAAACATAATCGAACCAATTACAAATAATGTATTATATTACAATATAAAACTAAACAGAAATTCAAACATCATACAACTAAAATCACGATTTTAAATAAATAAACTAGACTTTTTCGTGAGCTTTATTTGGGTTGTTGAGGTAAAGTGGATGACTTTTTTTAAATTTTAATGTTACTTTTTTTTAATGATATTATATATATACATATATATATGTATGTATATAAATTAATATATATATATATATATATATATATATACATATCGGGCCGGACCAGTGATCACCGTCCCTACCCCCGTCCCCGTTAAAATCCCCGAATTCGTCCCCGATCCCCACCCCGTCCCCGATAAAATGTCCCCGATCCCGGCCCAAAAGTTTTTGTTTTTGGTTTTCACCGTCGGTTTCGGTTTTTTTTTTTGCCATCCCTAAGTTTAAACTTAACCAGCAAATTTGGCTCACCAATTCTCTTACTTCTTTTCTTGGTATAAAAACATGTACAACATGTTAATCTAAGCATAGTACAAAAGCACAATGTACAACAGTTCTGTAGCCCTATCAAGTTTTCCTTTAAAAGGTGCTTTTGTTATCTTGCCTAATAAACAAGACTCACATGTATCATATGAATCATCACATGATTCTAATACTCCGTCCATCTGGAGTTTAGCTATGCGTTTCTTGTTTATGTGTCCAAGACGATGATCCCACAAGTAAGTCTGATTTAAGCCTCGCTTAATTCTTTTATTGTTAATGTTGTATATTGACTCATAATTACAGTTGTTTAGCATATCAATTTCATAAATATCATTGTGTGGTTTAGCCACAAAAGACAAAACATTGTTAAGGAAAACAAAAATTGAATTATTACTGAAAGTAAACATAAATCCAATTTGTTGTAATTGAGAAAAATAAACTATATTCCTAGTAATGCTATGTACATATAAACACTTGCTAAGTGATAGTGTAAGGCTATTTGACAATTCCATATCATATGTCCCTTGAGCAATTGCTAGTTACCTTAGCTCCATTGCCCATTCTTAGTTCCATCTGGCATGGTTTCAATCTCTCTTCACTTCTTAGTCTCTGTAAAGTGGTACAAATATGAGTACCATATCCGGTATCCAATATATACCCAAGAATCTGTATTGAAAATGAACAAATCAATGGTAAACATGCCTAAAGTTCCGGCTGCAGTAGCCTTCTTCTTCTTTGCTCTGCTAGTAGGGCTGGACAATTTCTCTTCCAGTGCCCCTTTTGATCACAATTGAAGCAGACTGCGTCTCTTTCCCTTGTTCTTATCCTTGTTGGAACTTCCAACCTTTGTTTTACCCTTGGGAACCACTCTTTTCTTTTTGGCTATCCCACTTTTAGGTTTGATCATCAGAACATGTTTTGGTTCGGATACTCTCGATTTGGAATTTATACTTCTCTTAGCAGTTTTAAGCATGTTGTGAAGCTCTGTGAGAGATTTATCCACACCGTTCATATTGTAGTTCATAAAAAACTGGTCATAAACCATAAGGGTGGTGCCTGATTGGTTTGAGCTTGACTCCAAAGGTCAAAAGTACCAGGAGATCCTGGGTTCAAATCCAAGGAGGAATAAAAATCCCCTTGTGGCCACAGAGGTTCAAATGCGGTGACTCCGGACTATCTGCAAAGCAGGTGGTCGCTCTGGGATTAGTCGGCTCACATAGCGGGTTGGATATCCAGGTTAATAAAAAAAACTGGTCATATGATTTAGGTAGGGACTTGAGAACCATATCAATTGCCAATTCCTTATCTAGTGGGAAGACAGGCATGTTAATCGGTCAATATGCCCTTTCATTTTTAAAACGTGGGGACTAACTGATGAACCCTCAATCATCATGTAGACATGCAATACACTGACTATGTCAAACCTTTCCTGCCAAGCCTATAACTGAAACATAGATTTTAGGGTTGATATTGTTGGTCCCGTAAGGGTCTACAAGAAGAGAAACAGTTTGTAGAGGGGGGGTTGAATACGAACACAATATTTTCAAATTTAAAATATATATTGATAGAGAAGATCAATACAGATTTTACAAGATTGTTTGCGGAAAGATAAGGTAATAAAAACCTATCTAAACAATCTTTGGTTACACACAAAGCTTTAGCAATTACAAGAAAAGAAGTTGCTAAAAAAAGATCCTTTACTTAAGCTAGAAGATGCTTGAAGTAAGAATAAGGTTAGAGAGAGATGCGCGCCCTCTGCATGGAGAAGAAACACTTCTATTTATATCCAGTGCATTAAATGACCATTTAATGCAATATGGTAGGCTTAGAGTGCGTGTCAAACCTTAAGAGGAAGGCTTGTCCTTTGCTACAGTGAATAGTACAAAAGCACTATTTCTGAGCAGACATCCTTACCTAAAGTTGGTGGACAAAGAGTCGACTAATCGGCTCCGTACCGTACTAACTTTTGTAAGGGTATGGGTTTTGTCCTTTGTGTGCATAAGGACAAGACAACAACAATCGTGCTAAGCAAGCTTCCTTTGATCGCTGAATGCTGGAATGACCTGAAGGTCTCATCATCATTCGCTGAAGCTAGAGCAATCTTCACACATATGTAGACAGGCTTGTAATCACTGAATACCGCTTCAGATCACGTACTCGCCTGTCTCTAATCTTCAGTTTCAGTCTTTGACGTTTGCTGAAGGTTCCTTGGTGTGAGTGTTGTCTTCTTGAAATATTGCTGTCTCTGATAGATTTACAATGCAAGTTCTTCAGCGATTACTGAACATACTCAGTGAAGATCGCTGGAACTGAAAATACAGAAACACAAATACAACATGAAAGAGAAAATGGATTATCATCAAATCACTGAGAGAGAGGATCAACAATCTCCCACTATTTGATGATAACAAGATAACATAAAGAAAATTATCTTATCAAATAATAGTAAGGAAAAAGTTACATATGAAGTACATGTCCCTTTTTACTATTTTGGGATCTTTTTTAGTTTGGTCAGTCTCAGCTTGAGAAGTTTTCTTAAGTTATATCTAAGAAAATTATAAGTACGAAAACTGAAACTGAAAGCTTATTCACTGACTTATAGACTGTCAGTGAATGGGAAAAGTAACATTGGAACTCATAGACTTGTGTGCCTATTATTTTTTTCAGGGATCTTTTTCAGTGAAGTACATGGAATACTTATATTATTTAACATATGAAATAATGCAAGTATTACAGTACATGTTCAGAATTTACAGAATGTAAATACAATTAATGAAAGAAGACATGGTACAAGGATTTACAAGAAAAAATGGATTGTTGTTACAAAGAGAATCTTATTCTAGAACACTTAGATCTATGTAATCAGGTACATTTTCACTAAGGTTTCTTCGATGTAGGAATTCCCTTCGTATCTTCAAATTGACGACTCTTCCAGGCATGCTATCATCTATCCAGAGCAAAAGATAAACCAAGTGAACCATTGGACATAGATGTAGCTCTGACATTCTCTGAAATCTGACTTCACCTTCATAGTCAAGAAATATAACCCCTAACTCAGGTTTAAAATGCACAGAGTTGGGTGTATATGGACCCCTTATCCGGCAAGTCAAGATTCAACATAGAAATGTCTTATCTCATATGACCCTTCAGGACTTCATCTAAAGAGAACCTTGTTTCATGTTCGTTCCTTAGGAATGGTCCATCATTAGGATCAGAGAGCTTTAGTTTCTTCTTCCCAYCTTTCTTCAGAGTTGGCCGGTCAGGGACCTTGACATACCTGGACATCCTTTTGATGAGCTCGTTGATGGTGTCCTCGATAAGTGTCTTGTGTCTCGACTTGG
>NC_037539.1:36475594-36476784 GCF_001531365.2 Cynara cardunculus var. scolymus
TGAAGGATCTTTGGTGTGAGTGTTGTTTTCTTGAAGTATCGTTGTCTCTGAATGAATTACAATGCGAGTTTTTCAGCGATCACTGAACATGCTCAGTGTATTGATCGCTGGAACTTAAAGTACAGAAACACAAAAAATACATCGAAAGGAAAAAGGGATTATCATCAAATCACTGAGAGAGAGGATCAACAGTCTCTATTTTACCCGCTAATTGATATGAATGCATATTCATTAAGAGTCGAGGTAACAATAAGTATTATCCATCTAGGTCTTTACAGATACACCCCACCAACTTTATTTTATTAAGTTGACGAAATTGAATGATTAGTTTGTCCTAGAATAGACTGAGCTGACTTGGGGGCTGTTTACCAACACTTACCCGGGTAAGTGTTTATCAGAAAAATCTAAACTATCAGTTACTTACCGGGTAAGATTTTAGTTCACCAAAATGGTATCGTATGCAACAACTAACCTGGTAAGTGCTAACCGTGGTAAGAGTTGTCGCCGCCACTTACCGGGTAAGATTCTTGGTCCTTGCCATATTAATTCGGTAAGGTAATATGACTTGGTAAACGCTTACCCAAATAAGCATTCGGTAAACGACCCTTTAGTAATAACCCAATCCCATTGTATATAAAGAGCAAATCAACTCTTTTCCCTTTCCATTATATTTTGTAGATGTGGTAGATATATAAATTTTGTTTCATTCTATTGGAGTATTTTTTTTTTTGTACAAATGCATTGGTCTCTTTGTGTTTCTTCTTTATCCACTTTCAAGAAATCTTTGAATAGTAATAGTTTCTGCATGCAAAATGTGTTGTTTTATCTTTTTAGAAATATGTTGAATATATATAATAAACCACTCCATTTTAAAACATATTAGGGGATATATATGATTCGCCTGTTTTCTTATTATTTCATTTGTTAATGTTCTCGTATTAACTTAACACACATACCCATGGTCTATCTCTATTTATATATATATATATATATATATATATATTAGAAGGGTACTCGTGCAATGCAGCGAGATACATTTTGATTTTAATGTTCTATTTTATTTTTTGTCTCTGTCGATATTATAATACGATTTTATATATTTTTAAGAAAGCAATAATGATTTTAATTTTGAATAAAATATAATTTTGAAGATATAATAAAAATTTAAAAAAATATATATAAATGTTAAT
>NC_037539.1:36477640-36479087 GCF_001531365.2 Cynara cardunculus var. scolymus
AATAATTTATTTTTAGTTTAATAATATAACATTTTATAAAAATAATAATTAAGTATTATGTTATAACTCAATGGTTATCATAATTATATTTTAAATTTTTTATATTTAAAATAAGATGTTTATCATGTATTTGATAAAGTTTATCTGCAGTTAGTTACACGAATTCAGATATTGAGCTTTAATAAATTGTACTTACGTACAATCTACTTGTAATCTTGAGTATTAAGTAACATGCATTAATAAACAGTACTTTATGCGTAAAAAGTGGGTTTTAAGAGTTTTTGTCAAATGTTTTATAATATTGTGTGTGTGTGTATATATATATAAAATTGAGAAAAGTCCAAAAAAACTTAACATAATTTCTCATTTTGAATGGTAAAATCCATAAACTATTTTTTTTTTGAATGAAAAAACCATTAAATTTTCACATTTTGAATGATTAAATCACTGAACTATTTTATTGAATGAAAAAACCATTAAACTTTTACATTTTGAATGATTAAGACTTTGATCTTTTTAAAAAATAAATAAACCATTAAACTGTTACTAATAGGTTAATGTAATTTTTTTGGGTTGAAAGAATGTAGATAACCAATTTTTAAAAATGCTATGGGTTATTTATTAAAAAAAGTTCAAGCATTTAATCAATCAAAATGAGAAAGTTTAATCGTTTTATCATTTAAAAAAATTAATTCAGAGACTTAATCATTTAAAATAAAAAAGTTTAATGATTTTTTATTAAAAAATAAATTTTAAAAACTAAACCATTTAAAATGAAAAAGTTTATTAGGTTTTTTTATAATTTTTTCTCAAAAATAGCTTGTTTTTAAAGAACATTCGGTATGCTTTATATTTAGTTAAATGTTGTTAAGGAGCTGTTTACCAAACGCTTACTAGAGTAAGTGAACACCAAATCATATTACCTTACCGGATGAATATGGTAAGAATCAATAATCTTACCCGGTTAGAGCGAAACAAAAACCAAGAGTCTTACCCGGTAAGTGAGGGCGACGACTCTTACCATGGTAAGCGTTTACCGGATAAATTGTTGCATAAGATACCGTTTTGGTGGATTAAAATCTTATCCGGTAAGTAAATCGTAGTGTTAAATTTTACCGATAAACGCTTACCGGGTAAGTGTTTGGTAAACGGCCCCTAAGTTTCTTAATGAGTATTTGTAACAACCCACATATTCCATGTACAGATAATCCACATCATCATACTTATAATACAAAATGTAACATCGTTTACAAAATACATATTTAAGAAAAACTTTCTATAAATACATTTATGAATAACTAAATGTTATTCATTCTAAACTTTTCCCTTGCCCTTATCTTGCGAGGTATGATGACCTGCAAAACAGGTTAGTCCAACAACTGAGCGTTAGACCAAAAAGGTATAGTGAGTGTATAAATCTCAAACAAACAACATACTTTCCAAACAA
>NC_037539.1:36479108-36481306 GCF_001531365.2 Cynara cardunculus var. scolymus
ATAAACTTATTTATGTCTCTCGCGGTTACACCGCCATTACATCTCTCTCGCGGTTACACCGCCATTACATCTCTCTCGCGGTTACACCGCCATTATATCTCTAAAATGATTCAACATATTAGCCGGATTTGAAGTCCGATCAACCTTGTCCGGATATGAAATCCGGACAAATACTTAGAATATTAAGGTAAATCAACCACACCTTGAGCGATTTATAATACGGATGAAACTGTCCGGATATCAATCCGGTCATCACTTCTCTTTGAGCGGTTTAGTTTTAATCCGCACACCTCTTGAGCGATTTATGTTTAATTCGGTCACCTCTTGACCGATTTAGGGTTGAGTCCGAACAACACTTGAGCGGTTTAAGAATAAACCGGTCAACACTTGGACGATTTAAGGAATATCCGCACAATAATGTAATATAAATCATAATAACCAGTTCCAATAACTACTGAATTGTATGCAAACAATTTATACTTAAAGCTTTAATACACTCACCTTATATTGCTGATTGAATTCAAGTCTGCAATTTCTCCTTCAGTCTTTACTCTCAATTGGTTTTTTGCTCTCCAGAATATCCAATAATAACAACCACCCTTTTCCTTTCATATGCACTTGCTATAAATAGCAAGTGCATAAGCCGCCTTTCCCCAAACTCTATACTCACACACAACATTATATTATAAATTTTTTAATATAAACATAAAGATTTAAATTATTAAATCCAATAAAATAACCCGAATATTACAGTATTCGAATAGTTCTTGTAGTTACAGTTTTTGAAATTTGACAAATTTTTAAATTTATTATTGTTATTATTTGAATTCGTCACTCTATTTGTCTTTCTACATTTTATGTCTCAATTACTTTTGATACATGTTCGTAGAGTTTTTAATTCGTTTTAGAGATTGTTTGACAGTTTCTGAATGATTTGGTGTAAGATGATTAAGTGGTCATAATGATAATATACTCTTATGATACAATGCAAATTAAAAATAGTTGTTTGATAATTGTTCAGAATGAAATCAAGGCACTGAATGGTTCAGTGAAACCCAAGATACAAAATCATTCAGAGGGTTTTAAAACTATTAAGAGAGTTTTAGAACCATTAAAAGATATATATATTTTTTACCAAACAAGATTCAACTATTAACAATTCAAAAACATTCTCTTAATATAATTACCAGAAGAATACTCGTGTAATGCAGCGAGATACATCTCGATTTTAATGTTTCATTTTATTTTGTCTCTAACGATGTTATAATACGGTTTTATGTGGTTTTGAAAAAACGATAATGTTTTTATTTTTAGTAAAATATAAATTTTAAAATATCATAAAATTTAGAAAAAAATAAATTCAGTATCAAATTTTAAAAGTTTTTTTTTTTAATTTATTTAATTCAATTTTTTTAAATTATAATTTAATTTAATAATTTAATTTTTTTATAAAGATAATAATTAAATATTATGTGAGAACTCAATGATTATCTTAATTATAAAATGTTTATTCTATATTTGATTATGTTTATCTGTAATTAGGTACACGAATTCAAGTATGAAGCTTTAATAAGTTATGTTTATGCGAAATTTACTTGTAATCTTGAATTTTAAGTAATATGCATCAACAAACAATACTTTATATTTAAAAAAATTATTTTTAGAAGTTTTTGTCAAATATTTTATAATATAGTATAGATTAGGAGGTAAACAAACAAACTCTTAATCCTTATTTTTATTAGGTAATTGTTTGTTTACCTCTTGATAGTTCCATTAAAAGACAACTTCTAAATCATTAAAAGGTGAATCTTGTTTGACAAAAAAATATGTGTCTCTTAATAATTCTAAAACCCTCTGAGTGATTTTGTATTATGGGTCTTTCTTAACCATTAAGCACCCTTAATTTCATTGTAAACAATTACCAAACAAATATATTTCATTTTGCACTATATTTTAAGAGTCTCTTAATCATTTTGACAACTTAATCTTCTTTACCAAACCATTCGACATATGTCGAACAACCCCTTGCCAATGAATGTGTCATTTCCTTATAAGGGTTAAATGTATGAAATAACAACCTACTTTCATAACATTTCTTATTATAGCATTCTACTTTTGTTTTTCTTTATTACAGCAATATACTTCCAAATTATTTTTTATTAAGGCATTGTACTTTAAAAAATCTACCCATAATAGCA
>NC_037539.1:36481676-36504015 GCF_001531365.2 Cynara cardunculus var. scolymus
ATTAATAAATAATTCAAAAAAAATCTAATTAATTTAATATATTTATACGTTAAGTAAAAAGTTTTTGAACAAATATAATATATTTTTTAAAAGATAATATTTTTTGGTAAAAAAGAATCAATTCTTATTTTCCTTTTTTTTAAAACATATATTTTTTTAAAAAATATTAGCGAGATCAGTTGTGTTCTGCTAGTTTTATTGATATTGATATATTAATGAATAATTCATATTTTTTTTTAAATTTAGATAATACATTTATTAAATAACATGTAAAATATCTAAATATTAAAATTATAAGTATAGTGTTTAATAAGAATTAGTAGATGCTATAATAAAATAATATTGAAAGTACAATAATATAGTAAAAAAGTCACATCACTATAATACATGTGGACAGCCTACGTGGACAATGAGGTGGCATGAAAACCTAGTATAATAGATAAATTTAAATTAAAAGATTACCTAATGCTATAATGGGTAAATTTTTTAAAGTATAATACCTTAATAAAAATAGTTTAAAAATACATTACTATAATAAAAAAAACTAAAAATATAATATTATAATAAAAAAACTAAAAATATAATATTATAATAAAAAAATTATGAAATTAAATTGCTATTTTGTGATTTTAGGCTTCCTTATAATTAGCAACGCCGGGCCTATGCGGAACGATGGCGGCAGCAGAGGCCCAACCCTTAAATATGTAATGGTAGACTTGACTTTTTTGCTTTTCATTTTTTTCTAAGAAAATTAACCGAATAAGTTGTCGATCTGCCCTCTCGATTCTCGCTTTCAGTCTCGACCTACGCGCTCGATTCCACTCCAGCATCTGCTCTGCCAACAGCCTCTCACATCGCTCTGCTCTGCGACTCTGCCCTCAGCCTCTCACCTTCTGCCCTATTTCCCTTCTTGGCCAGGTTCTTTTCTAATTAATTGAGCACTGATTAGGTTAATAAGGTTAGCAGGTTATTACTTATTAGAATGTTAGATTATTTGCCTATTTGAGTATTTGATTATATGCTTATTGAATATTAGGTTATGTGAGTATTTGATTATTTGTTTATTTGCCAATTTGAGCACATAGAACTATAGAAAGAAAATCTCTTGAAGCAGTTTTATGATTGATGGCTTCATAATCAGTCATCTGATTGTTTAAAGCATCTAAAGTTTTCTCATTAAGGTCATTGGTAGCAGTAATACTAATCTTTCGAAACCAAGAAACCAAAATTCCTTTTCCACATTGCGAAAGAACTTCCTGGCCTTGCATGAGAGATAAGCAAAATCGCTAGAGTCTAATCTAATGCCCTTTGCTTTGTACCTATCGAGAACATTAATCAAGCCTAGATATGAGATAGACAGATAGTAAGCACACACAAGAAAAAAGCAACAGACAGGCTACATAAAATAGTTCTGAAACAAAGAAATTATGCAGTTATGCATACTGCAAGTGGTTCTTTGGTGCATCCATACCACCAGCCTCTAGAATTAGCAAGATGGAGTTTGGGTAAAAACACAGGTGTTTAGATCTCATGGTGGACAGAAGATAGGATTTAAATCTTATACAACTCCACTCTTAAAAGATATTGCATTATGGATGAAGCATTCAAAAAAATTACAAACAGAAAAGTTTGATCCTATATATCAAAAGATGAAAATAAATAGAACAAGTGCAACCACAAAATAGTCAAATGATTCAACTCAACTTGGTTTTAAAATCATAATGTCATCATGATATCTTGACTTAGAGGGCTAAAAAATGGATAGTGAAACAATTGCATATTGATTTAACTTCACCACAATATTTTGTCTAGCTGTTTCAAGTTCAGAGTTCTCACAGCAAACCTATGCATCTACCTAATAACGTTGTTCCACATTTTATTAGCATAGATATAGGCCTTGCGATGAGGACATGTACAGTGTGATTACTTTCAGGCATCCCCAAGTACTTAGAAATTTGTTTTTCTTGGATTAGGGGCATATTTTGACTTTCCAGCCAGGGCATCCAAGACCATAGGACCGGCCCTCATAATTAGATGCATAAAAAGGTATCCATCTTAAGTTGGTTAAATTATGTTTACGTATTATTTTTGAAGATGGATTAAAAAATTGCTCTTGTTAATTTTCTTTATTATAGAAAAAAGTTAACTACTATACTATATTTTTATGGAGATAACTAATTATATAATAGAAAGAACAAAAAATATTAAATTCTTAATTGAATTCATGCAACGATATTAAGGACTCAAGAATTGACTGTCTTTTTGTCTATATGCATAATTAGAATCAAGATAATTTATGTCATGTATTATGTTTATCATTAATTTGTGTTTTTTATGTATCATAAAATTCTAAGCGTAAGTCTTATAAATGCACAATAAAATAAAACAAAATATAAGTACAAAAATTACATAAAAAATAAAAGTAAATAAAAATTTGATAGAATTGTGAATTTTAAAAGTGGGTCGGAAAAAACGGAATGGAGCTTTATAATTTGTATGATTAAGTTTTTGGATAATTATTGTAAACAAATAAATTATTGGACTTCCTAAACATATTAAATACAGATTTATAACCTATAAATGGTTAATATGATAAAATAATGAGAAAAGAATCCAAGAAAATGTAAACAGACTCTATATATTTTTTGAACGAATAAGTACTTCTATTTATAAAAGCGAGACAGAATCTCCAAAACATAAAAAATTTATACCCAAAACTACTTCTTCATATCACAATATCATGTTAATTTATCGACTTACATTGTTTCCACTAATTAAAGCTTTATTAACAATATCTATGAACAAAAATAGAACTTTTTCGAGCATAAGATGAATCTTAAGAACCGCCTCGTGGTTGCAAAAAATTGCGAATAGACTTGCTTTTAGGACTTCACAAGTTCACACATACTTGGTTAATTTAATAGGTGCGTTGGTTTCGCTTCGTGGTTCGAAAACCCTTCCTTTTACTTCCATCTCAGGGCTTTTAGATGGTGATTTGAAAACGAAATATAAAGAGAAACAGAGTTGTGAAGAAAAATAATGGCTGACCAGCTCCAAATTCAGCTGAAGGAAGTTGGATCCAAGCTTCAGAATCAACCTGCTAGTAAAGATGATCTTCTCAAGCTTTTAACGGTACTCACTCCACCATTGCACTGACAAATTCCAACTTCTGAAGATTCTGCTTCTCTGTGTTTTCCGAACCATTATTTTCTTTGTGCATTATGTAGTTTTATCAGCTTATTCTTGTGAATTTCAGTTGGTAATAAAATTGAGTTGTTCACTCACAGTGCTTCAAATTTTGAGGAATTTGATTTATGATACTTTCAATTAATGATTTCTTTATGGTTTTTGGTAGCTTTATTGCTCATTAGTTGAGGAATAAATAATGTCTTTTGAGGGAAGTTCATTTTTTTATGTATGGAGATCTTGTGTATTTTTTGCTTAAAGTTAGGGTTCAGCTTGAAGGAACAGGGAAGATAAGTGGTGGGTTTAAAATATAATTACTTTATCATATTTGCTTGCCAGTTGCACTTCGAAGTTCCTGTTTCCATTGTGAATTGTAATTGAGAAAAAGTCTGTATACTTAACTGGCTTTTCAAGTGGTTAGAACTCTTTGAATATCTAAGATCAACTCCAACCCACAACAGTAAAAGAACACCGAGGCTGGGTCAATGGGCTGACAAAAGTTTCACCCCCTTTGATGTGGCTTCCAGGTCTTTCTAATTACTGGTAGAAGATTTTCCTATTAGAAAATATTGTTGGTTTCTTGGACATATTTAGTTAAATTTAGGGCTCAATTTGGAATAATGAAATAGGTTAGCCATGGTGGTAAAAATGTGGCAAATTATGTCATTCATTCTTCTCAATAATCATAGGTWTTTGTTCCTTATGTAATCTGTGTCAATGCCCATTTATGAGTCTTTAGGTGTAGTTAAAGTGTGCGGTACTGCCTGTTTGGTATGCTTTGTATAATGTGGTGTTCTTTGTTTTGAGGCATGAAAAGATTAAAGATCTATTGCAAGTATTTGACTAGTATATGACCTGGAAACAGATTTTAGTAGGAAACTAGGAATAAGTAAAATGCATCAAAAAGTCATATGAACAGCAATATCAAAGACATGGTGCACCAAACTACAGGACTGAATCAGTGTAACCTTGTGCCACTAAAGTTGGGGTTTTCTTATGTTGCCGGTAAAGTAGCTGCTTCTGTGAAGATCTCGTTCCCAGTTTTAGTGCAAGTACATAAACCATCATCTTCCAGTGAAAATAACTCAAATTTTTATAGTTTTAAAATTGATTGCACTACTAAACTATACTAAGTTCTTATAGTTTTACGAGTACAATTTATTGTAAAACTTTCTTGTTCCTATGATATGGTCTATCTACAGCAAGCGGCAGCATCTCTTACCGAGTTGGATCAATCACCACCGAAGTCATTGTTGCAATCTATGCGGCCTCTTTTGAATGCTATTATCAAGCCAGAACTGCTAAAGCATCAAGATGAAGAAGTTAAGCTTCTTGTTGCAACATGTACTTGTGAGATAACCAGAATTACTGCTCCAGAAGCACCGTATAGTGATGATGTTTTAAAGGTACTTTTTTTCTTTTACAGGACCAGATATTTGATAGTAACGAGTTCATATTTGCATGATTATGATCTTTCTATATTTTGGATACTAATTGTTGTTTCACTTGCTTCAGGACATCTTTCGTTTGTTTGTAAGCACCTTCAATGGGTTACGAGATACGAAAGACCCATCTTTTGGGAGGAGAGTGATCATATTAGACACCATTGCTAAGTACAGATCGTTCGTTGTGATGTTGGATCTAGAATGTGATGATTTAGTCAACAAAATGTTCAAAACGTTTTTCGATGTTGCCAGGTTTAGTTTTTTTCCTTGTGTTGAAGTTCAATGATAAGGGGAATGGTAGTCTCATAATGATGGCCTCTTTTTCTTCATTGTTATACAGTATGACATGTCTTATTTAAAGATTTCGAGGAGTCTCTAGTAAGCCATATTTGTGATTACACTGTATGGATTATGCCAAGTGGTTTCATCTCTTGTTTTGCATACTATATAGTCAAAGGAAGGTTATTATCAGTATAACACACTGATGTATATTTCCGAGCTATGAGTCTTACCACTAGTTTTTTTCCTTATGAATTGCACGTTCAGTTTTGTTCCTGATGTTTTGTCTTAAAATAGTACTACAAACTTTAAATCAACAGGCTTTGAATCTAGCAGTAGTAATGGAGGGGAACTTTATCAGGTGAGGAAATACAAATGAATAATTTAAGCTTCACAACCAAGAGATGTGTTAGCAGATGATAACTATTCAGGCTTAGTCATTGTTGGGTGGAGATGCCGTTGACTGAAAGTATGAGATTGATAAAGTGAATTCGCTTCTGTACTAGTTTTTTTAGCTACTTTCATAAAGGGAAAGTAAATATAATGATATTTTGGCCAGTTCTTCTTCATGTACAAGTAGTTGGCAAATAAAAGAGCAATATATATGAAATAAATGTGAGTTGCTGTGAGCATGCTACCTTTGAAGCGTGTGAAAAATAAAAACAATATGACTTATCTGAAACTTAGGCTGGAGAGCAAAATATTGGCCATATGATGGAGGTAAAAAAATCTCATTCGAAACGTATTGAGGAAATTTTTTCGTGCAAGAAGGTCTAAGAACATAGAATGTTGACATTCAAGTTGTCAGGTTAGCACAATGATACTCCTAGTATTAGTTGGTAGAATGAGACAATTGACACGGACATATAAAATCTTGAAACAAGCTATACTGTCTTATCGAGGATTGTAGCCTATACAGAGTTTATGGTTATTCGAAAAATGATGAATCATGTACCCTGATGGGGCATTTAGGATCATAGGATTAGGCAGAAAGAGTTTATGATCACCTCTTACGGAAACATACTTTACCTTTTGCAAATTTTAAATCCCCAAAATATCTATTGTATCATACCTGTCTTCAAGTAGTAAGGAGATATCAGTTTAGGTCGTGAGGAGTTGGTGGTGTTTCTTCTCTTCGTTCCTTTATGCCATTGAGAGTACAACATTTAGTGAAGTCCCAAATTTAGATATGCTTGTGCTTGGAAACTGGAATTCTGATTTTTGCTCACAATATGATGAGCACATGTACTGACGGCTTGGTACACTCTGAGGGTATGACCTCTTGGAGGCCGCGGATTAAGGTAGTTGATAGGTTGTAGGACTTTAGGTACTGTAGTTGGGGGAGCAGGCTAGGAGGGTAGAGGGTGGGTTCGGGAGACTGTAGAGTCAACAAATAGGTTTATAGGATTTGCTGGAGGTACCATCCTTTTTCCAAAAAGTTAGGTTTGTAGTACCGTAGGAAGATATAGAGGGATTCTTTGGAATGTTCCATCACTATGCGTCATCCTACTTGGCTCACTTAAGAGATTAACTATGCTAGTACCTGCTATGTAGAATTGTTTCTTCATGGATTTGGTGGCTTGCATCATCCATGGTACCATCATGACTAGTAGTTAACTGCATGTAGCTTGATCAAGGCTCCGTTATTGTCAAGGGCAAGTCATTATATCGAGTTTTAGCTAATCCTAGTAAGGTGGAAGATGCAACAGGCTATTGACCATTTTATGGTTATATATATGTGGTTGCTCTAACTTGAACTGATTCTCACGTGCCATATTCTGGATATTTGGAATGTATGTTAGCCAATGTTTTCTGTTTCTCTTCTCCATATGCGAGTCACATCTCTATTTAACCTTGCATGATTGAAACAAGACCTCACTTAGTTTTAAGCACTATGCAGTTACATCCTTACAGGATCTTAACATATCTGATTCATCTAAATATATATAATCCTTTGGGGTCGCTGATTTTGTCTGACAGATAACTATGGTTATGTTGTTTGCAATCATTGGTCACTGCAAAATCTTTTATCTTTTGCAGGTCTCGCATAAAGCTCAATTATAGGAATTACATGTGATAGTTACGCATATGATTGTGGTGTCAGTGATTATAGGAGGCTTCTTTGCTACCAGGGAATTTGTTTGTGGTATAATTTCCCTAACCGATGATGGCCTGATGACTTCTGCTTTAAATGCATGCAGTGATGAGCATCCCAAAACGGTTATTTTGGCAATGGAGACGATCATGGTGGTTCTTTTGGAAGAAAGTGAGGACATTGGGGAAGACCTTTTACACATTGTTCTATCTGTTCTAGGCCGTGATAAGAAAGTAAGCTTGTCTTCTTTTGTTAACATCCACACTTCTTTCTAATGTTTGTTTGTTCATGTACTTTTGATGATGCTGGTATATTCTCTATCCAGTCAAATATATATCATTCTGAGTAGTGAAGTTGTGACCTTCGTTTCTTAGGATATAACTACGGCTGCAAGGAGGCTTGCTATGAATGTTATTGGGCAATGTGCTGGAAAACTTGAACCTGGCATTAAGCAGTTTATTTTATCATCAATGTCAGGAGATAGCAGTCCTTCGAATCCTCAGATTGATTACCATGAAGTTATATATGATATATATCAATGTGCTCCTCATGCCTTATCAAGAATTGTGTCGTATCTAACACAAGAGCTACAGGTAATCATGGAATTTTTGTACCTTCCAATTGACTTGCATCATCGACATCTTATCTTTGTTAAATTACATTAGTATCATTTCCCATAATAAAAATTCTGCTAGAGGACGTTTATTTAGTTCAAATAACACAAGCGTTAGTGAGCTAAAGTGCTGGCATTTATAGACAGATAACGTAGAACTTCGCTTGAAGGCAGTCAGGCTGGTGGGAGACCTTTTTTCTCTCCAGGGATCTACCATCCCTCAGTCATTTCATCCAGTCTTTTTGGAGTTTCTGAAGAGATCGAATGACAAAGTTATCGAGGTCCAAATGTCGGTTCTTGAGCGTGTCAAGCTATGTCTATCATCTGATCCTTTCAGAGCAGAAGCTCCCCAATTAGTTGGTAAGTCGTGATTTACTCTATATGCTATTTCACGTTTTCATTTTCAGTTCCATGCATGTTATGTGATATCTTCTAATATTGATTTGGGTGAACATGTAGCTGCCTTATCTGACCGACTGTTGGATTGTGATGAAAGTATACGCAAACAAGCGGTTGCAGTAGTTTCAGATGTAGCATCTTTGGAGTTGTCTTCTATTTCAGCTGATACGATAAAGCTTGTTGCTGAGCGCCTTCAGGACAAATCTGTATAACTACCCCTTTCTTATCACTATCCCACTAAGCATCTATTTACATAAAACTGAGTACACAATTGAATGAGAAGTTTTGCAGACAACAAAATGTACGAACATGTTCCTAAGAAAGGATAACATGCTTATAAATTCTGAGAATTCAGTTGCATGTGAGAACTTATTATGCTTTTCCAGGCACATGTTAAATATTTAGTTTGTGTTTTTATTGTTTCTGTATGTGTGTTTGTATCATATCCCATTTTATTTGCCTTTGAACATGCAGAAATTACCCTAATCGATATTCTTCTCGTGATGCAGGTTCTTGTGAAAAAGTACACCATGGAGAGGCTCTCTGGTATATACCAGACTTGGTGCTCGAAACAAATTGGTGGTCTGAATTTGGACTATGATTGGATACCTGGAAGGATTTTGAGATGTTTCTATGACAAAGATTTTGGGTATGTTATACTAGTCTAAGTTTTGGATGAAATTGAAGTATTTTCCTTATTAAAATTAGGGGTTTGAATTTGTGCCAACTGTAAATGGGCATAAAAGAAAAAGAACACTTCAATGACTAGATTTTAAGATGTTTCCATGACAAAGATTTTAGGTAAGTTATACTAGTCTAGTTTTTGGATGATTTTGACGTATTTTTTTCATTATAATTAAGGGTTTGAGTTTGTGTCAATTAAACTGTAAATGGGCATAATTTTCATAAGGAAAGAAAAGAAAAGAAAAGAAAAAGACACTTCAATGACAATCTCCAATAATTTTGGTTGTTAATTCATTGGAAGTACCTGCCCTTGGAATATCTTTACAATTCGTTTATCATCTCTGGTAAGTTACCTACAAGAAGCTCTGCAGTTGGCTACAATTCCACTTTCTGAATTGATGTGATTGATTTCTCCATTTCCAGCCCAGACACAGTTGAGCACATTCTATGCACATCGCTCTTCCCAGTTGAATTATCTGTCAGAGATAAGGTTAGAAACTGGGTCAGACTATTTTCGAAATTTGATAAAGTCGAAGTGAAGGCTTTAGAGAAAATACTGGAGCAGAAGCAAAGGTTTGTGAATACCTTATTTATGCATATATGTGGCTCCAAATGGGATTGCTGTTTCTTGTTATTTTTGTTTGTTAAATACATCTTTGCACTAATTTTCAGGTGATTTCCACTTGGATTGCAGGTCACAACTAGAGTTGCAAAAGTATCTTTCACTCAGGCAGATGTACAAGGTTTGTTATTGATAAATCACTTACAATGGACAGGAAAACTTGCAAGTTTATGTTGCTAAAAATATACCCTTTTGCATTGCAGGATGGTGATGCTTCAGAGCTCCTGAAGAAAGTCACACATGGGATTCGACTAATGTCTCACTCTTTTGTTGATCCCATAAAAGCAGAGGCAGATCTTCAGCTTCTTGATCAATTGAAAGATGTTAACATTTGGAAGATCTTGACAACACTACTGGATCCGAACACTAGTTCTCTTCAAAGTAGGAGCTTTCGGGTAAGGAGCTAGCTGGAAGTAATTATATGCTTTCTTTTTGGTGGAGGAAGGGAGCAAGATCTGATGAAGCTGCAGACTAAACAAGTTTCAATGGACTCAATCTAATTAGGATTTTAAGAAAGTTTTCCTAGTCAAACAGTTGGGAGAAGTGCAGATTAATTTTTCAATTGATAAATTTATAACATGTTTACTTTTTTGCAGGATGAATTGCTTAAAATAGTTGGTGAAAAGCATCCACTTTATGAACTTCTAAACACTCTCTCTATGAAATGTTCATACATAATCTTTGACATGGACTTTGTCAAAGATCTTCTTCTGGAGACCGACCTACAGAAATGTGCTGGGAACAGAGTATTAACTCAGTCTTGCATGAACATACTTGTGGTAACATTTTCATCTTGTGTTGGTTTTCCCTTCTATTTGAAAGAGCATTTTACTATTTACTCCAGATTCTTTCATTTCTATGTTTTAAATATTTGATTACTTTTTGATTTATGGTGCATATACTATTTGTCAATTGTGCATATCAGCCAGTTTGATGCATATGTTAGTTGAAACAAATTTCAGTAACAATCAAACGTTTACTAGCAAAATGTTCTTTATTGATTGTAATGGTCATGTCTAGTATATTGGACTTTGTTTTGGTGTTATGGAGTTTGTTATTTACTCTTGCTAGAACTCTAATGGGCCTTATGGAGTTGAATGATTGATTACAATCGGGGATGGCTTTGCACTCCCCGGCTAATGTGGGGCAATCATTATTCCTAGATGAATCCTAACCTCCGTCATGGTGTTTTTATATTCATCATACTACCTCAATAAAATTTGGGAACATGCTGTTATTTAAAATCTCCAATTAAAATTCCTATTTAACACTGTAAAAAAAACCCTATGTCGATGATAGCAGCATTCCTGTTTTTCCTTTTACTTGTTTTGAACATCTGCAATTACTTATGATAAATTTTCAGATCATTGCATGCTTCAGTCCATTGCTGCTAAGTGGGATAGAAGAAGATTTGGTCCGTCTTCTTGAAGATGATGACGAGGCAATCAAGGAAGGTGTTTTGCATGTTCTAGCAAAGGCTGGTGGAATGATTCGTGAACAATTGGGAGAATCATCTAGGTTTGGATATTGCTTTTGTGATACCCTAGTTGATCTTTGCATCATCTTTCTGAGGTGCTTTCTATTTCTATGCAGTACATTAGACCTCATACTGGAAAGAATATGCTTAGAAGGTAGTAGGACTCAGGCCAAGTATGCTGTACATGCCTTGGCAGCTATAACAAAGGATGATGGGCTCAAGTCACTTTCTGTTCTATATAAGGTTCTAACATGATATATCATGCATCATTTTATTCTAAACATGTCTTGATGATTTGTTTTTGATCTTTCTAAAATGACTTGCAGCGACTAGTGGATATGCTAGAGAAGAGGACACATTTGCCTACTGTACTACAATCTTTGGGGTGTATAGCACAGATGGCCATGCCGGTCTTTGAAACACAAGAAAGTAAAATTAAATGCTTTATAAGAAAAGATATCTTAAGGTGCAGTCAGGTATGAGATAGTCACAACGACTTGCTGTCTTATACTTCTTATTGATATGATTGAAATAGTTTGAAGCTTCATTATTGTTTCAGAAAACAGGAGATAAAGCAAAACAATCTTGGGATGACAGAAGTGAACTTTGTTCATTAAAGGTTGTTTTACCGGGAGTCTGTATATTTTGTATGTTGTGGAAACAGTCTCTTTGCAAAGCAAAGGAAAGGCTGCATCCAAAAATTTCCTTCCCCGCCCTTCTCAGGTGCCTTGGGTAAACCAGGGTTGCCCTTTTTGGATGGGAAATTCTAATGAAACTTAAAATTTGTTGTAGATATTTGGTATTAAAGTTCTGGTAAAGAGCTACTTGCCTGTCAAAGATGGACATCTTCGCGTTGGTATCGATGAACTGATAAAGGATCTCCAGAGTATACTTTCTTTCGGAGAAATCTCAAAAGATGTTGAATCAAGGTACCTTTGCTTACAGGAAAGATTGTATCCATGGCTGTGTAAGAATGCATTTTGTATTCTACCTTTTTAATGTTCTTATCTTTCTCCTTTTCTTTTTCTTTCTATCAGTGCTGTTGACAAGGCCCATTTAAAGCTAGCATCAGCAAAGGCCATTATTCGTCTTTCAAAACATTGGGATAAGAAGATTCCCGTCAATGTATTTCACCTCACCTTGAGAACATCAGAGGTAAAATTCTCATTTCCAAGTGCAGAAGAAATAATATATATAGTGCTATATTTGTTGATAGGCTATATGATGATTTGATTGTCTACTCTATTTTCTTCGAACACAACATGCCAACTTGCTTATCATCAACTTCATTTTATGATGCATGCAGGTTGGATTCCCCAAAGTTATGAAACAATTTCTCACCAAAGTACATCAGTACATAAAGGATGGGAGTTTGGACCTCAAATATATTTGTGCCTTCTTATCAGATTTCGGGTCCCAGACATCTATTCCTGAAGAGGTACTTGAGGTTACTCTGGATGAATCCTCTAATCTATTGATCCTGTCAGAAGTTTATATACTAGTTTTATCATAATTTAAGATCCCTTATCTCTGAGTTGTGGATTTTTCTGTTCCATCATCTTATAATAAGTACCTTTTTAGTCTTGCATGCCAGAAGATATGCAGCCTGGTGCTGCAAAATCTCCCAGCTGTTATATAGAGCATTTTCAAGGAACTGTTAATAAAAAGATCTTCGCAAGAACTTCCTTAAAACATTATAGCCTTGACTCCCTTTCCATGGTACTTGGAAGATGCACCAATCAGATCTTATTAAAATTTAACTTTGGCAGGAAAAGCATCTGAGTGACATCATTCAGATGTCTCGGCAAGGGAAGGCCCAAGAACTTTCTATGCAAACCGATGGAAATTCCTTGGTGGTTCAGCCAGAGTACATTCTTCCTTACTTGGTCCATGCACTTGCCCATCATCCTTCATGTCCAAATGTTGATGAATGCAAGGATATCAAAGCATATGAACCAATATACAGGTATATTTGGTTCCGGGCAGGATTCTGTTTGTTTATTGCTTGTTCACTTGCTTGCGTATATGCCTTGCCACTCTACTGGGAGATCTATCTTAACTTGCACGTAGCTTAGACGTTATTTAGTTTTGCTAGTTACTATGTATACATGCATAGCTTTCATTGCATTTCATTCTTTCTGTGTTGCTCAGTTATCCCTTCTGCTGTTAACTGTTTATCCATTTCTAACCTATAACAAAATAACTTGAGTTTTGATATTTCATAAAATTGTTTTTTGTTTCTATTCCTCCAGGAAATTGTATAAATATTTTTCTATGTTTGCACTTGGAGACGAGGATGGCAAGCCTGGAGTTGGTCTGAAGAAGGAAGAGATTATTTTGATAGTGTCTGTTCTTCAAAATATCAAGAACTCCAAAGATGCCGTAGATGCTACTATGTCAAAGGTACATCACCCAGGCTCCTTTCTATCTCTCTCTCTGTGTGATGATACTGTAGACTTAATGTGTAACTCCTGTGTGAATATATAGTGAAATCAAACAGGAGGGGATGTCGCAGAAATATCTTTTTAACTATAATATTTACATAAACATACTCACAACAGTAATCAATAAGAAAAATTCCAGAACAGTCTGTGTTGTCATCCTAGATTCCTAACCTGTATTTCATGCCAGAACTCGTATGCAATATGTGATCTTTGCTTGTCAATCACCAAGCGCTTAGCTCAAAAACAAGAAGATCTTCTTGAATCGGTTGTACCTGTTTCGCTTCCTCAAGTGTTGTACACACCATACAAGAAGAAAGAAGAGAAGGAAGAAGAGAACAAAGAAGACGAGAAGAAAGAAGAGAACAAAGAACACGAGAAGAAAGAAGAGATTGACATGGAGGTGAGTTTGTCAAGAGCATCTTCCCTACTTATGTATTTTGAAAGAGGAAACGGTTGAAAGATGCTCTAATAGATCTAAATGAAAGGCAGGTGGTGAGGCTGTTACAGGATTACGTTTGTTTTATTCTTAAATGTGAATTTATCCTGATTGTTATGCAAATATTGATGCTTACAAAAATGTCAACCTTGTGATGCATTAGGAAATTGCTATTATCTAATTACAGTTGGTATTATATAATGATGTTAATAGGTCACTGAAGGTCGGACATGGTTGGCTGACGAAAGTGCTCTTGCCCACTTTGAGTCGCTTATCTTGGAAGCTAATGGCAGTGTATGTTCTTATGGCTTAATTTCTTTTAAATTATTAAATTTATGGAAGAATGATATAGAAGTTAAAAACAAGAGAGCTACATGCTTTCATACTAAAAGGTGGTGACATTTGTGAATTTCTTCTTCAAATGTCCCCAGGTTCCATCAAAATCCAATGAAGTTGATATGGTGAAGGACAGTGAAACAGATGGAAACGAGGTGCCTTTAGGAAAAATGTTAAAACGTCTAAAAGCTAAAGGATCACAGGCAAGAAAGGCAGTGAAGAACGACTCTACACCAGTTGTGGAAACTGAAAATAATGTTGATATCTTGGGAATGTTGAGAGAAATAAATTTGGATAATTTGGGTGTTTCAAATCAATTCGATTCGAGCAATGGTCATGGGAAAGTTAGAAATGAAGCAAAGCTGAAGAGGAAAAACCTGCCTAATGATCTAACCAATGTCTCTGTACCCAAGCGTCGGAGATCGTCCTCTGCCAAAGGCCATAAGAGGTCATCTTTCCTAAAGGGTGGCTTCAAGGGTCGATCAGCTTTCGGTAGCATTATAATGAATGATGATCCACACAGTCGCTTGGAACTTAAAGGTCTTATTCATGTAGAAGAGACCAGACATACTGATGACATTGATTTGGAGGTAACCTTTTCATTTGTGAAATTAATGAGAGCAGCATCAATGTGAACCTTTTTCTTTATGGTCAGCTGTTCCTTGAGAACTATCTGTCAATTTCTTATGCAGAAGCCTAAAAAGTCTTTTGAGACGGGTATCAATCTGAAGTCAGGGCATGTCAAGAAGCGGAAACGAAGAAGGGTTTCAGGATTAGCAAAGGTAAAAGGCAGATTTTTCCATCTTTTATTTAAAGCATGTAAATGGGTTCTGATTTTCATTTTTCTATTCCATTTCCAATTCTTTTGCTTTTATTATTACTTGTTTAAAATGATCTTTGATATCATTCAGATGCCAATTTCTGATATGATCTTGTCTCTTTTCAGTGCACTTTGGATGAAACTAAAACTAACCCTAGGGACTTGATTGGCAGACGCATAAAGGTTTGGTGGCCTATGGACAAGGCGTAAGTTTTTCTTTTCAATTTCTATATTAAAAAAAATAAGAAGTTATGAATTATGCAGTCGCTGCAATACATGTAAATGTGGGCACTACCTTCTGCAATCAAGTGTTCTATTTGTATAGAATTTGATTGCTGATTTGTTTCATCTGGACTTTCTCTATTCATCCAATAGTTTTCCATGCTAATTGACCTAGCCATAACCATCCATATATATGCATTCAGTTATACTTTTGTCTAGATAGGTTCTGGATAGTTGCAAGTGTAACACCGTAGTTTCTATCTATGATAGATTTCAATGTTTTAAATCTTAAATACAAGTATTATGATCAAATTAAGTGCACTAAAAGGGCATCAGTAACTGACCAATATTACTGACTATTGATCATCATATTTTAAAGGACAAGTAGCTTACAAGGGAAGCATGAGAAATCAAACCTAAATACTTGACAAAGCAAATCTAGTAAGAATAATAAAACAAACTAGTTATGAGTTGTTAACGCTAGAAGTATGTGCTGGCAAATTATTGATGACAAAGCAAATGTAGTAAGCATGACCAAACAAACTAGTTATGGGTTGTTAAAGCTAGAATATGTGTTGGCAAAATTCTTGATGACAAAAGTTGAGTTGTTAAGACTAGAGGTATGTGTACACAAAATTCTTGATAACAAACAAGGGCTAAAAGCATGAGAAACAAAAGTTAGAAGCATTATGTGTCAAGATTATTTGATCTTAAACATGTGGTGTTAAACTCTTATAAGAGTGCAACCATGTGAGCAAGAAGAACAAGTAGTTAATACATTATAGCCACCTATAAATAGTGGTTAAAATGAAACCATTATTTCCATCCCAATGTAAGAAACACTCTCAAAGGTTAGAACAATACAAAGTTCGAAGTGCGAATTCGAAGTAGAAGAAAAACTAAGCGTAAAGCAAGGGGAGTACGTTGTGAGATTTACTGAGATACATATATGTATTTTATGCATCATGAAGAATTGGATAAGATGTTTTGACATATTTAAGCGTTTTTTCAGTTTTTCTTTAAAAATTTGGTAAGTGCTATGCGGGGGTGGAGATTCAGACCGGTCATGCACCCAGTTAAGCCCAACCCATCCATATATAATATTCTAGAATAGTTAAGAAGGGGTAGTTTGGGTATTGCTTAGAATAAATATTTAGTATAAATAGAGGTTTGGAAGGGAGTAGAGGGATTGAGAAATTAGTAAGTGTGTTCTTAGGAGAGCTCTGGCCTCTCGAATAGCCAGAAAACCCTTTTGGTCTTGTCAAATTGAAGCATCCTTGGTGGTCTGTTCTTATTTCCCTTGTTCAATTAAATCAGTTCATAACATATTTATGTACAAGGTTTTAAAGAACAGAAACGTACCTCGAGGCGTTTTCCTCTGAGGTGCATGAGGCGTGAACCTCGAGACGGTCAAGGCGTAAGCCCCAAAAAATAAAACAACAAAGTTCATAAATGCATGACATTTAACAACAACAAACATAATTTCATAAATGCACTATTATGTGGCTATTACATAATACACCAAAACAGAATATACACATATATGTACACAGTTACACACTTGTATGTGATAGCATAATACACAAAAACAGAATATATATTAATATAGACGCTTGTATTGGCAGCATAATACACAAAACCAGAATATATACATATATACACACTTGTGAAGTTGTATTTAGCAGCTTAATATACAAATACTAATATACACTATATATAAATGTACGCAAAGTGAGTAAAGTATAGCAGGTGGCAAGTTCAAAAACAAAATATTATGTATAATTATACATATATAATATACCAACAAGTAACAAAGAGATATTTTAATATACATATAATTTTTGTTAGTAGGGAAGGGTTCAAACGAGAACACCTTCATTTTACGAGAACGCAAGAACACTCTTTTACTATAGACAATCACATGTGATACTATTATTCCATCACATATGATACACATGTGATACTAAATCAGAGACGCGGGCGATTTTTGATGTGATCTTGGTTGTGATGCCAAGTCGCTCTTACACCACTAAGCCCTTTCACATGTATTATCACATGTGATAAGGGTGTTGTTGATATGATACTATAATCCATCAAGACCATCACATGTGATGCTAAATCATAGACGTAAACAACCTTTGGCGCGGGCTAAGTCGTAGAACACGTCGTCCGCACATCATATGGTCCCCTCACGCGTATTATCACATGCGATAAGGGTGTTCTCGCGTTCTCATAAAATGGAGGTATTCTCGTTTGAACCTCTACCTTTGTTGGTATTATTATATATATTATATATGTATGGATATATGTTACAAGTCCAAATGCAGCAGGTACACTGTTGGATTCCAACAGCACTGAGTGGGAGAAGAATTATATAATTTTTGGGTTCTAGCACCAAGTGGAAGAAGAAAAAAGTTATTACATATAATGTATGGTCAGACACTCCCACTAACAACAAATGAATGTGAGACTGTGAGACTGCTGCTGGTCTGACATTATCACTAACCCTTGAACTCTTATCTTAAACAGGCTGTGCGCCTCTCACACGTTTACAGACTCACAGCCTCACCACCGCCTCATCACTACAAAGCGTACATCCCAGATTAGGAATGAGAGGCGACGCCTCAGAAACTTTTTTGGACCGCCTCACCTTGAGGCGCTCCTCAAGGCGCACAAATCAACCGTTTTCTTAACCGATGTTTATGTATGACCATAAATATTCAGTGTACAAGATATAGAACGAAAGGACGTCTTGCAAACCGACCGTTTGCGAATGTATCATCATTTCATGTAAAGCAAGATGTCCCCTCATTCTGTATCTTGTACGTTGGATATTTATGGTCATACATAAACATGGCAAAACATCTTATCAAATTCTTGATGATGCATAAAGTACATTTATATGACACACACACACATATATATATATATGTATGTATCTTAGTAAATCATAATGTTCTTACCATGTTTTACCCTTGACTTTTCTTCTACTTTGATCTCGCACTTCAAACTTTGTATTGTTATAAACTCAGAGGGTGTTTTCTTAATTTGGGATGGAAATAATGGCTTCATTTCAATCACTATTTATAGGTAATTACAACGTATTAACTATTAGTTCTTGTTTACATGGTTGTACTCTCATGAGAGTTTAACACCTTATGCTTAAGATAAAAATAATCTTGACACATCAAGCTTCTAGCATTATTTGTCATGTTTTTAGCACTTGTTTTTCATCAAGAATTTTGCAAACAGATACTTCTAGCCTTAAAAACTCATAACTGGTTTGTTTTGTCATGCTTACTACACTTGTTTGTCATCAATAATTTTGCCAAAACATACTTTTACTCTTAACAACTCATAACTAGTCTGTTTTGTCATTCTTAGTAGACTTGCTTTATCAAGTATTTATGTTTGATTTCTCATGCTTTGCCTTGTAAGTTACTTGTCATTTAAAATATGATGATTAGTAATTGATAATGTTGGCCAGCTGTTGGTGCCTTTTTATAATGCACTTAATTTGATACTTAAAACACTGAAATCTAAAATACGTAGAAACTAGGGTGTTTCAGCAAGCAATGAATGGGGATAAAGGCATAAAGCTGTTGCAATAGCCATTTCCCCTTTATATCATGGTCATTTAATTCCGAATATAAATATCGCAGATGTCCTAAATGCTTTATCTTTGAACACTTTGTTACAGCCTCTGTGATCCCTTCTTTCATTGTTCTTGGGATTGCTTCCCGAGGACTTACGCCCCGAACTATACACGCTTGCAAAGCCTTTTTTTTTAAATTCACGCATTCCGTAAAATAGTTGACGGCTTCAACCAATTTGGTCCGAGGTAAGGAATAACCAGTTACACCAAAAGGGAAAATTCCCTTCAACTATTGATGTAAAATAAAAAATATTGCGGAGTTCAAGGGAAAGGTAAGCTTCTAATGATCTTCTTGTTTTGGTGGCTGCCTTTGACAATAATCCTGTTGATTTGGAATCTTCTACACAGTTCCATTGTTCAGAAAACTCAGTTATCTAGTGATTGTTTCTGTAAATAGCATTACTTCGACCCGTTGCTGCATCTAACATCAAAGTTATGGTTCTTAAATATTTTAAAGATACATCACCAGAACTGTTCTTGACGTGTAAAGGAATAATTGACAGGTTTTATGGAGGAGTAGTGAAGTCTTATGATCATCAAAAGAAAAAACACGTGGTGAGCATCCTTGATAGGTGTTTATTTCCAGTTGTTAACTTTCTCATTTCATGATCACATTAATCAATTTATTGATATTTCTTTATGTGCACTTTCACCTCATTCCACTAATTCTTACCATGACGAAGGTGTTATACGATGATGGAGATATTGAAGTTCTATATCTAGACAAGGAGCGATGGGAACTTGTTGAGGATGAGCACAAGCCTAAAAAGGTGGGATTCCTTATTTTGTGCTTAAAATTAAACCGATTGATTGATTTCTGATGCCGTTGCACTCACCCTTACAGCGGAAGCTTTTGTCAAATAGTCCACCCCCTAAAGGAGGGTAAGTACAAGTTGGACGTGATATTTTGACCACTTACTTAAAAGTGTGCTGTTTTTATTGAGTTGAACAGTTCATTCAACTATTTTATGTGATCCTAACTTGTTTGCTTCTGTTTTGCAGATCATCTAAAAAGAAAATTAAGTCATTGGGTAGCTCCAAGCAAACAAAGGAATCAACTGACATGTGAGTAGGGTATTGCAATTTGATTATTTTTCTAAATGTTGTATGCTGAAATCTTGTTGAAATGGTAGATCACCATCATCTATGATAAGAGGCAAACGAACCCCAAGAAAAAATTTTAAGCGTGGACAAAAGGGGGTGTCACAAGGAACTGCATATTCGGAAATGGTTAGAAGCATAGATGCTGATACATCCATGCCTGAGGCTGAGCCGCAAGCTGAGGCTAAGCCTACCACATTTTCTGAAGTCGGTAATTTGGATGCACGGGAAGGTATAATGCCATTCCTCCTTGTTTAATGAGTATATCCTTTTTATAGTCTCCATATGTGAACAGTCTCTTCTGTGAGTAGTTACTATGCTAGCAATATGTTGATTTAGCATACAAAATGCAATAAGTTAGGAATGCAACTAGAAACACCTTTTTGCTCCCACTTAACTATGCTTTCAAAAGTGTAAACCGTCGAAGTATCCGTAACAATGTGCATGTATATATATATATATATATATTCTTTTAGATTCTAATGTTATTGTTTATTCTAATGTTATTGTTTATTCATATCCTTTTGTATTATAAATCCACCAATTTATAACCCTCTTATTTCAACTTAGGGGTCGTTTACTAAATGCTTACTCGGTAAGTGCTTATTGGGTCGCTTACCTTACTGACTTAACATGACAAGGACCAAGGTAAGAGCAATGGTAAGGGCCGAAACACTTACCCGGTAAGTGAGGGTAACGAATCTTTCCAGTTAGCACTTATAGGGTAAATTGATGCATATGAAGCCGTTTGGATGGACTAGTCTTACCTGATACTGTAAGTGGAAGTGTCTATTCTTAAGGTAAATGCTTACCTGGGTAAACGTCCCCTTACTCGGTTGATCCCCACAACATATTTTATATCGGGTGGTCTGTAACATCCCTCTCCTTCCATTAGTCTTGTTTTAAGTTTTGTCTTCATTCTGCTGCAGTTTATTTACAAAGGGTATAAAAGGCAAGTAAAATGGGCATAAAATAATTAACATGTCATATATGTCATAGGAACCTTAACCATTGAAGATAGGAATCGCCTGTTAGAATTGTTAGATTTAACCCTTTTGTCGTTTCTTTGTGCAGAGGAGCCATTGAGTAATGGACAGGGAGGGAGTTCAGCAGGTCTGGAGGATTCAGACAAAGTGGAGAAGTCAAGGTCTGAAGAGAAACAAGTTAAAGATGCAGAGAGTAGCTCAAGTGATACAGTGTGTTCACATGAAAACGAACCTGATTCAGGGCAGAAAGAAACTGAAAATGTTGACACCATCCTTGAGGACGGATCGGAATCGGATGAAAACCATAAAAAAGAGAAACGATCACCAGATGAAATACATGAATCAGATTCATCAGGAGGGAATGAAGACAGAAAAGGATCAACCTGTGATGATTCTAACAAACCAGAGTTCTCTGATGACGAGCCTCTTGTACTTGATCGTTTCATTCTGTTCTTCCTAATACCCAAATTTCATTTCAACAAAATGTACTGAATACACAAAAAATTTGTGTGGTTGCAGGGTGCGTGGAAGTCTCGAGTTGGGAAATCCGTTGAAGACAAATAAGTCTGTGGTGTATCATTTTCAGTTAGGTCTAATTTGCAACAATGGAGAAGCTATTGATATTGTTACCACCAATAAATGGGCAGGTAATGGGTTACATACATGTGATATGATTATGTAGCACCTTGGAACCCACCATCTGAAATTGTATGTGTAGTAACTAGTAATGTTATAACTTGTATTTGTTGATTGTAGTGTATGTGTAGTTGCTGTTGAAACAATAGGTGCTCAAAGCAATGTAACTTGTAATTGCTGTGTTGTAACTTCTTTAGTGTTATATTATCAACAACTTGAAGCATTCATTCTCCAGTTCATCTCTAGGACACTCTTAGTCCTTTATTAGGGGTGTTCATCGGTTGAAATCCAATGGATTCAGGATGATTATATATAGTTATTAAGTGGATGATAATTGGATGGTCATTGGATTGGTTTGGTTTTATTGGATGTTGGACTGCCATTCAAGAACTAACCGATCTGATTTGGATGTTGAAATTGTGGATCCAATCTGATTATGGACGGTTGGTTTAAATTGTATCGGATGACCTTTTGCACACCCCTACTTGTTATAAATAGATCCTTCCACTGGTTATTGAAATGTGCGGTTAAGCGACCGTGGAGGTATTGGGATCTTGTTTTCGTTCTCAATCAACTTTGTTGAGTGGTGTACCAAGCTGGATTACGAATTTGTTTGAATCCCATTGAACTATGCGGTTTAAAACTTTTGTGGTACGGCTTGTAGTTTGTATTTTCTTATGCTTCACTATACGGTTTTGAATTGCTACATAATAGTTTTAATTGACATATATATATATATATATATATATATATATATATATATAGAGGAGTGATCATATGAAAGCCGTCTTCATTTGTATAAACCGTGCAAACCACCTTCATCTGTCGATTTCATTGTTTAATCTTATGAAATTTTTTCATGAAATTGTTTAATCTTGTGAAATTGTTTCATATAATACTTTT
>NC_037539.1:36504110-36511375 GCF_001531365.2 Cynara cardunculus var. scolymus
TTAACACCTTCCACAATAAAAATGATTAATCAACCTCTCATAATTACAAAAAAATGAACAAAATGAAAAATTATGATTGGTTGAATGCGGTTTGCACGGTTTGTACAAATTGAGTGGTTTGCATTTGATCGCTCCCCTATATAGATATATATATATATATATATATATAGAGGGTTGGATTAACATGAGATCAAGGGTTTTTCGTGAGACCCGTTAGACCAATTTATATTCATTGATTAACTTTATAAGCTAATGATCTAATAGTCTAAAGTTGCACGGTGTCAATTTTGTAATTATTGAGAAGTCTTGTGACGTTTATGAATATTCAGATCTGACGATTGTAGATCTAATCCAAGGGTTGAGAATTGGTCTTACGAAAAACCATTGGTCTCATATGATCCCAAGTCTATATATATATATAGAGGGAAGATCAAATGTTAACCAACAATTTTGTGTTAACTTTGAAAACCCTCTCAACCAATCAAATTCCTTTATTATTGTAGGTTTATGTCTTGTTCACTTTTTACTTCCAAGGGTATTTTAGTAATTTGATTACATATGTAACTCCCAAACAATTAATGGGGAGTTACAAACAATCAATCCCAAAAAATATTCATTCATTTAATTAATATTTTTATTTTTTTTAGTATTCATCTTCCATCTTCATTATTGTATGAGTTTCAAATCGCATAAGAAACACGATAGTAATGATATTCGGCATCGATCAAGCTAATATGGATAAACGTAAAGGAAAAGAAATCGACAACACCGAGGATATTACAATGGTTTATGAAGACAATCCGAGTTCGAGGTCGGGAAGTCATGAAATCAACCAAACCGAATGTCTTGGTAATAGATTTTTATTTTTTTATTAGATTCGTATCAATCGAAATTATGTTCATTACGATGTGTTGTGTTTTTTTATAGTTCATCTTGTATTGAGAGCCTTTGTTCTTAATTGCAACACGTTTTCATATACATAGATGTCATGTATTCATAGTATTTATACGTTATTCCTTCAACATGTGGATTGTTGATGTTTTTCATTTGTTCATAGCTGTTATGTAAACTTACCTAATATTTTATATGAAATTTTTGATCCCAACTATTTTTTTATTCGTGATTTTGTAACGGTATGTTCCACATTTTTGCAATTATGATTGTTATTTGGGTTTTAATATCAACTGGTTTACACAATGTTCATGAAAAAACATAGAATCTACGTTTTTGCATATGACCCAACTCCATTTTGTGCTACAGCTGATTCCTGGTAATGTGTTCGTTCATATATGTCATACTATAGAATGTTCGTAAGTTTCTTGAGCATCTTTACAATTGTATATTGACACACAACATGTATGAGAGTTCATATGACATGAAAGTATGTACCTATCAACCTGTTATCCTACCAAAGGGACTTTGACCTAGCGGTATCGTAGTCTTTGGCCTTCTAGGAGGTCAGGGGTTCAAACCTCACCATAAGTGAGGAGGGTGTGTGAGTTTATTTGTTGCATTGACCGTATATAAATATTATATACTTAAAAAAAAACTTGTTATCCTATTTCATCATAATCATCATCAGATTCGAATTGTTCACTTATGATTGGTTATTGTTTAATTTCGTTTTAGAGATAAGATATTATAGACAATTGCTTGGATGCCGTTTCTTCAAATATGATCTTATATCTACTTATGCTGATTACTATCACAATACGACTATGCTTAATTAATCATCATCACCTTCGAAATTTGCGTACTTGATCATCACATGGTGAAGAAACCGTACATTCGTTTAGTGTTGATTCACCATCGTGCCAGACAATCTTATCCATAAAATCATATATGAACCATGTGTTGAATCACCGTGCGTCATTACATGTGCTATTTTATGGAAATAAACTTGGAATAATAGGATCTATTTTGCTGTTATTGAACTTGTTTACGCCATGATATTTAATGTTGATGTTCATTGATGTTACAAGATATGATTGTATCAACAGGTGTTCCCATGCATACACTATCCGAACATGAACCGGAGTACGATGTCGAAGAATGTTCAAATGGAAGCAAGTATTTTATCCCCAAGGTTGATGACGAGCTTAAACCAAAGATCAACGATAGGTTCGTATCTATAAATGACGTGGAAAAGATGTACAGGACTTACGCGGACAATGCTGGTTTTGATGTTCGTCTTCATGCCAAAAAAACAAACAAGAACGGAGAAATACAAACAAGATGGTTTGTATGTAATAGAGAGGGAACACCGAATAAAAGGTTTTTTTATTCCATGGCCATTCAGTCTGGCGAGAGAAGATATCGTAATACAAACATTAAACGGTGTGGATGTAATGCATGCATAAAAACCCATTTGACAAAGGATAGGTCCGGTTGTAAGATATACGAGTTTGTTGAGGCACATAATCATGCGTTATTCAATACCAACGATCGACGTTTCTCAAGGAAAAATAGACAAATGAAGTATACTGACTTCAAAAATGTTCTGAATAGCTCGAGTTACAAAGTCGGTGCGATTAGGGCTCAGCGTATACAAACGATATTGAATGGTGGATTTGAGCACAATCGATGTTCTGAGATCGACTTTAAGAATTTTAAGAGAGATGCAGTTGCCTGTGTTGGGAAAAAGGACGTGAAGTTGTTGATCAATAAACTATCCAATAGGCGAGATATTGTCCCCGATTATTTTTTCGAGTACAAGTGCAATGATCACGAGTTGGGTGCCATTTTCTGGGCAGATGAGGTTGCTAGAATTAACTACAAAGAGTTTGGTGATGTAATTTCGTTCGACGGGATGTTTCGAACCAACAAGTAAGATTTACATGTTCAATCAAGTTTTTTCATGTGTGATACTCATCGTCATCATTTTATAACTTCAATTTTATCTGATAGGCATGCGATGATTTTTGTTCCTTTTTTGGCGGTTGACAATCACAAAGCCTCCGTTGTTGTCGGATCTGCGTTAATAAGTGGTGAGACAATTGAAAAATTTACCTGAGTTCTAAGAGCTTTCCTAAAATGCCATGAGAAGCAACCGGTTTTTGTGATTACGGATCAGTGTTCGGCAATGAAGCAGGCTATTCCGTTGGTGTTTATGGAAACCAAGCACCGTCTATGTATATGGCACATCATGAAGAAAGTGCCTTCTAAGGTGAGAACACTTTAATAAACAATTATCTTTCATATGCAAATGTCGTTGTTCATAGGTTCATATTGTGATCGATACGTCCGTAGGTCAGTGTCGCCCTAAATCAAGATCCTGTGTTCAGTAAAGTTATTAACAAGCTCGTATGGAACATACATATTGGCCCATCTGAATTTGAGCCCAAGTGGCAAAAGATGGTCGCGCAATACAATTTAGGTGGTGATCCGTGGTTTGCAGAAATGTATGACATCCGCGCATCATGGATTCCGGCGTATTATAAGGACACACCGATGTCTGGTCTTATGAAAACAACATCAAGATCCGAGAGTTCGAATTCGTATATTAACATATACAAATCATATTGGTATGATTTGGTTCAGTTCCTTAATAATTATGACATTGCTATAGAGAAACAAAGATACAGACAAGCTATGCATGAAACAATAACGAGGACAACTTATCCAAAATTGTTTACTCCGTTGCGTTTAGAAAGTCACGCATCGAGTATATACAGTCGCAATGTCTTCTTTGACATCCAAAAGGAAATAAATAAGGCMGTATGGTTCTGTGGTATAGAGACGATTGAATGTCGGGGTGATCTCAAGACGTTTATCATAAGCYAYAAGAACAAGAAATCATCTGTCAGCWCCACGTATCGGGTAACATATTCCTTACATAGAAGCTAMTGTTTTTAAAATTTTCTCGTTAAACGTCACATATTTGTTTTATCGAAAGCAAATGTATTTATTGTAGGTGTTCCGTAATTACTCAGTCAACACGGTCGAATGCGAGTGCAATCTATTCACGCGTAACGGGTATCTGTGTCGTCATTYATTTAAGGTTCTAATAAACGATRAAGTTGACAATATTCCGAACCAATACRTTTTACGTCGATGGAAACAAAAATTAGTTYCTGTCCAGTTACAATCCGCYAGAGTTCGATACGGTGAGGTGGATGCGGAGAAGGATAAKTACATAATTGATGTATATTCCAAAGTYGACGACATAATAARCATCGCCCGGAATGATAAATCCCTATTKTCTAGGTTGGAGCAGACGCTCGACAAATTYATGGTTGATATCGAAAAACAAGTACCATATGAAGACCCATCGCAACGAAAGCTGGATGCKATCAGAGATCATCTTGGTGTTTCCATACCGGACGACGTGGACATTCTACCACCATCTGGAATAAGGAACAAGGGTTGTGGTACTGGTAATAGGTTGGTAAGTATGTCTGAGAAAATACAGTCTGCAAGCAAAAAACCACGGCGAAAATGTGCGAACTGTGGCCAACGTACCGGACATGACTCACGCAATTGCCCCGAATTGAAAGAGTAGTCAGTATTCCAACTCCTTGAAATGTTATCGTTTCGTTGTGTTTCGCCGAACCAATCTTACATTGCGTCATGCGTCAATTTTGGATTATGTCTTATTACGATTGGAGGATTATTGATAATAAAACTGTTGTTTTTTGCTTTTAAATAATTTGATTTGTTTCTAAATTAGTTCATAAGTTGATTGTTAACTCGGTTGATGGCAGATATCTTGTTTACGAATTGTATGCCTTTCTTGAGTATGATTCATGTTAGTATGTGTCATTGAGGTAATAAGTTTGAACTTATGATGTATCCGGTCAATTAACCATTTATTGATTCTTATATTTTTCACATTGTTCATAACTATTTTAAATGAATTATTTGAAACAATTTCATCATATCAGATAATATCATGAAAAAAATTCATTAAAATAAACAATGAAATCGACAATTTTTATGATTATACAAATACCTTTTACATTTTATGTCACTCTTTTGTAAGACTCGCAGAAGCTCTCACAATCTTACAACTCCTAACGCTCATACATTCACTCTCTATTTATATATACAATTTAAATAGAGACATTACTACCACGGCGACTATCGACCCGAGCCCAAAGAAGGGAAAAAACGAACGGACTAAAGCGAGGAGTTCATTGGCCATACATAGTTAAGGAGGATGGGGGCCAACCTCTTTCATGACCCATGGCCCCAGTGTGTCACTTGGTTAGCATTTCYGGAAAGGGAGAGTCAGGCTAGTTTTTCGATAGGGAAAGAGACAGGGGAGTCGGCTGTAATGGAGACAATTCGGATGGACGATATGGATTTCTTCGAGATGGTTAACCACTTTTTTAACCGTGAGAGGGGGGTCATTCAGAACCCGCTGGCTCCAGAACGGGGGGCGGCTCCAGAGGCGCTGCCGCGGGCGCCAGCACCGACTGAAGTTGCCCACCCCGCTCCCGATCAAAAAGAGCGTGCGGGACTTCGAAGGGGCATTCAAACTTGAATTCGTGAGCAACTGCACGAACATTGTGAAAAGGGGAAAGGGCGGCTGTCCGTGCACTTTCCGGAAATGACGGAAATCTAGTCCAGTGCCGCGAAGGCGATAATGTCTTACGATCTGGGGATCTCCGCGGAGACGGATACGGAAACCCCCGCAGATGGGTAGAGAATCTAAGGGGGACCCTAATCTCCTAAAACCAGTCATTAGGGAATACCGACCAAATGAGTCTGTCTGCCGCTTGATTTCATAACAGAGCCGTTATTCCCGGCTGGCATAGAAGTCTCTCGCGCGGGCGAAGGAGATGCATTTCTGGTACTGGTGGTATTGGACAAGAAAAAAGGGAATAATTTCTTTCTTCTTTCTGCCTTTCTTTCCCATGACGACTAGGAACGGGCAAATCAAAAATTTCACTTCGAATTTCGGACCTCAACATCCTGCTGCTCATGGTGTTTCACGATCAGTATTGGAAATGAACGGAGAARTGGTGGAACGTGCGGAACCACATATTGGATCACTCCAGTGCGGCACGAAGCCGCTGATGCCGAGTCGGCTCCTATGCCGCTAGCTATGCCCTGCTTGGTCCCCCGRCACGGTGGAGGTTCCGTAGCGCGTCATGAGCATCGGGCTAAGGGGCGGTTGAGCAACTCAAGCGAACCGCCCTACCTTACTACAAYATAAGGACAGAAGGGAGAAGGTTGTGAAGGTGGCCTCGTTATCCACACCTCCGGTCGGATGAATGGAGGACCGACCAACCCGGGTTTTCACGAGCGTTGGCGGGTTCTGGAGTGCMTGTCAAGGGCGCTAGCGCATACCCCGGGGTGATCATCACCACCTGCACCTCACATCTCGGCAYAGTGGAACGTGTAACCCGCCTGTTGTTCCATTCAACTACATTTGTTCCTGTAATCCATAGCCTAACAGAACGCAGCAGCGAGGGACAMCCCGCCCATATAGCCAGCGGGGAGGATGACACTACTGGCAAAGACCGTCTGGCGAAAATGCCGCAGGCGCGAAGCGTGGTAGGCCTGCGCCGGAGGAGCATAGGGAGGAAAGGGAGCCCGGACGGTGGAAGAGCCAGGGGAGGCCGGGTCATTTGACGGAAATGGAAGGCTTTGGGCTATGAACCTATTAAAGAAGGCCCTATGGAGTAAAGGGAARTGCATGAATTCTTGGAAAAAGAGGGAGCGAGCTATATAAAAAATGGAATCAAGCAAATTCAATGAATAGATAGAGTCAACGGTACGACAGACARCGCTGCCTACACGCGAATTTGCTTCCGAAGTCGAGCAGTCTCAATTTCACTACAGGATTTTAGAATGAATGCTGGGCTGGGCCACCTCGAATGGCGTGAGCCGCATGCGGGGAGACCCGCACGTACGGTTTTTAGGGGGATCTGGTCGAAAGACCGGYCGGCGCCCACCCGACTAGAGGGACTGAGAAATTAATAGAGTACAAAACTTATCTTCAAGCTTTACCTTATTCTGATCGTTCAGAGGGCGATCGCGGGGTCACTGAATGAAGTCCTCCGTTTCTTTCGGAGGTGCTGACCCGCAGCRAGGCAGAGATGACTAAGTGACGTATGGAATATGGCGACGACAACAGCATGTCGTATAAGGAGATAACAAGTGGAGCCAACGACCCACTAAGACTAACGTATCTACAACTACATCCCCGAGCGGCAGTCAAACGGGGGCGTGAATGCGAGATGCCAGCGGAATGATCGGCCGGACAGAGGCTAGGGCTCCTTCCTTCCCGCCGCGTCCTTCCTTGTGTGTCGGAGATA
>NC_037539.1:36512165-36527867 GCF_001531365.2 Cynara cardunculus var. scolymus
AGGACACACCGATGTCTGGTCTTATGAAAACAACATCAAGATCCGAGAGTTCGAATTCGTATATTAACATATACAAATCATATTGGTATGATTTGGTTCAGTTCCTTAATAATTATGACATTGCTATAGAGAAACAAAGATATAGACAAGCTGTGCATGAAACAATAACGCAGACAACTTATCCAAAATTGTTTACTCCGTTGCGTTTAGAAAGTCACGCATCGAGTATATACAGTCGCAATGTCTTCTTTGACATCCAAAAGGAAATAAATAAGGCAGTATGGTTCTGTGGTATAGAGACGATTGAATGTCGGGGTGATCTCAAGACGTTTATCATAAGCYAYAAGAACAAGAAATCATCTGTCAGCWCCACGTATCGGGTAACATATTCCTTACATAGAAGCTAMTGTTTTTAAAATTTTCTCGTTAAACGTCACATATTTGTTTTATCGAAAGCAAATGTATTTATTGTAGGTGTTCCGTAATTACTCAGTCAACACGGTCGAATGCGAGTGCAATCTATTCACGCGTAACGGGTATCTGTGTCGTCATTTATTTAAGGTTCTAATAAACGATAAAGTTGACAATATTCCGAACCAATACATTTTACGTCGATGGAAACAAAAATTAGTTTCTGTCCAGTTACAATCCGCTAGAGTTCGATACGGTGAGGTGGATGCGGAGAAGGATAATTACATAATTGATGTATATTCCAAAGTYGACGACATAATAARCATCGCCCGGAATGATAAATCCCTATTKTCTAGGTTGGAGCAGACGCTCGACAAATTYATGGTTGATATCGAAAAACAAGTACCATATGAAGACCCATCGCAACGAAAGCTGGATGCTATCAGAGATCATCTTGGTGTTTCCATACCGGACGACGTGGACATTCTACCACCATCTGGAATAAGGAACAAGGGTTGTGGTACTGGTAATAGGTTGGTAAGTATGTCTGAGAAAATACAGTCTGCAAGCAAAAAACCACGGCGAAAATGTGCGAACTGTGGCCAACGTACCGGACATGACTCACGCAATTGCCCCGAATTGAAAGAGTAGTCAGTATTCCAACTCCTTGAAATGTTATCGTTTCGTTGTGTTTCGCCGAACCAATCTTACATTGCGTCATGCGTCAATTTTGGATTATGTCTTATTACGATTGGAGGATTATTGATAATAAAACTGTTGTTTTTTGCTTTTAAATAATTTGATTTGTTTCTAAATTAGTTCATAAGTTGATTGTTAACTCGGTTGATGACAGATATCTTGTTTACGAATTGTATGCCTTTCTTGAGTATGATTCATGTTAGTATGTATCATTGAGGTAATAAGTTTGAACTTATGATGTATCCGGTCAATTAACCATTTATTGATTCTTATATTTTTCACATTGTTCATAACTATTTTAAATGAATTATTTGAAACAATTTCATCATATCAGATAATATCATGAAAAAAATTCATTAAAATAAACAATGAAATCGACAATTTTYAYGATTATACAAATACCTTTTACATTTTATGTCACTCTTTTGTAAGACTCGCAGAAGCTCTCACAATCTTACAACTCCTAACGCTCATACATTCACTCTCTCTTCATTTATACATATTCAAGGGAGCTTTCAAAAAATAACCGACGATTTCAAACACAAGTTTCTATAATACACTCTATTTGCAGTCTTTCTCGATACTGCATATTTTCTTGATTTTCAAAATCAAAGAAAGACTATGATGCCATGTATACAACACAAGTATTATCCGTACTCCGGTAAGCGTTTGTGATACGTCCAACTAGCATCCACATTATGGTGCGGATTCATAGCTACAAGTTGAGTTCGTTTTTCAGGTATTCAAATCTTCTGTAATCAAGTGTTCATACAGTGTCACTACAACAAAATCGGGTTTATAGGACACTCTCAAATTCTAATAGACCTTTTTATAGGACTTAGTTTATAGGACCAAAAAAATAAAGTAAACTATCTAAAGGTGTTGTAATAAGTTTATATGATTCTTTTGGACGTCTTAACAAGTTTTTTAGAACATTTTTAATTCAAAGTGTCGCATTAGCAACTTTATAGGACACTTTTGAGAAAATGTCCTATAAACTCAGTTTTTTATAGGACACTTGTTTTTATATGACACTTTTTCAAATAGTGTCCTATAAAGTTGATAATTGGACACTTTATATTAAAAGTGTCCTAAAAAGCTTATTACGACGTCAAAAAACGTCATATAAACTTATTACAACACCTTTAGATAGGACACTTTATTTTTTTTGGTCCTATAAACTAAGTCCTATAAAGAGGTCTATGAGGACACTTAGAATTTGAGGGTGACCTATAAACCCGATTTTGTTGTAGTGTGTGTTTCTACCTTCAAAGAACAATATAATGGTTTGTCTCGTTGAGTTCACTCAACAAAGAGGATTAGCCCGGTTTTTGAGTGAATCTCTCTTCAAACGCTTTGTATTTCTCTCCCCTATTCCTTTTTCTTACACCATAACTTGGGTGTAAGTGAAGGGTGAGCGATTAAGCCAACCGTGCATGTGGTAATTGCTTTTACCGTATTATCAACTCCATTATTCACTTCACTTGTTGATATTTCATTTAAATATTTTTTTTGACAAATTAACACATGTTGTTTCACTTAAATGAGTTGACCTTATATAGAAGACAACATAAACAAAAAGAAGTAAAGAGTTGTAGAATGTTGCAGCTTACTGCAACAACTGGTACATCATATCTACATAGAAAGAAGGATAAGTCTAGTACCAAACTCATATTTGTACTAATTATTGATACAATAAGGGTACTGCTAGCAAGTGTCTAAGTGCACTTTGAAAGAAGGTTGTTCAATCCAGTAATATGATGTTGAGAACTATGGCTGCAACAAACCTTAAAGTTGTTGTAGGTAAGGTTCTGCTGCACTTGCGTTGAAATCTCAACCGGATCTTACACTCATGCTTTCTTTTCTTACTCGTTATATCATTGTAGTTATTAAAGAATCCCACCAAAACTATTTGCTTCGAATTCACCCTCTGAAATCCTCTTCTAAGGCTGACTTTCTCACCCTTTGATTGTAATTGTCTATGTGGAACGATATTTGGTAAATACTTATCATCATTACTTGTTTTAAACGATATTAGTGAACTATGTATACTTACATGATTTGCCATTTATTGTAGCCTATTTCGTGTTATACTTACTACCCACCATGCCACTCACGAGAGATGGGCCAATACTATTTTCTTTTTGAATTTTTAAAGGGTCTGCAAGTCAAAAAAGTGAACTTTTTTTTTTTGTCTTTTAGTGACCTCCACAAGTCACGGAGGTGTCACTTGCAGAGGTAGTGACTTATCGATGATCCACGGAGATAAATGACTAAGAGTTGAACTCGGTCCTGAAAATGACTACTTTAATGGGTTGGACCCTTGTCCTTATCTAAATAATGTTTTAAAAAAGATTTCTAACGATTAGGTAAATTGACTGATTTACCCATGTGTCAACGGGTTTGATTTAAAGGTAGTGTTAGGGACCGGATTGGAACAAAATGCAAACCACGAGGACGTTGGATGTACTTATTTTGAAAGAGGGACTATATCCAGATTCTGAGCAAACCAAACCAACGGTGTGATATATCATCCGAGAATGGCTCCAAAACCTCATGATCCTCCTCTCCCTTCGCAAAGTTTCTTTGAAAGCACAAAAATAGAAAGAGTTGAATAAAAGACTCTAGGTTTCTAAATATAGTAAGTAACACCATCTATCTCTCTCTTTGCTTTTCCCTTTCTCAATCACCCTAAAAAACCACATTTTGAGCCCCTTCATGTTATGTTTCCCACAAAAGCAGGCTGACCCTCTTTCACCATCCTTCTGTTATTCATTTCCCACAATCAGATCTCTCCCATTTCAACCTTCCTGATTCAGCCAAAAGGGAGAGAATCTTGATTTCTTTTCTTCTCTTCTCCTGCCTTCTTTTTCCCAATGGTGAACTGAAACATCATCACAAAAACCACAAAAAAAAAAGCTGAAAACTTTCATCATCTGAGCCACAAAAGTTGAGCCACCAACAAGCAACAGCCCATCCAATTTGATTGCTTTCCCAAAAAGTATGCATCACCTGCTAAACCTTCTGATTTATGCATGCATGCATGCATGTATGTATGTGTGTGTTGTGTGTATATATATATATATATTGATTGATTGATGTCTTGGTGGTGGGTATTTGCTAGCTTCTTTTGGATTTACGTTATATAGATATATATATATATATGGCTGATTGAAGGTAAGTGGATATTCAGGACACAATGTTTGGTTTTCAAATAAGAACTCGTAATACTGTTGCAACTTCTCAAAGAACACCACCAAAAGATCCGGGGTCTCCAGGCTCGTCGCCGAATGCAGCAGCGGTTGGAGAGATCGATACAAAAGCACCTTTCCAATCCGTTAAGGCCGCTGTTAATTTATTCGGAGAAGCATCACCAAAATCAGGAAAGCCCGTCCTCCGGAAATCTAGAAGTAAATCGGGTGATGAGGTAGGATTCTTTGTTCAATTCTTGTTACTCGGTTTTCGCTCTCTTTTAGAATGCAAGACCATTAAGCAAATTCTATGACAAAGTTGATCTGTTAGACACATCTGAAAAATCGTCTTATTAGTGTCGTAAATCATTCTGTTAGTCTTTTAGACACGTCTAAAACGTGTCGTGATTATAGAACGATTTATTTTCGTGTCCAATTTGGTCGATAGGAATCGTTAGTTTATCTTTTGATAGATATGACACACAGTTGTTGGTAACAAGAATCTGTATGTTGGTGTTGAACTTGTGATGACAGAGGGTGTTGGAGAAGGAGACACAGCTACATTGGACCCTTAAGGAACTGGACAAGTATAAGGAGCTTCTGAAAAATGCGGAAAGTACAAAAGCGCAAGCACGTCGTGAGTTAGAAAAGGCAAACGAGACGTTGCATGAGTTAACAAACAAGCTCGAGATGATAAGTGAAGGAAAACAAGCAGCGATTGAAAAGACAGAGGCTGCAAAAGCTCGAGCTCTAGAACTAGAATTGTTAAGATCCAGCAACAAAAGCGAAGTGATCAGTAACGATGGTTGGAAAGATGATGTTGACAACGAACGAATGCAGTATAAAACATCCGCTAACGAACTTATTTCGATCAAGCAAGAGCTCACTAACCTTAAACAAGATTTCGATGCCGCCTTAGAAGCTAAGTTGGCTGCTTTTCAACAGGCTGCAGATGCCCAACATGCTGCAAAAGTCAACCATGAGAAAATGGTTGAACTCGCCAAAGAAGTCGAGAACATGCGTGAAACCCTTCATCGGGTGAAACTTGCTTCCGAGAAAGCTCATGAAGAGCATTTGAATGTTATTGACGAAAAAGAAGCCCGAATACAGCCAATCAGAAAAGCTAAAGAAGAGATTGACTTAAAAATTCAGTCTTTGAGAAAAGGAAGTGAAGTATCAGAACTTAGAAGTTTAGGACAAAAACTTGAAGAAACAACCGAAGCCATTAATGTGTTAGAAGAACAGTTAACGGAGGTGCGAGCTGCAGATATGCAGACTTTAGAAAACGCCAAATTAGAGGTCGAAGAAGCCAAAAGGCGATTTGAAGATATAAAAGAAGAAGAAGCTTCACTTGCAGCCGTGGTGGAAACACTGAAGCAAGAGCTCGAGAATGTGAAGCAGGATATATCTTTGTTGAAGGGAGATGACGCAAAGAGGGAGCAACAGCAAGTCGAATTAGACAAACTTAAACAGGAAATCGAAGAGGCAACGACAGAATTAACAAAAGCGACAAATAGTATCAAGGAACTAGAACTAAAGATAAAAGAGACGATTTCTGAAGCAGAAAAGGCGAAAAAAGAAGAAGAAGAGCTCAAAAAACAAGCAGATACCCTTGCGAGACAAGCTGAACATTCTGAGGCTGCCAACAAAGAAGCAGAAGAAAAGCTAGAGACTGCTCTGAGAGAGCTCGAAAAGGCAAAAGCAGCAGAACAGCTAGCAAACGATCAAATACGTAAAAGGACTTCAAAGAATTCTGGGTCTGCTACGGATTCAGCTAACGATAACAAGATCAGGCTAACGAATCAAGAGTATGAAGCTTTGAGCAAGAAAGCCGAAGAAGCAGGAAAAGCAGCTGATGCAAAAGTGGCAACTGCTATGGCTCAGGTGGAAACCATTAAGAAAAAAGAGCGACAAACTCTCATGAAGCTGGAAAAGAGTATGGAAGAAACTAAAGAAATAGAAGCTGCACTTTGTGACGCTTTAAAGATGGCTGAGATGGCGGAGGCAGCAAAACAGGCAATAGAAAGTGAACTCAGAAAGTGGAGATACAAGGAACAGAATGATGGTGTTGCATAGGCTTTTTTCTTGAAACTAGAAAAATGACAAATCACACCTATCTGAATGTTGAACTTTAAATGCTCAGGAAATGAATGACAGATCTTCTATGTACAACAAAAAGTGGTACAATAGGATGATACAGATCTTTATTATGATGGGTGCAAAAGCATATATATATATATATATATATATATATATATATGTAAATGTACAATCACATGGCAATTCCATGATTTCGTTGTTGTTTTTCATCATGTGCTGGGGGTAGAAGTTAAGAACCAGAAAACACATCAAATTACAAGGCCAAACATACGGCTTTATGATCATTACAGCTATGTTAGCACATTCTAATCACTGATTTTAATATCATGTACACGACTGGTAAGACCATCTTGGCTTTGAAACTTTTTCCATTCAGATTCCAAGGTTCTGCACAACTCTGCCTTTTTCGGGTCTGCCAAGGGCACTTCCACGTGTACCGACCCTTGCTTCAGTGGTTTTGTAGGTTCACGAGTCCCAGATTGCTTCTTGATGTATCTGTATAGTTCTTGATGAAAAGGATGGTCAAACGAGAAGCAATCTACAGTTGTATCATCAGAACGGCGCGACGAGCCACGACAAAAATGAGGCAGGGAAGAATAGTCCATTATCTACACGCACGATTATATAGAAGCAAATGTTATATTTGATTTCAAGAAACAAATTTAACATACAGAAATTAACACGGGCAATGGGGTTTACGCCTGTTTTTTTAAGCTTTAGACATTTGCCAATAGTGAAACTGTTTCCTAACATCCAAGAAAGTCCAGAGTGCAACATCTCATTCTATTTGGATGGAGAGATCACTACAACAAAATCAGCTTTATGAAAGATGTCTAAATGTTCTAATACACTGTTTTATAGGACCAAACAATCATGCGTCTTTGTATAAAGGTGTTACAATAGGATGTTAGAACATATTTGGACAGGAGACTTGTCGTTACAATACCCTTTTTCAAATAATGTCATATAAAAAGACTAAACGGAGATTATATTTCAAAATCGTCCTAAAATAGTTGTTAGGACGCACAATTGTGTGGTTTTTATAAACTGAAGCCCTATTAAGTAGTCTATTTGGACACTTGGACATAATATGGAGTCCTATAAAACCGGTTTTGTTGTAGGGATAACAGAAAAGGAAAACGCAAAAACAACTCACCTTCAACAGTTCATCACGGCCACATCCTTGCAAGACGTGAACTTTTAACTTCGTCCGCTCCTGCAAAAGGGGTTTTACAACCTGCAAATATTTGAAAAACATTATTCACAGACCATAGTTTTGATGAATCTTGTAAGTCATGGCCAAAATGGTATGGAGCTTACCTTCCAACAAGCCGAGAATATGTATGGAACATTGACTATATAATATGTGACCGTCTTCTCCGGATAGTTGAGGTCATCAATAGTAGAGATAGCTGTGAGCAGCTGCAGCCATGGAATTCAGATGATATTTAACTTTATGCTACTCCACTTCAAGCGTAGAATAGTAAATGCAGAATGCAAAGGGATACCATCAAATACAACGAGAGGCGAATAATGATACGAGCAATCAATTAGGTTCGCATTTGTGATTGTTGACAGAAAGGGTCTATGAAATGTCGAACTTGAGAACTCATGTATGTTATGCAAGGTCAACCTCATGGTAAAACTGTTTATATTCCGTGCATGTACCTTTATCTGGTTCAATGCAGAAAGTTTCAGGCCGCTCATATCTAAAACCTTCACGCACTTGCCGATATATCTTCCATATTTTTTTGTTGCAGCAGGCTACAATAAATTGAACGTGTAAGCACAGTATCTTACGAGCCAACGAACATAAAACCTAAGGCATGACATGTTATCCTCACCAATATTACACGATCTCGATATTCATTAATTTGAATATGTGATTGCACATAGTAGTGGACCTGCAATGAATAAAAAAAATTATATAACAAGTTAAACATATTAAGCCATCCAAACATAACTAGTTTATCGGCCAACTTAGCCAACATGTCCTTTAAGTCATTTTATATTATCATCTAGCTTATTAGCTAGTTTTTACCAAACATGACTAGTTTATCGGCCAACTTAGCCAATATCTAGCATTTTAGCTATCAACTAGTTTTTCTGCCAACAACTAGCTTATCGGCTACTTCGCCAAACACAGACTTAAGTGCCATTTTATGTAGCGGCGAAGGATCGTGTGAGAAGGGAAGTTATGGTGAGAAGCGTAAGAAGAGATCTGAACCCTTGATCACTTTTAATGCCCAACCATGAATTGCGCTTTAGAAGGGAATTGATCCGGTGCATCTTGGTGAACCTCATTAGTGTTGACATTCAATTAGGATTGATCCAAGGGTCTTCTTACGCTTCTCACCATAACTTCCCTTCTCACAGAAACCCAACCCTTTATGTAGCTAACAATCTATAGCACTTGTAGAATTGTGAAAAAGGGAGCAAGAAAGGAACACCAGAATTACTATATTAAAGTCTTACAGATGCTTTGTCGTACGTGCTGAGACCTACACCAATAGCAAATACCGGAAGGCCCTGTCATGAACACCATGAGTACATATGAGTGAAAGTCGTATGAAGATTTTAACAGGATTTTTAGGTATATAACCTTAAATGAGATTCTAATCAAATCCATGAAGAAAAGGAACATCAAATACGCACCTCTCTTGTATAACCAGACACTCCTATCAGCTGAGAATCACGCACTCCTCGGTAAAAACTAGCAGGAGCTATGGGTTTCTGCATAAAAAACTTGCAAGTGATTAAACCCCTTTCTAATGAAACTCATTTAAACTACAAAATACTGATGATTCAGAAAGGGGATCGATCTTTTGGAAAGGAAGACAGGAAGTTACAGTATCCCTTTATACAATCAATGCAGAAGAAGGCATCTAAAGAGGAAGGCTCCTTGTATAGTGATTTGGTAATTTTGAACCAAACTACAAATTGAGGTATTTTATTTTGGAAAAGACACTTACAGATAATATGTCATCGATACCATTCTGCAGCCTCCAGTGTAAGCTATCTACCAACTGTAAATTCATGCCAGTTTCTCCCATCAATTTTGAAAGAAAAAGAAAGGTGTTTAATTGTAACTGAAAACAAACATATAATCAAAAGGGCGTAGACGGAACCATCTTGTGGGCTCTGGCGACAACCCCGTCTCTAGCTTTCAAAAATCGCTCCAAAGTTTCGACTTTATATCCCCGATGAACATTCTGTAGACAAAGAAGGCAATCTTTGGTTAGCAATTTTCTAAAACAAGATAAAATATATCATATAAGGCAAGGTATCTTCACTCTAGGCAAGTTAAAACAAACACCATCCAGCAGTAGACTAGACGATCAATTCCACTAACATACCAACAGGGTTTTTATTGATGCAACGGGTGAGTCCTATAATCAGAGAAAGATCACACACCAAAACAAGAATCGAGACTTAATTTATGATTTAGAAGGTAGCAAGTCTTTTTGTATACATGAACCGAATTTATCTTTAGAAAATCCTAAATTTTCAATCAAGATAGAACATCTACATGTCAAAAGACCAAAGGAGACTTGTGAACGGACTTAGTAGAGTTCACGACCYTTGCCACTATGACTCCAAGCAAGTTTACGAGGTCAGTTAGCAGTGTCGGCCCATTTCTGTCTACGACTTGTTTTTTATTTCATGACTCTGCTCACCCAGCTGGTACTATCTTGCACATTCCACTACTGGAGTTGAACACTTTGTTTCAATATATGTTGGAACCTCATTCTCTCCTAACGGCTCTTTTAGAGAGTAATCCTTGTACATATTTTCAGAACCAACGTCTACCATCAGGGACATCTTTGCCCGAGACTAACATATTTGCCCATCTACCCTCCATTGAAGGACTTGTTAGAGTCCCGGTCAGCTTACACTTGATCACTTTCGGTTCAATATATGTTGGAAGGCGAAGGATCGTGTGAGAAAGGAAGTTATGTTAAGAATCGTATCCCTTGATCACTTTTAATCTCATGTCCACACATGAATTGCACTTACAAGGAATTAATCCAGTACATCACCGCATTAGTGTTAGACATTCAATTAGGATTGATCCAAGGGTGGAGAGATCTCTTTCTTACGCTTCTCACCATAACTTCTGATCTTACTGAAACCAACCCCTATGTTGGAAACCCCATGTTCCACATATTCGCAAAAAGACAACGACATAAGAGATCATAAGTTGCATATACACATTTACAAGAAAAAAAGGATCCACATTCACTCAAGTTGAAAACGAGTTCATGAATAGCTGCAGAATCAAATACGACTGAAAACAGCATGAGATTACACCAGAATTGGATGTAAAAGTGTAGGATGAAAGATAATTAACCTGAAATGTTCTTTTCAGAGGCTCATCAACTGCATATATTTCCCCCAGAAAAGGTCATAAATTAGTAAATCATAAGACTGGAAACAATCAATTCAAAGGAGGGATTCTATTACGCACTACCTTGGTCCATCAAGACCTTGAACTGATTGATTGCTTCGTGTGAAACAACACCCATTAGTTAGCTTAATTATGGTTGTTCCAAACCAAGAGAAGCGTATCAGATGGTTTTGCGAAGAAAACTCACAAATTGACTTCAAAGATTGAGACCTTTTTGAAGTTCATAAGGTTTTTATAGGTCTTCTCTCCCTCTCTCTGAATTTTAGTGAATGAAAGAGACAGATTCCATTGCTTTATTAGTAGCAGGTGGCATGGCAAGACCCACAGAGAAGTCGGGTCAATAATGGCGGGGTCATAGACCCGTTTTTTAGTAAATGCCGTGTTCTAAAGAGATAGTCATGGTCTTGGCCACGGCCTCCAACGGTTAAGGGTGCATTTGGTGGTGTTCAGACAGCATGGTAGCGAATGGGATAAAACATAACAGAATAAAAACAACAGTTTTGTTAAACGTTTGGTAGATCAGAAGCTGAAGCTGAATAAAACAAAACAAGTCGGATAATCAATTTACCTTTAATGAACTGTTTATATATTTTGATTATTTTATATAATTTATTAAATTATAATAAAATGATTGTTTGTATAACAAAATATATTATTATAAAGTTTTCATCAGAACAATTAAAACAACATCAAAATAAAAAGTTTATGTAGTTTTCAATCTTTATTTTAACCCCATATTATTTTTATTAATAAAAAAAATTAAATTAATAAAAATATAGAAACCGTGTAAAAATAATATATATATTTTTAAATATATTAAAATGAAAGTTTTAAAAATATAAAATACAATAAATAAAATATAAAATGGAGACCTATTTGATGTTTTAGAAGAGATAAAATGCAAGCACGACTTGAGGAGCGATTTTAACTTATTTAACAAGGATATTTGGAACTCCAGTTCTTCGAAAATGGTAAGATCTTTGACGCAAAAAATAGGGTTGCTCTCGTCAATTCCTTTGATTTCATTCTTGCAAACAGTTCCAACAAGATTTCATTCTTGAACTAAAATCCTTTTTTTGATCAAACTTTATTTTGATATCATATTGATAAAATATAAGTTTGTTTAACCTTGTTTTCCCTGTCCATAGGGTAGGGGGTGGAACAAGCCTATTCCATTTTGTTCCACTCAATTCTTGTATGTTCCAAATAAAAGTTCTGCCAAACGTGGAAATAAATCCTTGTTCTTCTCTATTTTGTCTTGTCCAGTGTACCAAACGCATGCTTAATGTTTTTGTCTTACGTCCCGTAAAAGTGGCATGTCCGATGATTTTTGTAACATGATATTTGATTTTGAATAATAATAGAAAACATGTATGTATGAATAATTATATAGATAGACGAAACATCGTGTGAGAATACAAGTTTAGATGAGAAGTGTAAGAAATGATTTGGACCTTTGATCACTTTTAGTTCTAAACCAACCCATGAATTGCGCTCTATAAAGGAATTGATCTGATTCATCCCATTAGTATTGATCTAGGGTTTCTCTTCTATTATGATTGATCCAAGGGTATAAATCCATTCTCACCCTTCTCACCATAACTTTCATTCTGATCGAAACTAAACCCTATATAGATAAGTCGAAGAATCGTGTGAGAATAAGAGTTAAAGTAAGAAGTGTAAGAAAGGATCTGGACCCTTGATCACATTTAATCTCAAATGCACCCACGAATGATGTTTGATATAGGGATTGATCTGGTATTATCTCGGTGCATCTCATCCTAATGTGCATTCAAGGGTGGAGATCATTTCTTACGCTTCTCACCTTAACTCTCCTTCTCACTGAAACCCAACCCATAAAGATAATATACATATTTGTTGTCATAAGCCATGCCTTGAAAATGTCGTGACCTCTCCATGGCTTCTAAACACTTCAGGTTTGACTTCACCACGACATTTAAAATCTTGGTAAAATACCATCCAATTCAGCATCCATCTTCGAAACAAGGGAAAATTCCAAACTCGTAACTTTTGGCAAAAAGAAATCATTAAATAATCATTTTTCAACATCATCATGAAATTGAAAAAGATCATTTCTCAACCGAGTGATTTCTTAACCTGACAGAATCCTTGACTAATTTGCAATCGTTAAAAACCATTTACTTCATGTTTCTTTTTCTTTTTGTCAAAACTGACCAGTTTGACGATGTCTTTTTTCTTGAAGTATATAATACAATTTATATACGACAAATGCAACAAAGAAACCCACCATTGATGAACTTTGAACCCCTAACCTCCTAGGAGGCAAGAAGCTCAAGTACCGCCAGACCAAATCCCCTTTGGTAACACCACCCACGTCCCGTCTAGAACACGCGATCTGTACGCTACAAACCATCTAAACATTCAATTCCATTAGAATTTATGAATGATTTGGTGGATGTTAGTTCCATTGCCACAAAAAAGAACAAATGCAGCCAACATATTCACATGTTGCATTGATCATATTAAGACATAGAATACCAATCTGGCCTAACTTAGGGGAAATGATGTCTTGTACCAAACAGAATATGTCCATAAACAAATTTGGGATGAAACACACAACTTGAAAAATAACCACTTTTTTAATTTATTTAATTAAATGGGATTCTAAAATAGTGCACCAAAAGCAATGGACAAAATGGCATCACTTTAGTTTCATGGGCTATGGGCATAAGATTCCTTTTGGAAAAACAATCAAGTTTTCTAGTAATTGATGGTATATTTTGGGTTTTTTTTAGTTACTTTTGGTAGAAGTGGATGGCCCTCATAACCCAAAGAGTCATTCATGTTATCAAATGCTTTATTTAGCTTTCTTGCAAGCAAAGCTTTTATCTATAAGCACATTAACATAAGCTATAAGATTTTCTAACCTTATTGAAACCAGCTTTTGGGATTGTTTGGTTGGTTTTTCGTTAAGGTGTGTTGGGTTCTGGTTAGAAAGGAAGTTAAGAACTTTGGATCAATCTTAATTAAATGTCAACACTGATGAGGTGCACTGGGATGTTACCGGATTAATTCTCTTCTAAAACGCAATTCATGAATGGGGGGACATGATATTAAAAGTGATCAGGGGTTCAAATCTTTTTTTACGCTTTTCACCATAACTTTCATTCTTGCACGAATAACATTGCAAGACTCACGGGAGCCAAAATTTAAAAGATGAAAAGTTCAATATTTTTAAGAATCGAACCTATAACTTATTGGAACCAAAATATAGAAGATGAAAATTTTAATATTTGCTAGATATATAGAATTGGATCTGTTAACCTGATAATCAGTCGCAATTTAATATAACTATCTAAACCATTTCACCCATATTTGATACCTGTGAGTACCCATCAAAGTTAAGTGGGTGCATGTTCCGACTAAGCAAGAGCACGAGAATCTAGTTGACCCTTAATAAGTCCGCCCGTAAGGTAGTTTATCATTAAGTTTTGAGGGTCTTATACAAAAAAATAATCAATTATATTCCTTATATTTAAGTGGTTAGAATAATTAAGAGGCTCTCATGATTAGGGATGCTCATGGGTTGAGTTGATCGGGTTGAAGACATTTGAACAACTCAACACAATGCTTGCGGTTTGGAAAAATCTTAACTCAACCTAACCCAAACCAAAGTGCAACCCAACCCAACCCGTACGGGTTGGTCGGGTTGATACTTTGGTATATTAAAATATTCTTTTAACCTTGAATATGTTATTTATCTACACATAATTCTTTTTTCATCATCAACCATTTGATACAACTTATTCATATTTCTTACGTATATCACATTCAGTTAATTTTTTCAATTTACATATATATGTTCATAGTTACTGAACATATATATGAATAGATTGAAAATATGTGTATATGAAAAACATACATGATAATACAATTGTCTAATGTATATATTAATAGAAATTCAACAATTATATAAAATCCAAGAAATAAAAGGATATCGAGTTCATCGGTATGGGTTGGGTTCAAATAATAGTAACCCAATATCAACCCAATACCTACGGTTTGAAAATTTTACAACTCGATTAGACATCGGGTTGCTTCGGGTTGGTCGGATTTTTGAGCACCCCTATTCATGATATAGTACAAAATGAAATATAATTGTTTACGATGAAATTAGGAAGCTAAATGGTTAAAGGAGGCTCATGATATAAAATCATTCAGAGAGTTTTAAAATCATTAAGAGACAGACATTTTTTATCAAATAAAATTCACCTCTTAACGATTTAAAAGACTATTTTTTTATAAAGCTATTAAAAATAAACAAACAATCCCTTAACCAGCTTTTAACAAACACTTTTTAAAAAAAGCTATCATAAAAAGGTGTATCTTCTTTCTTGTCAACGTGTGGTTCTCCATCTTTCGAACAAAAGGCAAATGCCATCACCACCGTCCATTTCTATAAATAGACACACCACCAATCTTCATTGTTTTTTACAATTAATTGCAGATTATAATTTTGGGTTTGACCAAATTATCTGCAGGCTACTTGTCCATTCTTGTATATAACATTGCATTTGGTATACTAAACAAGATAAAATAAAATAGAACATAGATTCTTATTTCATGTTTAGTAGGATTTTTTATATAGAACAGACAAAAATAGAGTTAATAGATCTATTCCACCCTTACCTCACCTCATAAAACAAGGTGAAACAGACTTATATTTTACCAAAATGATCTCATAATAAAACTTAATTCTCTTCTAAAACATCAAATAAGTCTCTTTTTTACATTTTATTTATTTTTTAAATTTTATTTATTTATTTTACATTTTTTAAACTTTCATTTTACTATCCTCAAAATATTATTTTTATACGATTTTTATATTTTTATTAATTTGTATAATTTATT
>NC_037539.1:36528007-36528357 GCF_001531365.2 Cynara cardunculus var. scolymus
AAAAATGATAAAAAATAAAAATTAGAAACTACAGTAATTTTTTATTTTGGTGTCATTTTAATTGTTTTGATGAAAACTTTCTAATGATATATTTTGTTATAAATATAATTATTTTATTGTAATTTAATAAATTACATGAATTAATCAAAATGGATAAACAACTCATTAGGGTGAATTGATCATTTTACTTGTTATGTTTTATCAAGTTTTGTCTTACCAAACGTTGAACAACTGTTGTGTCATATTCTATTCTGTCTTCTCCAGTCCTATTATATCTTATTGTCTGGACACCAAACACACATTAAATAAGATCATTACAACACTATATATATATATATATATATATATAT
>NC_037539.1:36529732-36531564 GCF_001531365.2 Cynara cardunculus var. scolymus
TATATATATATATATATATATATAACTTTACATTCATATCATTAAATGGTATTAGTTAAATTGAGTATACAATAAAAAATCTAAATTTTTTTATTAAACTAATTGAAGAAAATTATTCCTTACATTAAGAAATAACCAAGACAAATTTTGTTGGATATAATATATTTTCCCTTTATTTGATCAAAAAATTGATTACTGGCAACACCAACTTATCTTATATGGAACTCGTTTCCAAGTACATTAATATAAGGAGGTCTATTTTGACTCACTCAGCGGTTGAAGCTAGTAAAGAGATTCATGGTCAAACCTCAATATCTGAATAAAGTCACATCACCGTCTTACTAGCTGAGCTATACGTCAAAGACTTTTTATCTGTTAGTAAATAGTAATTTATTTATTATTTTTTGAATTTAATAAATTAGATGCATTACTTTACAAAAAGAAGCATGTTAAAATTGCTAGATTTGCCTTTTTTCTGTGTGTAGCATCTCTCTTTGTGATCCTTGAATAAAGAAAAAAGAAGATATGTTAGTTAATAAATTTTTAAATACACCAAATGTGAACCGTATCAAACTCATTTTAATATATAATTATATATTATTTATTTTTTATTAATCTGTATATCCAATCAGTTAAACGAGCCGGATAATTTTACTGTATAGTAAAAGTATTGATTCTATGGTTTTCATACTTAACCAAGTATTTCAAATAATCAGTACTTGAAAACAACTTAAGAGGTGTTTAAGATTGCTTATTTAAAGTGCTTATTAACTTATTTCGGTGTGTTACCGATCGCAAGGAATTTTTAGTGTTTGGATGGAGAAATAAAAGAAATACTCGTATACCGGTTTGACACCGGTAATAAGGGGGTGTTTGTGATTGCTTATAAAAATAACTTGTTGACTTATTCCAGTGTGACACTGGTAATAAGCACTTTTGAGTATTTGGATAACAACTTATACTAGTGCCAAACTGATAATAAAGAGTTTTGAAGAAGTTAAATAATTCTAACTTATAATAAGTTGATAAAAACTTTTATAGAAAAACATAAGTTGTTTCAAATAAGCAATCTCAAACACCCCTAAGAAGTTTTTGATAAGTTACTCCTTTATAACTTATTAACTTATTCTGATATGGTACCGGTAATAAGGAGTTTTTAGTATTCAGATGAAAAAAAAAGAAATATTTATCAGCTTATTACATTTTGGTACCGTCATAAGCTAATTCAAACACTTTTTAATAAAACTTCGGTTTGACACCACATAAGTTGATAAACACTTTTATAAAAAAAAAGTATAAGTTGTTTTAAATAAGCAAATCCCCAACACTCCTTTAAAAGTTAGTTCAAACCTTATTACTGCATGTTGTTTAAAAACATCGATTAGTATTTAATTATGATTCAATTTATTGAAAGAAAGAATCAGATATCAAAAGATAGTTTTACTGTTAAGTATTTATCTTAAACTGATAAGAAAAGTAATAAAAAAAAGTTGACTTTGACTTTAATTAAAATAAATAAAAGGTCAAACCTTTTGACTTTGACGTTTCAACCTACAACTATTTGCAAACCATACACACGATATGTTCATAAAAACACTTCTATAATCCAACATCATCATCAAATAGTAATAATATATATATACATATATATATATATACATATATATATATATATACATATATATATATACATATATATATATATATATATATAAACACTTCTAGGGTTGGATTCACGTGAGACCAAGAGTTTTTCGTGAGACCCGTAAGACCAATTTATGTTCATTGATCAAATTTATGAATTAATGATCTAATGGTTGCAAAGTTGCAAG
>NC_037539.1:36531734-36542326 GCF_001531365.2 Cynara cardunculus var. scolymus
CAGTCAACACTTCTATAATCCAACATCATCATCAAATAGTAATAATATATATATATATATATATATATATATATATATATATATATATATATATAAAATTGGAAATTACAAGTTTAGTCTATATGGTTTTGTGATTTTAACAGATTGGATCTTTATAGTGAATTTTTAACAAAACAAGTCCTACTGGTTTGTTTTCTTAATGGTTGAGATCCTTAACATTGATATCGTCTAGTTTTCCTTTGTTAGACCTTGCGCATGCCCCTCAGATGAGGGGTATTTTCGTCAATTTTTGCCCGTTTCTTTAACTTTTTAAGTATTTGTTTGTTTTTTTTTTATCATTTTCATATGAAGGATAAAAAACGAAACAAAAAATTCGAATCCAAATCAAAGCCCAAAACTCAAAATCAAAACCAAAAACTGAGTACAAATCCTAACATTTAAACCCTATCAACTCAACCCTCATCGCAGATTTCTCAACCTAAATGAAGCTCTCAAAGCTGCTAAGCCATAATCATTACGTCACTTCTTTATAGTAAGACATGTAGCTCGTCGTCCGGGTTCATGATGTTGCATACACCGTTGCTTCACAATCCTTCTAACGCAGAAGATCTTTCAACTCATGTATCAGATGCTCTTTGTCCAGCAAGATACATATATCTCGTCATCCAATCCATCTAAGATGCTTTGTCAGAGTTTGGTGGTTTCGCTACTTCTTGCGTTTTCTAGATTACGATGGTGCTGGTACTTTCTATTGCTCCACGCGTTTGTGTGTTTCCATTTGCTCCATTGGAACGACAGTAAAATGGTTGTTTAAAGGGAGCACATGGCAGATGGAAAAGGGATTGTGACTACGGCTACAAGTATGAATAGGAAGAAAGAGATTAAGGTTTGATTTTATTTATGGGTTTGATATAATATCTGTGTTTCATTTCTTTCCGGAAGCTTCTTCCTTGTTCTTTGATCAAGATTTTATCAAGATCTAAATGTAAAGATACAGTTACACAATGTTTCAGAGTTTTGTTTTTATGAATGCTTAAAATGAATTCGTACAAATTTGTTGTTTATTTTTTGACGTTCTTGAGATATTGTCTTTGTGTTTGAGTTAGATTGTTTGATATTGTTCTTGTGTTTGATGGTAGTTCGGGATTGTCCCTCTATACTATATTATAAAGCATTTGATAAAAACTCTTAAAAAATATTTTTTATGCATGAAGTACTGCTTATTAATGCATATTACTTAAAATTCAAGATTACAAGTAATTGTATATAAGTACAATTTATTAAAGCTCAATTTTTTAATTTGTGTAACTAATTGTAGATAAACATAATCAAATTCAAGATAAACATCTTATTTTAAATATAAAAACTCTGAAATGTAACTAGGATAAATATTTGACTTCTAAGAAAATACTTAATTATTATCTTTATAAAGAATTATATTATTAATAAAAATAAATTACTTCATTATTAAACATAAATTAAATCATAATAAAAAAATTGAATTAGAAAAATCATACGAAAAATAAGAAATTTTAAATAGTTAATTTAATACTAATATCGATATTTTTTTTTCAAAGTTTCAAGATTCTTCAAATTTATATTTTATTCAAAAATAAAAACATTATTGCTTTCTCAAAACCATATAAAACCGTATTATATCAACGGAGAGAAAGAATAAAACAAAATATTAAAATCGAAATGTATCTCGCTGCATTGTGCGAGTATCCTTCTAGTATCGTTCAAGTGAAGGGACATGGAGTCACTTAACGGGCAAACTAACAACCGTTAACAGAAGAGTTCTAATCTGTTGAAAAACCAAACAAAAAGGACCCATTTTGTTAAAAATTCACTTTAAAGACCCAACCCATTAAAATCACCAAAGCAGAGGACGAAAAATGTAATTTGGTAGTATTATTATCATATGGTAGCGTATTACTTAACACTTGTAACCTTGAAGTCATTGATTTTTATAGTACTATTAACATTGGAGAATTTGTGTTCCAATGATTAATGAGTTAGGGGCCGTTTACCAAATATTTATTCGGTAAATGTTTATCGGTAAATTTTAACATTATTATTTATTTATCAGGTAAGATTTTAGTCCACCAAAACGACATCATATGCAACAATTTACTCAGTAAGTGCTAAATAAGAGTCGTCGACCTTACTTATGAGGTAAGACTTTTGGTCCTTGTCTCGCTCTTATCGGGTAATATTCTTGGTCTTTACCATATTCATGCGGTGAGGTAATGTTACTTGTTAAGCGCTTACCCGAGTAAGCGTTTGGTAAACGACTCCTTACTATATCTCATGAACATGTTTAATGTTTACATCTTTCCAAGAATACGCTTTATAAGTACTGTCCCAAAATACTCATCTGTTTTCAGTACATTTTCAGTGTTTGTCTCTCCCTCTTCTTCCCTTTCTCCTGCTTTTTCCGCCTGTATTATCTTTTTGACGCTACATGTAATACCCCAAATTCTGCAAAAAAGTGACTAGTTTAAAAATTCTAAAACGCATAAATTGAAGGATAAAATTCATTTCTCAAGGTCAACACTTGATTACCTAAAATGACAATATAAGATTTAACATCAACAATTTACAAACCAACCTTTCACAAGTCTAGGTTAGAGATTTGTGTTACTAAAACCCAACAACAGTCGCTATCTCCAAGTACAAAAGACATCCCAAAAAAGCTAAATCATTCACGTGCCTCTAGCTAGCACTCAACTTTTCATAGTGTTGCTAGTACCATTGCCCAATAAGGGCTTGATGCACATGTCGACAAGAAAAAGTGTTAGGCTTAACGCCTAGCGAGTTCAAGCAGTTTTAATTTTTGATATAAATAGGTAAAATTGAAAGAATGTTACTTAAATCAAAATTTCCCAAGTGGAATGCATTTAATATAAAATCAACATCTTTCTCAAAACCCATCATTTTCGTGATGAAAACTGAGTAACCAAAGCACCCATCTTAACATGAAACCGAGACCCAATGCTCACACAAAATGTGAGTAAAGCTCAATAGTCAAATATCGAAAAACAAAGATAAAACTCTATTACTCAAAACACCAAAATTATGGATAAGACTCTATATACAAAAGCACCAAAGACATATGTAAACTCAATACCTAAAACAACACATTTCATTGACGGTAGATACTTGTTTCCATTGATTATGGAGGGAACACAAAAGTATGCCACATATCAATGTTATCGCATTTCACCTTAGATTCCTCGACTTTAGTGCACACTATTCCCAGGCATCACCTCAAGTCCACAATACCTTTAATGCATGCCCCCTACCAGGCGTCACCTCAAGGTTACAGTACATTTAGTGCACACTCTCTATCAAGCGTCACCTCAAGGTTACAGTACCTTTAGTGCACATTCCTTACCGAACGTCACCTCAAGGATACCAAATCTTAGGGTCTATTCATTCTAGTTGAGTGCCACCTCAAGGTTCTCGTTCGACCTTCAGTGTATACTCACTAGCATTTAAAGATAGGAACCTCAAAACTTTGTACTTGACAACACAAAGCAATTAACCTTCATGCATACGGGTTAAAGCATCAAAACCACAAACTTTTCAAATTATATCATGGAGGATCAAACACACCCAACGACATGTATAATCTAACTAATTATGCAGTTATAAGCATCTAATGTTCACATACACAAAGAAACACCCAAAAGTTGGGTAAATCCCAACACAATGTTTAACATGATCTACAATCAACTAGAGATTCCAACCAATGAGACTTATGTCTTAAAACATCAAATTGGCCATAGATTTGTTTATCTCGACATTCATGCAAGTAACTGCATAAAGTGCCCAAAACCCAATAATCTACTGCTTTTAAAATCACCAAATATTAACCAACCATGATTCATCATTTGAGAAATCCAAATACTCAACATATATGTATTTTCCCACAATATAATGCCATTCATGTATCAAAGTACGAAATGAGTCAAAGAGACAATTATGTGATGTGATAAACTACCAAAATACAAAAATGAGATTTATATTCTCAAAACGACCAACAACTCAAAATACGTATTTCCCCCCAAAAAAAAAAAAAAATTTAAACCAAAATTCCCATCCAAATAAACACCATTGTATGTAAAAAGTCATCAAAATATTATGCTTTTTATGATTTGTTTATCATAATGTCCAAAAACCACAAATATATGTATTTCTCAAGATGTCATAAAATCAAATGTGTAAAGGATGCAATTTTATTATATACTCAACAACATTGCTAAATCTCAAGTAGAACACGTTAATACTTCAAAATGGACAATTTTGGCATTATATAGTTTTCATAAAACAACTTGAAACTCAGAATGATGTTTAGGTTAAACTTAGTTTTCAAACCCAAATTTTAGCTTCCAAAGGTGAAGACTTGGATTTACAAGTAAATTCTCTAAGCATCCTCCTAAGACAACAATCTAAGTCTAACAAGGCACCAAAATAGCCACAAGCTTAAAATCCAAAAAGATCCCAAAATGAAGTTCAAACACCCAAGAACATACCTCATAAAGATCTTGAAATCATCCACCATAAATCTGTTAGTGTGTATACCTAAGAGCCAATCATTGGATGACTCTGTTTGGACATTGTGTCATGATATTTAATTAATAAAAGACATCACCCAATTATTATATTTATGTATTATTCTGGGTTATATATAATGTTATAACCGGGTTATTAGTTTGGAAGTTTGGGGTTGTTTTTTTATAAGTGATGGAAGTTGAGGGGTGTGTTTTGAAAAATTTGATTTAAAAATCTTAAAACCCCACCGCCTCACCTAAAAGAAAAAGTTGGTGAAGGTCCCTGGTTCAAATAAACAGAAGATGAGGAAGAAGAATTACATATTTATTATATGATATTTGTTGCTGATTTAAAGCCTTCTATATATTTGAGAATTCGAGGTGAGTATTATTTTAAAAGCTTTTTTTGAAGTGTTTTTAATATGAAATCATATGGGTTCCGAATGGGGTGTCTTCGGACATAACTAATTGCTATGTGTTAACATAATTTGATATGTTATTATCAATTGACTGGAATAAGAGTGACATAATCAGAAGAGATGCATATTTGAAAAATATGGCTTAATCAGGAGCTGGGTATATTTTGAAATAAGAGTGGCATAATCAGGGGCTGGGTATATTTTGAAATAAGGTGGCATAATTGGAATCTCAAAAGTGCAGTAAACTCTTTCACATGCACATGAATCGCTCATGTTTTCTTGAGTCATCATAGTCGACTCTTTGCTTCATGGACATAATTCTTCGGGTAGAATTGCCTTTTAGAATCGGACATAAACTCACTAAAAGTTTGCATACTACACGTACTGCTCTCGATGTCTCTATGTCGCCTACGCCACCATAAAGCCACAGTGTACTTCAAATACATCATGGTGGGGTGAAACTTTTTGGCGTCATCATCAATCTCCTAGCTTCGAGATATCTCGTGACCTCCTAAAGAAAATTGCTGATCATTCTAGCTTTTCTCTTGCCATCAAAGGTTGTAGACTTCGGGATCTCAACCCTTGGTGTAAGTGAACTAATGCTTACGTCGTTCACCATGCCTCTCTCACACACGCCCATGTCGGTCAAATTTCTTTAAGTTGGTTAGTGATGGCTTGCTCCCTTCCACCTCTTGACTAGGAATGGGAATGGGACGGGGATCCAAATACCCGTCCTCGATTCCCCGTATGTGTCCCCGTCCCCACTGAGGATTATGATCACATCCCCATCCCCGTCCCCAACAGGGAACGGGGATCCCCAACGGGGAAACGGGGATTGTTTTTAAACCAAAAAACTATAAAATATCACTATTTATTGAACTAGTAAAAACACTACCAAAATATTAAAATAAGACTTAAACAAGACTAAAAAGTTTAAACTAATATTATCAAAGTTAACGTCAAACGTACTAAAACTACATCGAGTTATATCCAAAAGGACCAAAATATATTAAGTAAATTTCCATACTATCTACCATAAAAAAAAATAACAACCACTTGTTACTCGACATCCGCATCATATGTGACTGTTTCATCAAATGCTTGAGGCTCTCCATGTTTTTTATCTACAAAAAGTAAGACAAGTTAGAAAAAAATATAATTACTTGTATGATTAAGAATTTAAATATTTTTTACCTTGAAGTTCTTTCTATAACCAACTTTGAGTGCACATTAATGCTCTCACTGTTTATGGGTGTAGTCGACTATGTTGTTTTGTGATTTGGTTACCGCTCATGTTAAAAGCGGATTCAGAAGCTACCATAGAAATTGGTATGGCTAAAACGTCTTTTGCAATTCTTTGAAGCATAGGAAACTTGGAGCCATTGCATTTCCTCCACATTAAGATGTCAAAGCCTTCTTCATTAGGTGACAATTTTTCGGCCAAATAATCATCCAATTCACTTGTTTTCATGACATCATCATCACACATAATAGACTCAAAATCCATCTCCCATGTAGGTCTGTCAGTAGTGAAATCATCTACATCTAAGGAACTAGCGGTTGATTGTCCTTTTTGTGAAAGTTTGTCGGCATACTTCTTCTTATACTCTTCAAACAACTTGATACATAGGTTATATATATCCTCATAACCTCACTTTTTGCCTCACCACCATAGATTTTTGGAAAGAAATAATTTATTAACTTCAACTTATATCTAAGATCTAACACAATTGCTACACTCATAACCTCGTGTATGACGCTCCAATATTTGTTGAACTTGATCAACATTAATGATGCCATTTGCCTAATAGCATCGTGATCAGGATTTTTCCAACTCAACAAAGACACTTTAATTTCACAAATCAATGAGAAAAAGATGTTTGACGTAGGATATAATGTTTTTGAAAACTTTTCAGTCACACGATAAAATAACTTTAACTTTTCACAAACAATTGACGTCATTGCCCATTCATCTTCACTAGGCAAGCAAACATAACTTCTCTCCTTCTTGCTCAAACGACTAAAGACATCCTTATACTCCAAAACAACATTTAACATAAGATATACCGAATTCCACCTTGTCTTGCAATCAAGAACTAATTCCTTTTCACAATTTACACTTAATTGTCGTGCACATAGTTTAAATTCTTGTACTCTCTTAGGAGAGTTTGTCCAAAATGCAACACTATCCCTAACATTTTCAATAGCTCTCCCAACTATAGAAAATCCATCTTGCACAATAAGGTTAATTATATGTGCACAACATTGCATATGAAATATCTTCCTTTTTAACATTAGCGATGAAGAAGAAAGAGTACCTAAAAGCTTGTCGATTATTGCGTCATTTGTCGAGCAATTGTCAAGAGTCAAAGTTGACAACTTGTTGTCTACATTCCAATCGAGAAGACACTTCATCATAGCTTGTGACAATGCTTCGGCCGTGTGTGGAGATGGCACATATATAAAGCTGTATTAAACAAAATAAGAGATTATTATCAATAAATTAATCCACGATACAAATTAGAGATGCTACACTAGAGATTATTACCTGATAATTTGATTTTGTAAACTCCATTTGCCATCTATATAATGTGTCGTAATCGACATATAACCTTACTTTTGGTTACTTGTTGTCCACATATCTGAAGTTAAGACAATCCTACTCTCATTCTCATCCAAACACCGTAAAGTATAACCTCTTTGTTTTTCATAAATATTCATTATGTCACTCTTTATTGTTGCTCGAGATGGCACCCTAAATAATGGTTGGAGACCTTCTGAATATTTTCGAAAACCATAGTGCTCGACAATAGAAAGCGGATAATCATGTATAATAATCATTTTAGCTAAGTCTTCCCTACAAAGTTCAACATTAAATGAATATTTACTCATTTTCCCCTTTCCATCTAAAGCCTTTTGGTCCTGAACTAGGATATTTGTCTAATATCCTTTGTAACTCTCCTTGGGCAATTCTTAAAATGGTCCTTCAAATGTGTGGTTCCGTCGTTGACTCTACTCGCTAGTTGTTTATTGTAATAATTACACCTTGCAAATCGTCTAACACCATCAACATACACTTGTTCAAAATGATTCCAAACAACCGACTTTAACCTTTTTTGTGGTTGTTCGTTACTCGTGTTAGTGTTAGTCCCTATAGGCATGCTTACGGATTCGTAAGTATCATCACCAGTTGTTTCTTGTTCCTTGTTTCCTTCCATCTCATCACCAAGTATGTTCTCATTTTCCGAAGGTTCCATCTAAAATTAAAAATATTGTATGTGATAATGTGAATGGAAAAACCATTAATGAGAATATATAATAAACTTACAAAGTACAAACCTAAAAGCATCTAAAATTAATTCACAACGGCAAGCGGGAAATTCAACATGCTATACAATTAAAAAAATTCCAAACTAGGACCTCTTAAACCAAGTGAACCACATAATTAATCGTCAACAAAGATACATGAGAATCTCAATAATCTTCAGTTTATTGTCAACAGCTTATACATGAAAATTTACTATTGCTGCTAGCTCTTTAGTTTTTTACTCTATAAAGTTAAGGGAAAGATACATGAGAATCTCAATAATCTTCAACAGCTTATTGTCAACAGCTTAATAGCTTATACATGAAATCAATCTTGAATACTTCAAGAAATCATCCCATATGTTTCTGGCTTTCTACTTCTTTGTACACTAGAAGTATGATGTTGAAATTCGTGAGAGAGTAAGGGGAGAGATCTCACAATTAAAAGCCTAAAACCTTTGATAAGGACTAACTTTGGGGATGTATAAGTTACTAAGTTAGCCGTATGAATCTGAACCAAGAAGTGAAGAAGACATACCTTTCGAGTCTAAGGCTCCAAGGTGAACCGAGTGAATTGCCAAAGACTCCAATGAACAACAGTGAACTGTCGAACAGCCGAAGGAGGGATCGAGGGAGGCAAAATAGAAGTTACGTTCTACTACACACGAGTCGAGGCCGAAGGGAGTAGGGACTGAGGGAGAGGGAGAACCGGAGAAAGGCCGTCACCGATTAGGGTAGGGAGGCTGGAGGGAGAGGGACAAAGAGTCGATTAGTCAGTCGATTAGTCGAAGTCACGTAAAAGGCCAAACTCCAAAGCCCAAAAGGGTTAAACATTAAACAATTATTTTAAAATTACATTACATGTATATATAAAACGGGTACGGGGAGGGACGGGGAGTGATATACCCGTCCCCGGCCCCATCCCCAGCTTGAGCCAAGCGGGGATCCCAATCCCCGTCCCCGGGACCCGGTTTACCGGGGAATCCCCGTTCCCAATCGGAGCAGGTGGACCGGGTTACTCGACGGGTCGGGGCCCATTCCTACTCTTGACTTGTGTGTGCAAGGTAGCTAGCTCATTTCGAATGTTTTCTAGAAGATCTTCTGCTTCTCGGCATAACTCTTTCCTCAAGATATCAAGAGTGGCCTTGACATCATCAAGAACTTTTGAGTCTTCCACTTCCAAGACTACAAATTGTTGGACTTATTCAAGATGATGATCAAGATCATCAATCATTACCTTCAAATCTCTTGTGAACTTCTCCACATCAACAACTCTAGTATTTAAGTTGTCCATCAACTTCTTTGCTTTCCTCGGCTTGGTTAGACTGTTGGTTCCTCACGACGAGACTCTTCCCGTCCTCAAGTGTCCTCCTCAACTATAACATTCGAATCTATGTTGCTTGCCATCTCCTCGAACCTTCATTATGATACCACTTGTCATAGAGTTTTCTTCACAAGCTCGCATACGACCTTAGTTCTTCGACTAAGTTAGCTAAACTACAAGAATACCGAGTAAAGATAAGCAAAGAAGAATGCTAAGATGATTGGGAGAACTCAATACTTCTATTACTCAAGTTGTCTAAGAGTATGATTACGAATGAATGACTCTCGTCTATTTATACTACTCTATGAATTAATATAGAGAACCTATCTAGATATTTACAAGGGAGGTTCTAATTACGCTTGCTCAAACTAGGTGTGGATCCTTTTCGATCTTGCATGTCCCTTCTTGGTCCTTTCATGGGTTTCCTTGATTCTTCTTTAAGGTTCTTCCATTCTCTTAATTGATCTTGAATGTTCTATATGCAGAGAATCTTTTAGCAGGGCGTTATATTAGTTAACAAAGTAAGGTCACGAGATCCTATCCATAGTAAAAGTGAAACCATAGTGACCATAACTGTAATTATTTTGTTCGAGGGACCCAATACGTAATTTTCATATAACCACATGAAGTAAGCATCCACGATAAAGATTCATGTAAGAACCTCACTATTCTACTTTTTTGCAGCAATGTCAATACCACCTCAACAAAACAAAAAACCTCAATAAAACTCTACAAAATATATCCTTAACAAAACCTTGTCTTTGTACTTTTTTTATTATATAACATTATTTGTTTATTATTTACTCATTGTATATAAACTAAAATTATTATAGCAAATTCAAAATATAACTATGATATACACTTTTTCATATTAATTAAAAAAATTAATTGATATATTTCACATTTAACATAAGATATACCGAATTCCACCTTGTCTTGCAATCAAGAACTAATTCCTTTTCACAATTTACACTTAATTGTCGTGCA
>NC_037539.1:36542591-36547280 GCF_001531365.2 Cynara cardunculus var. scolymus
AAACTATTAAATTTAAAATTTTAATATTTTTATAAATTTACATATTTTATTGTTGTGTTTTATAAATTTATTAAAATAGAATATAATAAAATGATTAAAAACAATAATGAAACAAGAAACGAGACAATAAGTTGAATCCTTATGTAGGGAGCTGAGTTATTGTCAAAGAACTATGGACTCGAGAAGAGCCTATGACCACATCCCCCAAAAATGTATCATGAACCGATATTAGTATGCTCTAAATTTGTAGTTTACTTTTTTTTAAGTTGTTCGTTTGTTTGTTCTTTTTTTTTTAAATCACTGTGTTGACAAAATCTGGGTTTTTTTTATCGAGCAACCATCAAACTGCTATCAAGTTTTATTAGGCATAAACTGTGTAACAGTCGTAAAGTCATATCTTTTCACTCAGAGCATGGATCGAGACTATTTTTTTGAGGATGCTTATTTTTTTAAGATCTAGATGCTCATCAAATTTGGCTTTTCTTTATCGAGCAACTATCAAACTGCTATAAAGTTTTTTTTTTGGATTAACCTGGATATCCAACCCGCTATGCGAGCTGGCTAATCCCAGGGAGACCACATGCTTTGCAGATAACCCGGAGTCACCGCATTTGAACCTCCGTGGCCACAAAGGGGATTTTTATTCCTACTTGAATTTAAACCTGAGACCTCCTGGTACTTTTGACCTTTGGAATCAAGCTCAAACCAATCAGACACCACCCTTGTTGTTGCTATCAAGTTTTATCTGGCATAAATGGTGTAACAGTCATAAAGTCATAACTTTTCACTCATAAGTTGGATCGAGACTATTTTTTTGAGGATGCTTATTTTTTAAAGATCTAGATGCTCGTCAAATTTGGGTTTTTTTTATCGAACAACCATCAAACTGCTATCAAGTTTTATCTGGCATAAATTGTATAACACTCGTAAAGTCATACCATTTCACTGATAGCTTGGATCGAGACTATTATTTTAAGGATGCTTATTTTTTTAAGATCTAGATGCTCGTCAAATTTGGATTATTTATCAAGCAACCATCGAGCTGTTATTAAGTTATATGTCGAGTATTAAACCATCTCCAACCAACCATTAAAAAAACTAAACACACTAAAAGTGGTATTCCAATTGAACACTAAAAGAGAGATCAACTCCAACCACACACTAAAAACAATTAAAAAAATATTTTAATAATAATAATAATAATAATAAAATAACACGATCGACTAAGATTTTTAGAATTTTCAAAACATAATTAGATAAATAAGTATATTTATATAGTATTTAAAATATATATCTATACATATTTCGGGTTTTATGACGGATCGAGTGGCCAGATATCAAACCCAATTCGAACCCAAATTTTCTCCAAAAAATCAGTTTTCGGATTTTCGATTTTCAAGGTATTCTGATTTTACATAAATATCTTATTTACGGTTCGAATTTAGGTTTATATTTCAGATAATTCGAGTTTTACACGTTATCATTTTCATCACTTCCCCTCAATATCCCCAACCGAATGCCTTCTAAAGTGCTAATTTTTTAATTAATAAATATTAAATTAATTTTTTTTTTTAATTTTATCTATGTATATTTAAGTTCTGTTAGACCAAAATTATTATACAAATGTTTTATATAAGTTCTTATAAATTAAATTAAAATTATTCAATTATCAAAAAAAATCTATATGTGTTTAAGTTTCAGTGATCAAAGTCATAATAAAGGTTCATATTTTTTGATTTAAATTATTTAAATGTAATTTATAATTTAAAACAGAAAATAAATTAATTACGGAACTTAATACAAAAATATTAATTTATTCAATATATAAAATCAATATAATAATAGAATATGAGAAATAAAGACCAACATTTTGACCTCCAGATCAAGTTTGATGACCTCAATTTTTTTTAACGTTACACTGATAGAGTTGGAGTAGAAAAGACATTCATCTTTTGTGTTTTTTGTGGTGGTTGGAAATGCCTAAGACCATCTCCAACCTAACTACATGCCCGACGCAAGACTTCCTTTTTTTTTATGCAGGTTAAAAAGGCGTGAAACTCCTGCTGAGAAGGCTCGACTGGTTTTTCCACTGAAAGTATAGAAGATAAGGTGTAAACTGTAAGCTACATATCAGATTTACCAGTTATAGAATATTATGAAGGTGCTTTATCGGATAGTTTTTGAGTTGGCAAAACTGATACCCTTTATCTAATAGAAAAATCTATCGGATTAGGGTTCGATGAAAGCTACAATTACAACCAACTGTTCATCATAATAAATAAAAAGATTTGTTGGACAGTAAGTATTTATTTACCAAAGGGCCTTTGGCCTAGTGGTAACGTAGCCCTTGACCTTCTAGGAGGTCAGGGGTTCAAACCTCACCATAGGTGAGGAGGGTGTGTGGGTTTATTTGTTGCATTTGCCGTATATAAATATACTTAAAAAAAAGTATTTATTTATTATTATATATTTTTATTTGTTGGTATTGGGAAGTGATGAATTACAAATGAAATGTTTCTAGAAGGGGGTTGAATACAAACACAACAAATTTTCAGTTTAATTTTTTGCTCTATATTTTCTATAAAACAAAGATTTGCAGATATGTTGCAAAAGTTAGGAAGATAAGACCTGTGATCCTTTATTATCTGATTGTGACAAATTTGCTAAACTAAAAGAGATGGGTAAAAGAGGTTCTCTTTTAATCCGGCGAACTAAGCAAATTCTTCAGAGGATGACGCCAAATTTACTTCAGAAACACTCATAATGATGTTCTTTGGATAACGAGTGAACTGCATTGAATGACAAGTTTATAACCATCTTTGCGTTAAATGCTTACTGGCCAACTTTAATGTGTGGATTCTTCTATTTGGTTGATCCATGTATCCTAGTAATTTTCATATCAACCTTTGAGCTTGATGTAGATACTTTGTTAACTTAATCCATCTTTAGATATGTCGAGGGAACAATAAAGTAAGCAAAATACCAATATAAAATTCTTTTGTACTTACTTAGACTGACATGTTATATATGTTCTCATATCAAGGAAGAAGCAAGTGACTTTGTGAGCCAAACTTGTTGGCCAAGTTTGTATTTCAAGATTCGGCTTGCCAATAGTAGTATTTGTTAGAATACTACTTGACTTTTATCTTGTATTGATCTTATTTTGGCTAGATGACAAACCAATCTGCTTTCATGACAGTCTTGACCACCACTAATATCCAATAGAAGAATCTATCAGATTAAGATCCGATGAAAGCTACAATTACAACCAATTGCAACGACTGGAGAAATATCTGAAACCTAAAACAATAAGTTCGGATGACGAGGTAATATCTGATGAGTGAAGTTCAACAGATATATACCTTGTTGAATCAGGGTAAACAAGAAGATTTATTTTTAAGTGTCTGATTGGATGTTTATAAGTTTTATTAACATATCTGAAGCCTAAGATTTTAATGTCTTCAAGTCATGAACTCTTCATAACGTCGTCTTCTTTCTTGTTTTTATCCGACCTCTAATGTACATTACAAGTCGTGTTTATCAAATAAGTTTTCAACCATGACTAAGGGCCATAACTATTCACCAAGAAAACAAATAATACACACACAGTTATGTAAAGTAGTGTTTGCAAAAATATGGATTAAACATTTTAAGCAATTATGTCCTCCACATAAATTTTATGGCCTTAAGAAAACATGACATAATCCGTTAAAGGATCTGATATCCCAAAATCAGATGCCCAAAACAGGATATCCAATTCAGATGTCTAATTCTGATCTCTAATTCTGGATCCCAAGTTCGAAAGTCAAATCATGGCTTGGAAGGAATAACTTACCAATTGACTACTTGTTAGTGGTAGTGGAAGTTCTTCAAGATCTATTGATGCTTTAAGTTGTTGATGTTAGATCATTAGATGTTAGGTTTCACACTAAATATCTTCATCAGTGGTTCAACACATATCGATTTATCTTGGATTGGAGTGCCAATTGTATTAACATCAAGTCTTGACCGCTGGCAGGCCAGACGGGCCGTGAGCACGGTGAATCAGGACCCCCTTTTCCCCATTGATGAATTTTTCAGTATCAGTGGCTAACCGTCATCAACAAGTCATAAATGACAATCTCAACTAGTGATACGTACAACTAACACACCCAAATAATAACTAAGCATTTAAATGGCGTTTGACTATAATAAAATCTTTATTCTTAGAGGAGCTCGACCCAGAAAGACAAAGAATACGACGAAAATGAAGCAAAATTTAAGGTTCAAGTTCTCGATTTTAAAATTAAGATGCATCACATTGCGGTACACTTTTACTGTAGTAAAATGGACGAACACAATTTTCAAAATCGATCAAATTTCTGTTGTTATAATTCTGGTTTTTAATTTGGTCTTGTGGTTGTTACTCATCATCAGATCTCATTTTTATTTTGAAATAATTACAATTTTTATTACTATGATTGCCTCTTTGTTAAACTTTCGTCTCTCTTACTGAGTCATTGTTTGGTAAAAATAAGCTAACTTATTGAAACACTAATTGTAGTAACGTTTTGATAGCTTATTGTCATTTTTGTCAATTATAATCCTCATAAATATTAATAATTATTATCTATTACTATTGATTATAAATAAAATTTAAATATTACTGATATTTATAAACATTATTTATTAATATATATTAATTAATTA
>NC_037539.1:36547646-36596990 GCF_001531365.2 Cynara cardunculus var. scolymus
ATATATATTATATTATTAGATATTTGTTTCAATTATATTTTGAAATATTATAATTGATCAATTTTTCAGAAAAATTGTTACAAGAAGTTGTTGATGCACTTCTTGATAATGGAATATCATATTCGTAAAGCAGAAACATAGTTGCACTACTATGAATATGGAAACTGTTAAAAAACAAGAATCAAAATCATCACCCTTTTTGGTCATTTTACATTCTTATCAGCTGGTTTTGTCAAACTTGATTTAGTAATCAACTAGCTTATCAATCACGACCTCGCTCACGTATAAGGGGAAGGCTCACCGAGATGATTAAAGGCTGCCTAGAGGCAGGAGTAGATACTAGACTAGCTTTCTAGTATAAAGAATGCAACCAAGATAGGGATGAATGACTCTACTGACAAGTTACGGGATACAAGCGTTATCCTCACCCCTGTTTATACAGGATCAACTCAATTACATAGACTCTGTAGCGAGTTGGTTACCAACTAACTTATCAGCTAGTTTGCTAAACGTAGCTTAACTCTCGTTATACAAATCCATTAATTAAGGGGTATCTGGTCTTTTTGTTCTTTTTTTGTCTTTTTCCTATTTTATGTTATTAAAGAAAATTCTTTTTATAACCCCCACCACATCCCACCCCTTAACCCTAACTTGATAGAACCTAAATAATCTTTTCCGACCCGTCTTTATATTTTTCAACCAATTTTCCCCCACCGACAAATCAAAATCAAACCCAACGAGATAAAAACAAACCATATCCATAATCAAACCCAACCAAATCAAAATCAAAAAATAAACCAACAACTAGAAGATAAAGGACATTATGATGTCCAACGATATAATGGAGATGGTAATGGCAGCGAATGCAACTGTGGAGGTGGTGAGAACTCATGAAGAACAATCCAATGAGGGTTGGGTAAAAATTCCTTTCTAGGTTGGATTTTCCACCATCTAGAGAACTCATGAAGAACAATCTGTGCTTTTACGATTATTCATCTTCTTCTTATAGATCTAATGTTCTTCTTACCCTTCTTCGATTTTCTTTATTTCCTTTAGATCGAATAACAGTTCTCTGGCATCCTTAATGCTTTTATTCAATCTAATTCATACTCTGAAATTTAAAGTTGATTTTGATTTTGCCTCTAATTTGAGAAGCAGAAACATGTAACCAGATCCAGGCAACTAATTTCAACTCAAGAGCAATCACATCCTTAATGGATTTCAATTATGCATTTGTTTTTTGAAAAATGAGCTCTTTAGATCTATTTTTGCACTACTCATGTAATGCATAATCGGTTGATCCAAGCTCTCTCAGTGATTTGATGATGACCCTATATACTTAGTGAAAAATACTTAGTTTTGTTTTTTTTTAGTTTCTATGATCATCACTGAGTCTGTTCAGTGATCGTCGCACATGTATTGCAACAACCAATGAACTTAAGTATTCCCCAAAGATAAAGCTCACACCAAAAGAACCTTAAGCTATATCGAAGAAGTAGCTGAAGAAAAAGACATGTCTATTCATGATCTGAAGCAGACTAGGTGATAACAAGACTGTCTACAACAAAGTGTGAAATCTAATCAAGACTTAGCGATAGCTGAAGAGTCCTCAACGATTCCTTACATCACTGGTCAAAAAGTCTAACTCAACAAGATAAATTTTTATCTTATCCTATATGCATAAAAAGACAACCCCATGCTTTACATAGAAAGGTACATGTACGGAGTTACTTTATTGGCTACAAACATGCTTACTGACTTTGTGAATGCAACTGCATATGTGGCCAAAATCCTGTCATATCTGATGAACAAGGACCAACTTTTCACTTCTCTTTTGACACGTGGATTTTACTCTCTAGGTAAACATTAAATGCAATGGGTATAAATAGCTGAGAAGAATTTTCTTCTCAGCTACTCTCTTCTCTCTTATTTTTATCTTCTTTGTGAATCTACTTAGTGATTCTCATAGATTGTTTAGATTAGATTTTACCTTATTTTATTTTGCAACAATCTGTAAATTATGTATTGATCTTCTTGTAACAATAAACGAATTTAAAAAGTGAAAATTGTGTATTTGTATTCAACCCCCTTCTACAAACTATTATACCTTTAAACTTTTATAGAACCCTTATTCGAACCAACATAATTGTATTGACGGATCCAATTCAGTTCATATTTATTTACTCTGAAATTTTCTCTCAAGTAAACCTAATCTAGTAAGATTAATCAATTTTGTTCTACAACTTTGCTTCAATTCAGTTCAGTATCTATATCGACGATATCACTTCTCTTTTATACTTTTATTCATAATTTTCTAATGTCATGACTTGTGCCAAAGTTAAACAAATATTGTAATCCTAATCTTTTGTCACTGCGTCTTCTTAGTCGAGGATTGATGAATTCATTTTTCAATCATTAAGCAATATATATATATATATATATATATATATAGTCCTAGAGTTTATATGATTGGTTGAAGGTATATCAGCCTAGTACAGAATTTGAGGTTGTTTCTATTGACATGATTATAGTCTCGCTCATTGCTTCTATCTAGCAGAGAAGAGATAGAAGCATAAACGATTATGGATGCCCTGAATCCTGGTCATAGTATGCCCAACATGCCAATTGTTCGATATAATGTCTGAGAGAGTTACTTCAACAATGATATTGTGTATTCTTCTGGGTCAAACATTTGGAAGTTGGACTCTTAGTACTAACAATTGTACCACATCAGAGATCAAGCACATGAAGAGAATGGAGCATTAAGGATTGTCACATTTCGTTATGTTCTATTTCAGTTTTATGTTAGAGTTCTTTTTAGTTCCCTTCGTATATTGGTTATTGCCATCATCAAATTATGGATGCCAAGCTCCGACATAAGTTTGTTACCATCGTCGTTGCTTCAATTCGCTACCATTTTAGATGTCAAGCACTAATAAAATGATATTGTCGTCGTTTATGCTCGATATGCTCTCATAATAGATGTTGAGCCATGATGGATCAGTCGTTATTGCTCATTTCTTTCCCATATTTGATGATTGTCGTTTCATGATCAAGATGGCATTGGGAAGTTTATGTGCTTATTGATAACTCTCATTTTGTGAGAGTTATTTGTTGTTCAATACCCCTATTTTATTGTGTCGTTGGTACCCATTTTGCTCTTATCTTGTATTTTTGGTCCAAAATATGTTAAGAGGTGATGAAAGGTCAAAAATTAAATTATTTTCTAAAAAACCCATTACTGTTGGTAAACTGCCCACTTTCTGCTCGCATTCATCCTATGGCGTATTTTCATCAAGTTGGATTTGAACAAAATGCAAATATGAACTCTCTTGAGTTTTAATGGGATCTAATTCTGAGTTCACATCAAAACATTGAGTTACTTGGAAGAATGGGTTTGGTTGAGCTATAAAAAGACAATAAAGTACTCCTACCATTATTTTGATGTAAAAGCCTTCTTTTCATAATTTTAATGGTTAGAGTATTTTACCTTTTGCAACCTTTCAAGAAGAAGTGACAAGGCCAGAGATATAGTAGACATGTGGTGATGGGCGGTCCTTACCCTCTAGACAATGAAGATTTTCGTCCTTTGGGCGAAGAGTTTGTTTGGTCCTCACTTTTTCCTATATTTTGAAGACTTTCTCTCATTTGGAAGGCATCCACTCCATCAACAATTTAGCTAAACAACCTTGGAGCATTCTCTCAAGCTCTACAGCAGYAGAGCAAGTTTAATTTCTGCTTGTAATTTTATTTTCGTAATTAGTCTTTAATTCTCGCCACTGTGTATTGTATGCCCTCTGTGGGCAACAGTTTAAGTATTAATTTCAGTTCAAGTATTTCTTATGCATTTTTTCTTCTTCTGTTTCCGTTATGTTTTCTAATTTCATTATGAGCTAAGCACCCCTTTGGGTGTGGGTGTGAGTCAAACTTAAGAATTTAAAGACACACTTGGGTGTTACCATTTTTATTGATTCTTAAGCTTGGTCATTTAAGTCGAAACTTAAGCTCAACGCAGATAAGTCGATCACTTTGAAGTGTTAATATTAGATCCTTGATCCAGAGATGGGCAGATCTGAAATACGGCTTAGATGATGCACAAAGATTTGAGAGAGTCTTTGATAATCACGCAGAGATGCGGGTTTTGCATGTTTTTAGCTTATGTTCAGATATTAGTCGAGTTTATGCTACAATACGTTGTGAGTATAAATCTTCAGGCTAGTGGAACCAGATATCTTTTTATCTAGTAGCTAATTCGGCAAGTTTAAGATTGATACAATTGGACGCTTTGTGGGCACTCTATGGGCACAGTATATAAGAATTCACTTTCGAGAGATAGGAGTTCTTATAGAAATCCCATGAGTTTCTGACCAAATTGTTCCTGCAATATTCTTAAGCAAAGCTTACACCCATACATGTCTTTTAATATTGAAGGTTAATTTCGTATTTTAACGCTTTGCACCAATCAAAACTCAACTATTTTCTTAACCTGAAGCATGTTCAAGAAGTTCATGAAAGTCTCTGATTCTCAATAAGTCCGGTCCCTGTGGAAACGATCTTGGTATTATACCACTCTATTACTTGAAGCGATCATAGTATCGGCGTGCACTTGCACCGCTTCTTTGGGGACTTTGTGCCCACTGTGTGCACACTTATGATTTTAGCACATCAAGTTTTTGGCGCCGCTGCCGGGGACTGGCGCAATTTTTATCCTGAGATATTGATTTTCATTAGAGCCTTGATCAGTTGTTTCATTCGTTGTTCCTGTGTTGTATGCCACGGCTACAACACGGTGATCTTTTACCTCTTGATCTTGAGTTAGAAATATCCATTAGGAGACGAAGGAGAGGTAGAAACAATCGGCGAAATCCCAACCATACCATGGGGGATAATCCACCTCCTCAGGAAGCCACGTCAATATTGCCGATGACAAAAATAGAGGCATACGGGACTACGCAACTCCCGAATTTGGTCAATTAGCCTCGGGAATTGGTAGGCCCGAAATGACGGCAACATCTTTTGAACCCAAGCCGGTTATGTTTCAAATGAKTTMYGYTATRGGTYAGTTTGGGGGATTATCTTCGGAAGATCCGCACTCTCATTTGAAATCTTTTATAGAAATGACGGATCATTTTAAAATTCCCGGAGTTACTCAAAAGGCCTTACGCTTGACGCTTTTTCTTTATACATTGAAGGATAGAGCTAGAGCATGGCTAAATTCCCAACCACCAAAGTCGATCCTTACTTGGAATGATTTGACGGAAAAATTTCTAAAAAATACTTTTCTCTGACAAGGAATGTAAAGATTAGAAATGAAATTATGGCGTTTCGCCAAGAAGAAGATGAAGCGGTATCGGATGCATGGGAGAGATTCAAGGACCTTCTTAGGAAGTGTCCTCACCACGGAATCCCTCATTGTATTTAGTTGGAAACCTTTTATAATGGACTTTCTAGTGCCACTAAGATTATTTGTTACACCCTAAAAAAATACAATTATAAATTAATCCGAAGATATATATAACGAGAATCAAAAATCTTAATATAAAAAAAAATTCACCCAACAAAAGGGGAATGGAATAGCGTATACAAATCAGCTACTGAGAAGATAATTAACAACCTACTAATCTAGATTATACTACATCTAGATTAAAGACGGGTGTTTCTATCAATCTCCAAAAAGTGCCGGAACATCAAAAACACGGCGCTCGAAAGTAACAAAGGCTATACTACAAAAGAGCCTTTCATGAACCAACGCTCCTCTCAACCCTTTTTAGCCCCGCCGCTAAAGGAACCTGATATACAAGCCATATCAAGAAGAAGTGTTAGGCTTACGCCTAGTGAGTTCAGACGGTGAGACAAATAAGTCTATGAAAACCAATATATGTAAATATGCACGTAACGTAACTTTAAACGATGCAAGGCGAACAATTAATCCTAAAATAACTCGAGATGGAGCCAAGACATCCGAAGATGACGGGGGAGACCCGATTTACCATTAATTATGACGGAACACAAAGTAGGTCATAGATCAACATTATAGAGCATCACTTATCGGTATAAAACCTTCGACATCAACCTAAACCAGTCATGTAGTCAGTCGTGATCATAAGCTCTTTATCTCGGATATTACATAATAATCACAATGCCTATTTCCGAGTGGGAGTGAGAAGGTGGTTGGGAAATTACATAGTAATCACAATGCATATCTCCAACTTACACCATCCCTCACGCAAATATAATAAAAATGATTTCCGAGCCTACAACTCATTACATTTTAGCAATGTACTCAAAAGCATTAACGTGGAGATATTAACACATGCACGTCGTCCATAATTTGAACGAGTTTCTAAGTCCAACGATACATTTCTATTTGCCGATATAATAACCCTCAAAAGTTTATCATGGTAGTTCTAGAGTTTTATGCACCATACTTTGAAGTAGATAATTTACTAAGTGGCTAGATTCGTTCTTCTAAAACTCAATTAGAGCTTATAAACAAGATCCTCAAATTCATTCTTTTTATCAAAAATTTCTATCTAAATCCACAAAGAAACCATGTAAAAGATTTAGTATAAGATACATATGGCACATCGTTCCAATTTGTATAAAGCTTCAAATAGTTTAGTAGGAACTCACATGGAGGGTTTATGAGAAATCCCAATAATCTTGAACTAAAAGGGGACGGTAAGGAACGAAGAAAACAGGCAGCAGGCGCTGCTGGGTGCTGTTGGACAGTCGGGAACGAAACAAACCGGCAGCAGCAGGCGCTGCTATGTACTGGACAGTTGGGAACGAAGCAAACAGGAAGCAGCAGGCGCTGCTGTTTCTTCCTCTTCGACAGTCGACTGCACAGGGCTGATGGTCTTGGCGAGGTGACGAAAGGCACAACAGGAGCTTCTCCAAACCGTGAGGCAGCAGCTACAAAGGAACCCAAAAGCGAGGGAAAGCCAGATGAAGTGGAGGCTGCACAGCAGGGTCTACTGTTACGCGAAGGGAAAGAAGGAACAAGGCAGCCTTGACTTGCTGCTTATAGCTTGCTGTAGCTGAAACGAAACACAACAGTTAAGCTGTCTGCTGCTTGCGAAATCACAGCAGCGGTGCTGTCCGGCCAACGTAGACGAAGGACAGAATATCGGCCGGTTATTTTGGGCGATACACAAGACGAACCACCCAGTCAAGTGGCTGTTCGGCGAGAAACGAAGCAAACAGCACGGCAGGGGCTGCTGTTTGCTGTCTAACCGTCGGCTGGACAAACAGGCGGTGCGGTCGGGGTACGGTGCAGATGTGCGTAGTTCAGAGGCACTGCGCAGTCCCGGACGGCAGTGATGTCTCCCCGGCGACTGTTGCCCTCACCCGTGAGCCTTTCCTTAGTCGGGTGAAACACAGCTCCCTCCCCTTTCTTCCTCTTAACCAACAGCTACAGAGCTTGCTCCCCAGACCAATTTCTTTCTTCTCAGAGGGAAAGTTCATCCACTCACTGAATGTTCTCCCCTTCCCCTCCCTTTACTTTCTCCCTTTAACTTCCTCCTCCAAGAGTCAGTAGGTAATACCCCAAAGATAAGAGTAGGAAACTTTTATTTTTATTTTATTTTTTTATAGGTAAAAGGGTCTATGGGTAGGACAAGATGGCAACAATTACCCTCTCTCTCTCCTCTTGACTTTCTCACCCCCACTACAATTTAAAATTACCCTCCCAAGGAAATTTAGACATATAATCATATAAATAAGTACACTAAAGTAAGACTTGATAACAAAAGGAAATATCTAAATCTCAAAAAAAATATAATAAATATAACCACAATTGAACACATACCTCACCAAAGAGACGAAAAATCTTGACGTGACAGAGTAGAGAAAATGGAAAAAATTTCGGGTGTTACATTATTCTTGACGCAACGGCCGGTGGTGCTTTTACAGCTAAAACCTACAACGAGGGGTATGACATTTTGGAACTAATTTCTAATAATAATACTGAATGGTCTAACCCTCGTGTTGTTATTTCTAAATCTACCTCGGGCATTCATGAGCTCGATGCCATTTCTTCTTTGAATGCCCAAATTGTTGCTTTGACTAATTTGGTTAAAAATAATTTAAACTTGAATGGGGAAAAGAATAAAGTCCAATCCATAATGTCTAATTCTTCCATGACTGAATCTTGTGTTTTCTATGGTGAAAGTCATTCTTATGAGTTTTGCCCCGGAAACCCCGTTTCGGTAAATTATGTTGGGAACCATACGAGAGATAGCCCAATTTCTCCAATGTACAATTCAAATTGGAGAAATCATCCGAATTTTTCATGGGCCGGAAATCCGGGACTTCAACCCCCCGGGGCAACTCAAGTCCAAAACCGACCTTTGAATCGCCCGGGATTTCATCAAGGTGGTTATCACATGCAAGGTAATCACCACATGTACCAAAGCGGACAATTATCACAATCGCATGCGCCTAGGCAACAAAATGCATCGGAGGGTAATGGTTCACTCAAATCTTTACTTAAAGGTTTTATAAACCAAACCAATGCCACCTTGAGGAATTTTGAGACCCAACTTGGCCAATTTGCCACGGATCTCAAGAATAGACCTCAAGAAACTTTGCCTAGTGACACAGAAACACCTAAGGAACATGTTAAGGCCGTGACTTTAAGAAGTGATAAGAACTTGGGAGACTCTAATGCCGAAAAAGAAACACCTAGTGAGCCGATTAGTCAAGAAAATATTTCAAATTCTTTTGACACATCGAAATTTCCAGTTATGTTTCCTACAACTGAAGAAACTCAAATTCCAGTTTTTGTCCCAGAAACAGCAGCTTTGCCCAGTTCCAGCACCACCCAGTCTCCGCCTGGCACTGCTCACAGTGGGCAGAAACTACGCACACCCCAACAGAAAAATACCGGTCCAACAGATTTAGATCTAAAAGATTTACCTTTTCCAGGTAGGATGAAAGCCAAAAATGTGGATGTTCAGTTTAAGAAGTTCTTGGACATCTTTAAGCAACTCCACATTAACATACCTTTGGTAGAAGCTCTCGAGCAAATGCCTAGCTATGTTAAATTTTTGAAAGACATCCTCAATAAAAAGAGAAGACTTAGTGAATTTAAGACTGTGTCTTTGACAAAGGAATGTAGTGCCCTTCTTACTTGCAAAATTCCCCCAAAATTAAAAGACCCGGGAAGTTTCACCATCCCGTGCTCTATTGGAGGGAAAGAAGCAGGTCATGCCTTGTGTGACCTTGGGGCAAGTATAAATCTCATGCCTTTGTCCATTTTTAATCAGTTGGGAATTGGGGAAGTTCGACCTATTACCGTGACTTTGCAACTAGCGGATAGGTCCTTGGCATATCYGAAAGGTAAAATTGAAGACATCTTGGTTAAAGTGGACAAATTCATCTTTCCAGCCGACTTTCTAGTGTTAGATTATGAAGCCGATAAGAATGTCCCGATTATCTTAGGAAGACCCTTTCTTGCTACGGGTAAGACATTGATTGATATACAAAAGGGTGAGTTGACCATGAGAGTGAATGACCAGCAGGTGACTTTCAATGTGTTTAAGACTCTTAAGTTCAATGAGGAGATTGAGGACTGTTCGTCTATTTACTCAGTAGGTGAAGATTTAGATCTAAGTTTGATCGACTGTGTCCACAGTGGAGACACTGTGGGTATGGCAGAAGACATTTGTGAAGAAGACTTACTTGAGGACATAACTGCATTTGAACAGTTAGATTTTAAAGATATACCAACCCAAACCCCGTCCATTATAGAAGCACCCGATTTGGAGTTAAAACCACTGCCTTCACATCTTAAGTATGCATATCTTATGGAAGGAGAAAAAATGCCTGTTATTATTTCTTTCAACTTAAGTAGTGAACAAAAGGAAAGGTTGATAGATTTGCTAAAAGACCATAAGAAAACTTTTGGTTGGACCATAACTGATATTAGGAGAATAAGTCCGTCCATTTGCCAACATAAGATCATCTTAGAAGAAAATAGTGTTGGAAAGGTACAACCTCAAAGAAGGCTAAATCCAATCATGAAAGAAGTGGTTAAGAAGGAAATCTTGAAGTGGTTAGACGCGGGTATTATTTACCCCATTGCTAGTAGCGGTTGGGTAAGTCTGATACAATGCGTGCCTAAGAAAGGTGGTACTACGGTAATCACCAACGACAAAAACGAACTTATCCCAACTAGAACCGTTACTGGGTGGAGGATTTGTATGGACTATAGGTAATTAAACTTAGCTACTAAGAAAGGTCACTTCCCTTTGCCTTTCATGTCAAATGCTAGATCGGTTAGCCGGAAAGGAGTTTTATTGTTTTTTGGATGGGTACTCGGGATACAATCAAATCCATATTGCACCCGAAGATCAAGAGAAAACTACTATCACTTGTCCCTTTGGAACTTTTGCTTTCCGACGTATGCCATTCGGTTTATGTAATACTCCAGCCACTTTTCAATGATGTATGATGTCTATTTTTTTGGATATGATTGAGGACACTATGGAAGTTTTTATGGATGATTTTTCGGTTATTGGCACTAATTTCGAAAATTGTCTTGAAAATTTGAAGAAAAGTTTGGAGAGATGTGAGATCCATGACTTGATTTTAATTGGGAAAAATGCCATTTTATGGTACAAGAGGGAATTGTTTTGGGTCACATGATTTCAAGGAAAGGTTTGGAAGTTGACAAAGCTAAAATTAAGGTGATAATGCAATTAAAAGAGTGTCACGCATCACCATACGGAGGCCACTTCGGTGGACAACGTACGGCCGCTAAAATTTTACAAAACGGATTTTTTTGGCCTACCATGTTTAAAGATGCTTTTGAATTCGTGAAGAGTTGTGACCAATGCCAATGCATGGGGAATTTGTCCCAAAGAAATGAGATGCCCTTAAACAATATTTTGGAAGTCGAACTGTCGAACTTTTCGATGTTTGGGGTATTGACTTTACGGGACCATTTCCCAAGTCTTTTCACAATCAGTACATTTTGGTTATGGTAGACTATGTCTTCAAATGGATAGAAGCAAAGGCTTGCCCAATAAATGATGCCAAAACGGTAGTGGAATTTTTGCATAAAAACATTTTTGTTCGTTTTGGAACACCCCGAGCATTGATAAGCGATGAAGGGACTCATTTCATAAACAAAGTGTTAAGTACCACTCTTGAGAAGTACAACATCCGACATAAAGTAGCCACGGCTTACCACCCGCAAACCAATGGTCTTGCGGAGCTTTCGAATCGTGAGATAAAAAATATTTTAGAAAAAGTGGTTAAGCCAAATCGTAAAGATTGGTCGCTTAAATTGGATGATGCACTTTGGGCCTATCGTACCGCTTTCAAGACTCCATTGGGCATGTCTCCGTACCAACTTGTTTTTGGAAAATCTTGTCACCTTCCGTTGGAGTTAGAGTATAAGGCATTTTGGGCTATTAAGGAACTTAATTTAAATGCAACTCTAGCGGGAGAGAAAAGAAAGCTCCAACTCAATGAGTTGGAAGAGTGGAGGTACCAAGCCTACGAGAATGCCAAAATATATAAAGAAAAAACGAAAATATGGCATGATCGTATGATCAATCAGAGAATTTTTGAAAAAGGTCAAAAAGTGCTCATTTTTAATTCTAGGTTGAGGCTTTTCCCCGGAAAACTCAAATCTAGATGGTCGAGACCTTTCACTATTGTTGAAGTGGAAAATTTTGGAACTATCGATCTCTTGAACCCGTAAGACAATACAGTTTTTAAAGTGAATGGGCATCGTGTCAAGCATTTCTTCCCAGAAGGCATGCAAGATCCACGTCAAAAATCTCTCTGATTAATTGTCAAACCTTCTGTTGTAAATAATGTAAATATTTTTAAGTGTCGTGTTTTTTGTTTATTTCGTGCAGGTATGCTCACAGTAAGCATCTAATGCTCACATTCTGAAGTGGGTTTTGGTAAAAAAAAAATTTGAATATTGGCGGGTTTTTGTGGTATCTTCCAAGGAAATGAAAAAGGGAAATTAAGAAAAGAAATGTGATTATTTTTGAAAAAATAATGATGGATTTTCTGAAAATGGAGGCTTGTGTAAGAATGATTTGACTTGTACTTTGACATCATATTTTTTTTCAAAAGTCTTTACACAAAGGTTTTGCATGCAAAGGGGGCGGTTTTCTAGGTATTATCCATCGGTTATCTATGAAAAAGGGGGGAAAACTACTTTTGTTTCACTATTCATCTTCTCCTCTCTCTTTCCATGGTTAGGACAAGAAATAACCCCACGGCCGGCCCCCTACTCGACTGTCGTCTCGTCGCTCTACTCGCCGGACTGTCGTCGGCGACGCCTCATCCGCTGGTCCAGTGGCACCATCGGTCGCTCCATCGATGTACTATTCAGCACCCCTTTCGTCGGATCCCGTTGCTTTTGCTCCACCGGCAAGACATTCATCAGCTGCCGGCGCCGGTCAGTCATCAACCGTATGGGTCGACTACGACGAGTACCATGCCGTCGTCACTCCGGTTAGTATCACTCCAACTCCTCCCTTATTCACCACCATTTTTACCCCTTCCACCATTATTCACACCACCACCACCGGCGCCGGTCCGTCTACTTCACGACCGCCGGCCGCCGTGACCCTTCCCCAGCCATCACCAAAACCCCTCTTTCTAGCCCTAACCGTACCACCATCTATTACCCCTACACCCTCCCCCATTCCACCGCCTCTTCACCCTACACCCACTCAACAGCCCCCTTATTCCCCTTCCCTCCACACCACTCGACCCACCCACCATACACGACTTTGACCTTAACCTTAGTGATACCTTAGGGAAGGAGTTCCATTTTGACTTTGAAGCAAATGCTTCTGCTAATCCTGAGGATTTATTCCCTTTTTCTGTTCCTGAGTCTATTGAAGAATCACCACAGCAACCCCCTGTGACTCAAACAGAAAATGAACTTCTTGTTGAGGAACTATCAATCACTGCCCCCAGTGGGCAGACTGTGAGCACATAAATCTCCTCAGGAAGTATTGAAAGTTCAAGTTCAGAGTCTGTTATTCCTCAACCATTACCAAAACCAGTGCCTGAAGACAATGATTATAAGGATGAGATGGCCCAGGACTTAGAAAATGCTGAAGATGTGGCAGAGGAAAGGGAGGATTTTGAAGAAGAAATTCCAGAAGTGGAGGTTTTGGAAGTAAGCAAGCCAAAACCTTCTAAAAAGAGAAAGGCGGCAGCAAAACAGAGGAAGCAACAAGCCCCAAAGAAAAAGAAAGACAAGGTGATACCATTTCAAGAGAGGTACAACCGTATCAAAAATAATAAAATTCTTCTTGAGCGGGCCTTTGACCCGCGGTTGGTCAACTCTTTTATGGCCATCAAGCACCATTTGGTGGCTTTGCAGTGGGAACAAATGGTGGTTGCCCTGTTAAGGGCCAACGTATCTTGGGTAACCGAGTTTTACGTGGCCGTTGGCACCACCAAGAGCATTTCGGTGAATATTCGGGGTAGAAAAGTTGATTGGTCAGGGCCTAAACTTAATGCGGCCCTTGGACTCATCCCACCACCGGAATGCTCGTTTGATCAAATTATGAAAGGAACTTTGGTAGTTACCGATGATGATATCACATCCATCCTTACGCTCCCCGATCATGGTTGGTCGAGGGACAACTGGCGCCAAATTATTTTGGCCGGCCATCTCAACAAGGAGGCGGGTCTTTGGTTTCAGTTTTTGCGACACAACTTAATCCCCACTGTTCATGATAGTACAATCTCGTGGGACCGATGCATCCTCCTTTATTGCATCATGAGAGAGTTGCCAATCGACCTCGGGCCGATTATACATGCATCCATTTTGGCCGCCTCTCAGAGGACGCATTCACGCTTAGTCTTTTCGACCCTTATCACGAAGCTTATGGCCAAGGCTAGGGTCCCTACCAATGATGAGGATACAATAGTTGTCGTCTCTCCCTTTTTGGGACAGAACACGGTCAACCGTCGGCAAAGAGCCTCTCAGCCCTTTTTAAATTTGCAGAATTATGTCCCGGTCGAAAGAGTTGCGGAGGAGCCCGTGGCGCCACCAACTGTTCAACCAAATACGCCATCGATCGATGTTTCCGAGCCACAGGCTGCCGCTGTTTCTGAATCACCAACTGTCGCACTTACCGAGCCACCCGTTGTCCCCATGACCGAACGATCTGCGGAAATCCCAAGATGTGGCGATGATGAGGCCAGCCCATCCGAGCCACCTCCAAGCAATCCATTAGGCTCGGGGTATGGGTCGGCCACTTGGCTTTTGGTATTGGCACTCCAATGGGAAGAGACAAATCAAAAGTTGGAGGCGATATTGAAGAAGGTGGGGAGCATAGAGGACCACGTCTCAGACCTAGAAAAGAAGAATGCTCGCTTTTGGGCGTATACTCGAGATTGGAACCGGGTGGAACGACAGCTTTACGGGCGTCAAGATTCCCTCTTGACAGCCCAACTTCCAAGGTTCCCAAGTGGTCTTTGCCCTCCCCAGGTTTGGTGCTTCCCGCCTTTGCAGACTCACATGCCGGTTACTTCGATTGTTGCTGCACCTTTTGCTCCTGCTCCTCGTGTTCCTGTTGCTGCTACTGTCAATACCACGACTGCGATCATACCTGTTGTTGCTGTTCCTATTGCTGCTCCCATTGTCCAAAGCTCCAAGGAGGCTGATGCAGTCCCTGCTTGCCCACAGTAAGCAGTTTCGAAGGAAATGGTTTAATTCTCGACTTTTCATCATAGCCTCTTAAAACATTATTTTTGGGTATATCTTTTGGGGTACAGATACATTTTTTATTCTATCTTTTGTGTATGATTTACGGAACGTCATTTCTTTTGTGTGAATATTTATGACATGGGTGTTGGATCTTTTTTTGTCTAGTTCCATTATTCATTTCAAGTACAACATCCTTGGATGATTTTTGTTAGTGTTCAAGTTAAGAGGACGTAGGCCCTCCTTCTATTATTATGCCCAAACACTTTCCCTTTGCACCCAACCCGTACCGTTTTGGTCCCTTTGGCAATAATGGGGACATTGTCATAATTAAGTTTGGGGGGATGTGTTGAAAAAGAAAAAAAAATTATACCTTCGAAAAATTGGGAGGTATGAAAAAAAAGAAAAAAAAAGAGAAAAAAGAAGAAAAGAAGAAAAAAAAATAGAGAAAAGAAAACAAAAATAATTATAATAAAAATCGGTTTTCGAAAAATTGGAAGACGAAAATAAAAAGCCCGGTTATCCAAAAGGACAAGTTTATGCCAAGAAATTGGTCACGAACTTTTTCCAAGTACTCAAAAGTGAATCAATGAGAACTTATGTTTCAAACCCTTTTGTAGTATAGGATAAGTTTGGGGGAGGGATACACGCTGTCATTGCCAAAAACACTAACCCTAAAGCCCTACTGATTAACGGCAACACTACGAAGATCAAGCAAGGAAGTTGTACATCCTCTTTACTAGACAAATTTCCAACACCTTCTGTAAGTTTCGTTCTTGTTCCTTTCTTTAGTTGTCTTTTTATTTATTTTCTTTTACTTGAGGACAAGTAATACCTCAAGTTTGGGGGTGTGATAACTCTCATTTTGTGAGAGTTATTTGTTGTTCAATACCCCTATTTTATTGTGTCGTTGGTACCCATTTTGCTCTTATCTTGTATTTTTGGTCCAAAATATGTTAAGAGATGATGAAAGGTCAAAAATTTAATTATTTTCTAAAAAACCCATTACTGTTGGTAAACTGCCCACTTTCTGCTCGCATTCATCCTATGGCGTATTTTCATCAAGTTGGATTTGAACAAAATGCAAATATGAACTCTCTTGAGTTTTAATGGGATCTAATTCTGAGTTCAGATCAAAACATTGAGTTACTTGGAATAATGTGCCTGGTTGAGCTATAAAAAGACAATAAAGTACTCCTACCATTATTTTGATGTAAAAGCCATCTTTTCATAATTTTAATGGTAGAGTACTTTACCTTTTGCAACCTTTCAAGAAGAAGTGACAAGGTCAGAGATATAGTAGACATGTGGTGATGGGAGATCCTTACCCTCTAGACAATGAAGATTTTCGTCCTTTGGGTGAAAAGTTTGTCCGGTCATCACTTTTTCCTATATTTTGAAGACTTTCTCTCATTTGGAAGGCATCCACTCCATCAACAATTTAGCTAAGCAACCTTGGAACATTCTCTCAAGCTTTACAGCTGTAGAGCAAGTTTAATTTCTGCTTGTAATTTTATTTTCGTAGTTAGTCTTTAATTCTCGCTACTGTATATTGTATGCCCTCTGTGGGCAACAGTTTAAGTATTAATTTCAGTTCAAGTATTTCTTATGTATTTTTTCTTCTTCTGTTTCCGTTATGTTTTCTAATTTCATTATGAGCTAAACACCCCTTTGGGTGTGGGTGTGAGTCAAGCTTAAGAATTTAAAGGCACACTTAGGTGTTGCCATTTTTATTGATTCTTAAGCTTGGTCATTTATGTCGAAACTTAAGCTCAACGCAAATAAGCCGATCACTTTGAAGTGTTAATATTAGATCCTTGATCCAGAGATGGGCGGATTTGAAATACGGCTTAGATGATGCACAAAGATTTGAGAGAGTCTTTGATAATCACGCAGAGATGCGGGTTTTGCATGTTTTTAGCTTATTTTCATATATTAGTCGAGTTTATGCTACAATACGTTATGAGTATAAATCTTCAGGCTAGTGGAACCAAATATCTTTTTATCTAGTAGCTAATTCGGCAAGTTTAAGATTGATATAATTGGATGCTTTGTGGGCACTCTGGGGCACAATATATAAGAATTCACTTTCGAGAGATGTGAGTTCTTATAGAAATCCCATGAGTTTCTGACCAAATTGTTCCTGCAATATTCTTAAGCAAAGCTTACACCCATACCCGTCTTTTAATATTAAAGGTTTATTTCGTATTTTAACGCTTTGCACAAATCAAAACTCAACTATTTTCTTAACCCAAAGCATGTTCAAGAAGTTCATGAAAGTCTCTGATTCTCAGCAAGTCCGGTCCCTATGGAAACGATCTTGGTACTATACCACTCTATTACTTGAAGCGATCATAGTGTCGGCKTGCACTTGCACCGCCACTTTGGGGATTTTATGCCCACTGTGTGCACACTTACGATTTTAGCACATCACTTATCTAGAGGGAGTCTATTAAAGTATTAGAGTGTAAGGGGCCATTTACCAAACTCTTACCCGAGTAAGCGCTTACTAAGTCACATTACATTACCAAATGAATATGATAAGGACCAAGAATCTTACCCGGTAAGAGCGGGACAATGACCAAGAGTCTTACACGATAAGTGAGGACGATGACTCTTACTACAGTTAACGCTTACAGGGTAAATCGTTGTATACGATGCCGTTTTTATTGACTAAAATCATATCCAATAAGTAAGTGATAGTTTTGAATTTTACTGATGAGCACTTACCGGGTAAGTGTTTGATAAGCGACACCTAAGAGTAGTTTAGTAATTTCTTTTGTATGGGTTAGTGTAAATAAGTGCTTTGCATCCATTTATCAAGTAATACAATTCAATTTTTCTCATTTTCATAATATATAATTCTATAATATAAATTATTTGTTTAATTTTGATATTAAAAAATTAAAAATCAAAAGAAATGATATAAAAACCAAGATAACCCTAAGTTAACAACTTTTTTCACGAAAGTTAAGTTACACGCACCAAAAGTGTAACAAAATGATAACCACAACGATAAAAATGTAATTATTTAAAACAAAGGGGGAAATTTGTAACAAATGATAAGTATATGGATTAAAAGTGTAATTTAGTCTAATTATTACGAGAAGATTGGAATGATTCAAGTCTGCTGCTTGTTTGTCAACTGATTGATATATCCCATGCCCAATATTCGGATATCCGTACTTGAATAATTATTTTAATTAATCGTTTAATTAGGTGACGTATATACCAACAACATCACTTAATTATTTTTTATCTATATTATATTAAAAAACATTTGATAAAAACTTTTAAAAAATAAATTTTTATGCATAAAATATTATTTATTGATTTATATTATTTAAAATTTAAGATTACAGTAAACTGTACGTAGGTACAACTTATTAAAGGTTCATGTTTGAATTCGTGTAACTAATTTCAGATAAAAATAATCAAATAGAGAATAAATTTTTTATTTTAAATATAAAAAACTAAAATATAATTAGGATAATTATTGAGTTCTAATAAAATATTTAATTATTATCTTTATAAAAAATTATATTATTAAATAAAAAATAAAAAAATGAATTAAAGAAATACACTAAAAAACGAGAAATTTTAAATAGTTAGTTTAGTACTAATATCTTCATATTTATATTTTATTCAAAAATAAAAAAACATTATCGTTTTCTCAAAACCGCATAAAACCGTATTATAATATCGATTAAGACAAAAAAACGAAACACTAAAATCGAGATGTATCTCGCTGTATTGTGCGAATACCTTCTAGTTTAATTAAAAAACATTTTTGACAGCTATGCTATATTTTCTTAAAAGTAGAGTATTAAAAATTTAAAAAGAATTAGGGCTTATCTGTTTTTTCAAAATTACCTCTTAATACCTTTGAAGTATGATTAGTTTAGACATTTAGGTATTAAGAGCATTTGTTTTATTTATAAAATAAGAACTTAAAAGCTCTAATTGTCCTCTGAAATTTTAAGTAGTAAACGTATCTCTTAATCCTAATCCGTCCTCTATCAAATGGTTCATATTTTGGGGGTTGGAAGAGATTTGTTAGCAAAAACTATTTATTTTTTATACTTTTGCACTAGTTTGATCGATTTAGATTTCAGACTTCAGAAGTAAAAACAAACAATTCTACTGATCCAAATTTCAGATATCAAGACCACATCTTATAAATCATAAGTGGAATCAGAATTCAAACTTTAGTACCTCTTAAAAAACAAACGACATCTTACAATAACTCTAACAACTACTCTATTTGAGCATATATGTTAGAGATACTCTATGAAAACATATTATAATACTGTAAAGAAAAATGTATTAAAACTTTTAGGTCATGTTTTGTAAATATAAATTTACTTATAAGAATTTATCTTTTGAGCTTATTATAAAAACCCTGTTCGGATGGACAAAAAATAGTTTATAAGCTAAATTACTAAAACAAATGACTTGATGTGCGGTTTTGTTAACATATTATTTGATTTTTCTTACTTTTATTAATGTTTTATTTGTTAGTTTTTAATATATAATCTAATTTAAATTATGGAGAAAGATCGTGTGAGAAAGTGAGTTAAAGTGAAAAGTGTAAACAAGGATCCAGACCCTTGATCACCTTTAATCTCATCCATGAATCGCACTTGATACGATGATTGATCTGGTGGATCTCATCCTAATATGTATCCAATGATGAAGATCCCTTCTTATGATGCTCACCTTAATTCTCATTTTCACAAGAACCCAACACTTCAAATTATTTAGCATCATTGACTCATTGAGTAACAGTAGAAAATATATGTTTTTATATTTATAATAATTTATATGATATAAAGATTTGTCATCATATATCACACGCTTCAAAAAACGCGTGTGGATCTTAAAGCCTGAGATTTGAGCTCACTGTCACGTTATGCCTCAGGGGCTGTTTGTTTGGCTCTTAATGGTTACATTAAGAGCCAACCTCTTAATCGCTAAGAGGTCAAGGCTGTTTGGCAAAAAAAAATACTCTGAATGGTTACATTTTCCCTCTTAACCATTTTGCATCTAAGGGGTCTCTAAACCATTCAGACTCCTCTTTTTCCCTATTTACCCTCTTTCCCAACATTCCTCACATCGCTCTGTCGCATCCTCCCCCCACCCTACGATCGTCGTCGCCTCATCGCCGCCGTCGTTCGTCGTCGCTGCCTCTCGTCGCCGCCGCTGCCTCTCGTCGCGTCCTCTCCTGTCTTGGGTTTGCATCTAGTCGTCGCTGCCTCTGGTCGCCGCCGCCTCCTCTCGTCGCGTCCTCTCCTGTCTAGGGTTTGCATCTAGTCGCCGCCGCTCGCCGCCGCCGCTCGTCGCCGCCTCACGTCGCCTTCCACATCCTTGCAATTCCTTGCAAAGATGCTYGTCGCCGCTCCTCTCCTGTCTAGGGTTTGGTTTAGGGATTAGCATTTTTCTTTGGAAATTGATGGTGTTTATTGCTAATTTCATGTTTGTAACAATGTTACTGATGATTGGATTACCGACATTTTGCAATTTATTGAGGATTAGATACTGATATGAAGAACAACATCTTTGCAATTTCTTGAGGATTACCGACATCTTTTTCTTTGGAAATTGATTGTATTTCTTGAGGGTTAAAATGGTAATTTGTTATCATTCAGAGAACAATTACCAAACAACCTTGTTTCATTCAGCACTTAACTATTCTGATCTTCTTAGCCATTCTAACCTCTTAACTATTCTGAACTAAATTATTCAGCAACTGCCAAACAGCCCCTCATTCTATTTGGAACCTTATAAAAATTAGACAAAAACATTACTAAAGAAATATGTAAAATAAATGAGTAAATTATGTTTTTAGTACTTGTGGTTTGTTGAAAATTTCTATTTTCATCCATATGGTTTTAAGATATCAGTTTTGATCCCTATGATCTAATTTTTTTTTTTATCTGTATAGTTTACAATTCATTTCTATTTTAGTCTTTCATACTTAAAAGTAACGTTTTGGACTCAAGGATGCAAATAGAAATGAATTGCAAAACATAGGGATGAAAACTGAAATTTTAAAACTATAGGGACGAAATCCGAAACTTTAACCAAACGACATGGACGAAAAATGTAATTTACTCAATTATTAATTTGAAATCAATATAATAAAAGAAAGAAGGTATATGTCGATCATATTCCAAAAATACTGCATTTTGTCATTTTTAAAACCGCAGGTATTTAATTTGAAAATTAATAATAAAATCAGAAATCAAAGAATTTTCAACGATGGCGAAACCATACAAAATGACACAAGCCATTGCTGCCGATTGGGTGAAACAAAGCTGTACTTCCTCCACCACCGGCCGATATATGGCCGAGAAAGACGTCGGATACTTAGGCTCCGACGAATGGGCACCACCTCCGATCAATATAATCAACTTTGATAACTATAGGATCAACAATGCCTGGAGTAATCATGAGATAGTTGAAGAGGACGACGATGATGATGATGATGATAATGGTCGCTTTGGAGGAAGCAGATTAATGCCATCCATCACGGAAGAATACGACGACGGCGACGCTGGTAATTTGTTTTCCTATGATAGTCGGAATGGGAGCGACGTCGTGTATGTGGTGACGTGGAGAGGGACTGAGGAACTGTCATCGGCGAGCATGGATGCGCTGGTTTGGACACTTGGAAACGATCTTCATGAATCAACCATCGTCTATTTGGTCCACGTTTTCCCGGAGCTCCGCTACATCCCTACTCCTCGTAAGCACACTCGCTCTGTTTCTAAAATTTTGTTTCTAATAGTCGGAAACAATGGTGAGTAGGGCAAATTCAATACTCATAACCGTAGATTCAAGTAGTTTTTAATTCAAATTTATCATTGCTAGCATCAAAGTACATGATTTCAAACATTCAAATTATTGTGTGTTCTAAATTAGGGATCGGAATAAACCTCATTGTTAGATCCATACACCTTCTTGTTCTAATCGATAGCTTCAAGGAAAACAAATTCTCATGTTCATATGTTTGACCAATAAGGTTAGAAAATGACAAAAGAATTCTAACGACAAAAAAGCAATCAATAGTTGGTGGCGGTGTGGGCCTGGCTAAAGCGATTCTAGAGTTGATTCTAGAGGAGACTTTGATGATCTCTGTACTATGATTTAATGGCTATTTTGCATTTATTGAATAGTTTGTTACAAAATGATTAAATGGTTAGAATAATTAATAGGCTTTTATGATACAGCGGAAAATGAAATATAATTGTTTGGTAATTTTTTATAATGAAATTAGGGCGCTGAATGGTTAAGGGAGGCCCAGGATACAAAATCATTAAGAGGGTTTTGGAACCATTAAGAGGCCAACTTTTTTCCTGTCAAACAAGATTCACCTTTTAACGATTCAAATGCTACCTCTTAATGGAACTATTAAGAGGTAAACAAACAACCCCTTAATGGAACTATTAAAAGGTAAACAAACAAATAGGTAGAAGACCATGGTTTTGGAAGATAAAAAAGAATGATGTTTATCTTTTAACGATTCAAAGGCTACCTTTTAATAGAACTATTAATAGGTAAACAAATAAATAGTAAAACCCTTCAATTTAATTGCATTTGATGATAAACTCAAGTTAGCAAACCAAAGGCAGAAGACCATGGTTTTGGAAGATAAAAAGAATGATGTTTAAATTAGAAAAGATTGGATACAATTAGCCCCCACATCAGGAGGATTATTTGCTTACACTTTGTAAAAGGTTAATTCTATTGGCAACATCAAATTATGCAATGAGGTTTGTATAATTGTGTAGAATAAAAATTGAAAGCGTGTCGCCATATCAACTCTTATCGAGTCAAATCATATGTAAAATCAGGCTTTGACATTGATGTGTATGAGTATGGAAATGCGGGTAAAACCATTTTTCATCATTGCCTACTCCAATTTACGTCACGTTTCGTTTTGTGTTCTTGTCATAGAAATTCTAGTTTTTGGATCTTCAAAACTGCAAGATCCTAATGGTTGTGGTGTTTGTTACTTGCTAGATGCATCCTGTTAGTTTTGAAAGGATGAATGTTTGCAAACTCAAAACAAACAAGTTATGTGTCTTGACATTATAAACCTCTACACCGAATGTTAATGAAATGTAATCATGTCGAATGTACAGTGGGAAGGTTACCGATAAGTCAAGCAAACCCCGAGCAGAAGGAAAGCTGCCTTGTTCAAGAAAGAAGCAAGAGAAGTGAATACCTCCAAAGGTTTCTTTCTCTATGCTCTTCTTCAAAGGTAATACCTTTTGCACACCACTTGCTTTTCTTTTCTTTTTGATTAACCTAGATATCCAACCCGCTATACGAGCCGACTAATCCCAGGGCGACCACCTGCTTTGCAGATAGCCCTGAGTCACCGCATTTGAACCTCCGTGACCACAAGAGAATTTTTGTTCCTTCTCGGATTTAAACCTGGGACCTCCAGGCACTTTTAACCTTTGAAGCCAAACTCAAACCAATAAGAGTCACTTGCTTCTTTCTTTCCTTCTCCATTGTTCTATATCTAATTTCTAAACTACATTGATGGTGAAGGTCCAAGTTGAAACTGTGCTTATTGAGAGTGATATGGAGGCAAAAGCCATCCTGGACCTCATTCCAATTCTAAATATAAGAACACTTGTGTTGGGTGCCACCAAATCCAACCTAAGGTGCTACATCTTCATCCCTTTTTATCTTTGTCCTTTTGTTCCAATTCTTTTCTCTATTTAATCCTGTTGAATCTATAACAGGAAACTCAGGGGTAGCAGCAAGAAAGGTGGTGGAGGGACTCTTGATCAAATACTACATAATGCCCCAGAGTCTTGTGATGTCAAAGTCATCTGTGAAGGAAAGGAAGTGTCGTTGCAAGATCAGTCGGTCACCGGATCGCCCACTCCATCTGTGACTGCTCAATCTCCACGTGACGCTTACGTTAATGGCCTAAAAACTATGCCGGACAATACCGATAGCTCTGTCAAATGCAGCTGCTTCAAGCTCTGATATCTGTATCTATAGGTTCAACTATATGTATACGTTTACAGCTTTGTAAACTCAAAAGCACAATCTTAATTGTTGCATCTTGTAAAACATGTTCAGAAACAATAAATCAAAGTTGTAGTTCATGTTCACTATGTTTGAGAAAGTATCTGATAAGCTAGTTGTTAGCTGATAAGCTAACCATGTTTGGCAATGTACGATGACCTAAAACACATGTTGAAAAAGTTAAAACGGAAAGATAACGGGAGAACTAATTTGAACAAAGAAAAGTAGCCTTTGGTTTACTTACGGAAAACCAAATACAAGTTTTTCAATAAGCTCAAAAAATAAGCCAGAAAAGTCTGTTATATGAGTTCAGCTCCTTTTGAGTGATATCCTCAGGCCTAGAATTTGACAAATGGCAAGATGCAATGCAATAAGAGACAATTACCAGTCACTCACAAGTGTCATGTAATTGATCTGAAGAAAAATACAAGCATCCCTCCCCAACCCAAGAAACAGCAAACCACAAAATCCACAGCCATTTACTTCAATCACTAGAAGAAATCAAACTCCAAGTAATTGTCTGAACCTTTTTGGTTTGGAGCAGCCACAGGGGGTACATTGGTCTTTTCACTTGTTGATGCGATGGGAGCAGAGAGTCGTTCGAATTCAACTGGCTTCGGGACATCCGGCGGTGTAGCACACCGGATCAAAGCCCAGTTAACACCTTCGAAGAACGGGTGTTGCTTAATCTCAGTGGCACCTCTTTTATATGCCAATCTATGTTGAGGTTCTTTCACCAGCAAACCCCTGATAAGATCCCTTGCAGAAAAACTCACAACCGGTGATTCCGGAAACCGAAGAGGCTGGCCCACGACATTAAACAATGTGGCACGATTACCCGACCCTTTAAACGGGGTTCTACCAAATAATAATTCGTATAGGAATATTCCAAAAGTCCACCAATCTACAGCACTTCCATGGCCTTCACCTTTAATGATCTCAGGGGCTAAGTACTCGTGGGTTCCCACAAACGACATTGATCGGGCACTCGTTGGTTCAGCCATGAGCTCCGGCAACGGGCTAACTTGGTTTCCTATTTCGTTCTTGATTTTGTTTTTCCGTTCTTTCTTGGATTTGCTTGAGAAAAAGCGAGGGGAGAAGCAAGATGTAGGGACCACACATGAAGGCTGAATACAGGAAGGCTCGATGCAAGCTGGTTGGACACAATAAACGGTGTTTCTACGAAGAGGTTCGGAGTCCATAGATGAAGATTTTACTAAAGTGGGGCTAACAGTGCAACGAAGTGAAAGATCGAAATCCGAGAGCATTATATGTCCGTCTTCTCTCACAAGGACGTTTTCTGGTTTAAGGTCCCGGTAAACGATCCCGAGCATGTGAAGATATTCCATGGCTAACAGCACCTCCGCCACATAAAATCTGCAAAACATCAAAAACAACGAGATTAATCCATGTTCACGTTTTGATGATTCAAAATCTTAAGCATTCAACAAAAACAAATGTAATGCTAAACCTGGAAACTAATGAACTTTGGAATCGACCATCATTCCACAATTGGCATACATTATGCTATGAAATAAGATCAAAACACAATGAACCATAAACTCTTGAGGTGTGCTGGATGGTAGGGAGTCGTAACAAAGAGCACCCACTTCAAGGAGTCGCAACCAAAGTTGTTAAAGGCTCAAGGCGCACTTAGGTGCAAAGAGGTCCCGGGGCCTAGGCGCAAGGCACATCTAAATAAAAGTATATATACACACAGACAGTTATACACAACTCAAATATGTAGCAACTACTCTAGTGCAGCAACCAACAATACTTCGATAGAGGCAGAAGGGAGAAAGGGTTTAAAGCGTGGCACCTAGGCCTACAAGGCACCTCAGCCAAGCATAGGGCCTTAGTGAGCCTCGTGAATACGCCTAGCCTCGACTTTAAAAAACACCAAGACCTTGAGCCTTACGAGCCTCAAAGCCTAGGCACGCCTCAAGGGTGCTTTTAACAACTATGGTCGCAACTCAAAACTAGGGGTTGTTCTCCAATGGTCACTAGTTCAGAGTCTCATCTGGACAATTGAAGATTTGTCTTGTTAGCTTCAGTGCCATGTGGGATTAGTCAAGTTGAGCGAAAAAATGCTAGACCATCCCTATTTCTATGTTATCCACTTTTTCAAAAAAAATTCAGGTGTCAGCTAATCCGGCGAACACATCAAGGACTCACGCGGTTATCCAAAAAGAAAAAAACTTGGGGGTCGTTTACCAAACACTAACCAGGTAAGAGCCACCACCCTCACTTACCTTACCAGATAAGATTCTCAGCCATAAAAAATGGCATAGCAAGATTGTTGGTAAGTGTCGTTTACCTGGTAAACGCTAACATGATAAGAGTCACCACCCTTACTTACAGGATAACATTCTTGGTGCTTGCCATGCCTCTTACAAGGTAAGATTCTCAGTCATCGTATGCTCACCCGATAAGATGAGTTACACGGTAAGTGCTTAGCCCATTCTGTTGGGTAAGCGGCCCCTTAAGTGGTGTTAGAAAACCTTTATTACGAAGAAAGAGGAAAGTAAGAAAAACTCGTGTTCTTATTTTAGGAGAGAAAGGAAAGAAAATAATGATTACTTTCCTCCCACAAATTCCTTCCCAAATATGGGAGGAAAGGGAAGAAAAGGAAATAGATTAGAACTCCTTAAAAAATATCATTAAAATTGCAAAACCACCCATTCGTTTCATTTCATTTTGTTCCGTTCTGATCCGTTTCGTTTCTCCCCAAATTCGAGAACACAACGTTCGGCTTAAAGATCACATCCACGTCTCAAACAGATATGGAAATAATGCGTCGGTTATCTAAGTAAAAGAATCCTAATAGAATCTTTGATACTCAAGAATCCAAAAAGAAATTTTGCAACAATCCCATCCAAAATGACCTAAAAAGAGAATGGTCCACTGTTTTGTTTCTAGTCAATGAAAAACACACCAATAATCATATTCACAGATTGGAATCAGATGGAAGAAGTTAATCTGGATTCTGGGTAAAAAGAATATGAATCTTTTTGTATAGAAAACATAAAGGAAGTACCAAATAAATACAGTATATGAAAAAGGATATTTACCATCTTACTTTTCCCAGACCTTGCAAGGTGATGAAACCTTGCATGCTCACTTATGTTTTACCCTATGAATTCATTTTCTAATAAGGGAAAAATGTAAGAGTTGATCCAAGATATAATCGACCACCCCTAATAAGATCCTTGGCGCTCGGCACGAAAGCAAAAAAAAATAAAATCTTTCTACAAAAATCATTCAACTTTTGTATCAAAAACCTTCCTCTTGATCCTAGGCCATGATCTTCGTTTGATTTGAGAACTTCACAATGGTACAGATTCAATGTTTTCTTGTAAAATAAGCTTATGCAATCTTTATGGAAACAGTCTCTCTACCCCTCGGCCCTCCCAACACCCAACATCATGGCTGTTTGGTTGGTTTTTCATTAAGTCCTGTATGGATAAAGCTGTGTGTGGATTTATTTGTATGTATAGATCACGAAGATTTTTGTTTGAGAGGGTTTTTCATAGATGGAAGGTGCTACTTTTAACTCGAGGGGCAGGTTTGAAAAAAACTTGCTTTCCCTCTTAAAAGCTTACTGAATAAGCCAACGGTATCTGATAAATAAGCATCGGCTAACTCTGTGTCAGCAGCGAAGTAATACAGAGGGTGGAACTCCTAAAGTATACTTATTGCATTTGAGACATCATTAAGCCACTACCAAGTACCAAACAGTCATGTAAAGCTGACCATGTGAGTCCCATTAAGCTCAATAGGCTGCTAACAAATAGGACTTGGTGTGTTTGTTTGGTTTGGTATTATATGTAATTAAAGAAATATAAAAGATATGCATGGCGTCAATTAGAAAGATGCTTACTTAACAGCTTGCTCGGTAAAGTGTTTCCCGGGCTGTCTCTGCCTAAGAGTGTGCAAGTCCCCTCCAGGACAGAACTCCATCACCAAACATGAAAACTTATCGGTCTCAAAGTGGGTGTACAGCGTTGGAAGAAACGGGTGGTCCAGAGATTGCAGTATCTCTCTTTCTGTTTGAGCTCGAAGAAGCTTCTTACGGCTGGCTAGAGATGCTTTATCCATGACTTTCATTGCAAAATATGCTTTAGTTCCAGTCAATTCCGCCAAGTAAACACTCCCAATATCACCACACCCTAATCTTTTCAACAATCTGAAATGGGTCAAACCCAAAGCCCCATCTCTAGCTCGAACCACTTGGATGGCTTCCCACCTCATATCATTCGATTTATGTGGCTTGTTGACACTGCTACTGAAACTACTACAGCTGCTCTCATCGCTTACATTGCTGCTTGTGCTTCCTCTACACATACTACTCTTCCCGCTCTCCACAAAATCAGTTTTGACAAGGCTACTGTTCCCATCGCTAACTTTATCTGAAACCGAGCTAGATTTAACACTTCCTCTTTCACCTGTTTTCTTTTCTTGATCCACAGAAACATCAGGTGGGCATTCGATTTCGGTCCCCACTTGTTCACTGACTTTAGGAACCATAGCAGTTTCTGGTTTAGTAATCAATAGTTTAGAAGCCAGTTTAGCTTCCAAATCATCTCCATGCTTCTTTGAGGCCATCGGATGATAGATTAGATGTTATATATGAAACAGGATCAAGAAACTCATTCTGGAAAACAGCTTCTCATGATGCTAAAGATTTCCATCAAGAAAACCACAGCTCTGTAAACACAATGTCATAAAGAAGTTCAAACATCAGACTTTATAAACATATTCAAGTCAAGAAAAGTAATTTCAGATTGGGGCACAAACATATCACAGTACAAAGAAAAAGAAAAAAAAGACTTGGATCCAACCGCAATAGACGAACTTGGAAGTTTCTTGACTAAAGAAACCCCAGTTGAGATTTTTCAGAAACAGCATACAAAACCTGATCCAGAAGCTAGATCTAAAAATAACAATCAGAAAATCTAGAAAAGAAGAAGAAAGTCAGTAACAGAAAGGTAAGAAGGTAGAAGATCAATCATGCAACTAAATACCCAAAACGTATCAAATAAATCGAAAGAAACCCAAATTTAAATCCTGGAAAATGAATATATATATATATATATATATATATATATAAAGCCAGTGAGAAAAAATTGCAAAGATTGCAAGGACCACCGGCAAAAATTTGAAGAAATGGTCAATCAAATCAGGAAATTGACAAATGCAGTTGTTAACAGCATCAAGTTAGCAAATCAATCTGCTAAACGTAAAGATAACCAGCACAAAACTTGGGTTTTGATTAACGAATTTACCAAAAAAGTAATAACATACAACACAGATCCAACAAAATCCAGAAATCCCAAGATTCAGAAAAGCACATCTATCAAACCCATTAAAGAAATTTGATAAAGAAAGGGGGAAAAACCTAGAATTGAAAGAATCTGGTCCACAAGTTCATTGCTTTGATTTAGCAGCAAAAAGGAAGGAGAAGGAGCAATCACTCTTGTTCATAGCATGCTGATGATACCTGTGAAAAGATTGGAGAGAGAGAGAGAGAGAGAGAGAGAGAGAGAGAGAGAAAGTGATGCTTGAGAGAGTAATAAAATTTTGACTGGGCCTCACCTTCAAGACTCTGAGGCAAGGCAAGAATGGAGTCGAAAGAAAAGCAAAAAGCTTTGTTTATTTATTTATTTGGGGTTTGAAAAATCAATCAATAATTTCGATTGTTTTTTAGTCCCGAAACAGAAGGGTCCGAACTACGAATCAACATGCTGGACTCTTCACTCTCCCCTGTCTGCCAAGCCATCAGTACAACACAAGCACTCCTCAGTTCTTGAAATTACCGATTTACCCTCCAACCTGTCTCCTTCACAACCCTTCAACCTCAGCCTTTTTGAGTCTTCCAATCATATACTTGTTGCTCCTGTTGAGAAATAAAAATGAAAAGCTCCTAACTTTATGGGGGGGTCAAACTTCAATTTTTACACACCTTTGACTCATACCCATTTAGAAAAGATTGATTGACACATGGCCATTTAATCTCTTTGTCCTTGTAACTCTCGGATTCTACTTGCACCAACTCTTACCAAATCTTATCTCCAACGCCCATCCTATGGTTTCTTTCAAAATTTCTTCAAACATGGAGGCCATAAGCAACTCTTTTTGACTTGAAATTTCATCATTAACGATCTAACACAGTCAACGAGTTGGGGATGGAAACAGGGAGAAAGAACGGGGAGGGAATACCCCTCTTTCCATCCTTGTGCATGCCCTTAATCCTACCCTGTCTAATCCTTGGTGGGTTTGAAATAAATGATAGGCCTGGGGGATCCTCCACATAGGTCGGTAAACGTTAGTTCGAGTTTTCTAAGAGCCACTTGGAATTTTCCATGTTATCTTCAGGTATTAATGGTATTAGTCCAGGTGCATACAAGTTGACCCAACAAGTAGTAGTAACAATAAGAGTAAAATTCGATTTTGGTCCTTAAGGTTTAGTGAAAAGTCTAAAAGTGAGACCTAACTTTTGATAAGTCTAGAAATCATCTTTGTGATTTGCATTTTGCTTTGAAAATGGTTTTTGACACTAAGGGGCCGTTTACCAAACACTTACCCGATAAGTGTTTACCGGCATTATTTAACACTATCATTGATTTAGAGGGTAAGATTTTTTTTGATTAACCTGGATATCCAACCCGCTATGCGAGCCGACTAATCCTAGGGCGACCACCTGCTTTACAGATAGCCCAGAGTCACCGCATTTTAACCTCTGTGGCCACAAGGGGATTTTTATTTCTTCTTGGATTTGAACTTGAGACATCCTTGTACTTTTGATCTTTGGAGTCAAGCTCAAACCATTCATGCACCACCCTTGTGGTTAAGAGGGTAAGATTTTAGTCTACTAAAATGGTATCATATGCAACAATTTACCCGGTAAGCGCTTACCGTGGTAAGAGTCGTCGTCTTCACTTACTGGGTAAGACTCTTGGTCCTTGTCTCGCTCTTACCGGGTATGATTCTTGGTCCTTACCATATTCATTCGGTAAGGTAATGTGACTTGGTGTTCACTTACCTGAGTAAGCATTTGGTAAACGACCCATTACTTTGTTAGTTGGAGGGATGTTCAGTTGAGGAGCATTTCTGTACTTTGTTGTTAGTATATGAAACTTGTGTACAAGAGTGATTAGTATTTAGAAAACAAAACCAAAAAAAACTTTCGAATTCCTTCCTCATACCCCCACTCTGGTACCTCTCCTCTCTTTTTGTCAAATTTTCTTCAAACATGAGAATTTATATATATATATATATATATATATATATATAGAGAGAGAGAGAGAGAGAGATAGGATATGAAGAGGATTAAAGAGAGAGGATTTCAAACATTATTCCTTGTGTATATTTGTAGAGAAGGAGGGTATTGGAGTTCGCGTGTGTTTGCGTCTGGTTTATCGTAAAATGCATGCAAATCAACGAGATACGTGTGTTGAACAAGGGGGGAGAGGGGAGCAGGTGGTGGTCGGTGATCCTCACCTTTGGGGTTGGTTGGAGATGGTCTTTGATGTTTGTCACTTTCAACGAAATTGGTCCCTACAAACTATTTTTCATTCATATATTTCCCTTATGTTTGCCAAAATTCTTGAATCTCATCCCTCCTACTAACCATAAATTCAGATAAATAAGTGGTATTTTGATTAATTACATTTTCCAACTATTTTAACCTTTTTATAAAACAAAAACTAAAACCCTTCTTCTCTCCTTATTCCTCACATGTGATTTGCATCGACCCTATCTCCGACACCCATCTCCATCTCCATCTCCAGTGAGTCATATAATTGGGTTTTAGGTTTTTTGTTAATTTTTTGTGGGTTTTGTTTATGGTGTTGAGATTGTCGAATGTGGCTCAATCCAAGGGATTTTAATGAGGCATGTCTCCTTTTCATTTATGGGTTTCTCGATCCAACATCTGAAGCGAATTTAATGAGGTGGGTTTTCATTAGTGACTTCCCAAGGGGAATATTTGTGGGTTGGATAGTTTTTTGCATACTGGGAGGGATAATGAAGTGGGTTCCATGTTTTTGTTGGTGTATATGTGTAACATGGGAAATAGATGAGACTTCGACTATTTGGTTGTAATAAAGGTCAATGTTGGACTCGAGAATCAATCGTTAAATATATGGATTTTCAAAGTTGTTGAGCCCCTATCAAATTAGAAATTTTATTAATTGACAAACAATGTAATAAATACTTAGTCATTTGGGATAATCAAAGAAGGTACCATTTTGGAGCATTTCATTGGATAGAAAAAGTTGATAATCATATAACATCTGACAAGTCAGCTGTCGCTGAACAATGGATAGAACATCTCTATTAATGTATGATCAGATTAAGTCTATTAAATGAAGACAGGAGCTGATGCTAACAAGTGATGCAAACAATTGCAGATCAATTTACAAATATTGAACATTTGATGAAGATATCATATAGAAGCCTACCATCTGATCAACCTAAGCTCACCGGTGTCAGATGATCCTGACCAATAGATGATGTCTTGGACAAATGGGCTTAATCATCAGCTGAAGATGCCCAGACCTGAAAGTCCACCATCTGAAGGTTCAAACATTTAATGATGTACTAAATGTCAAAGCATGTCCCCACTTTAGATAACAAGGACAAAGGTACTTTATGACATATGTGCTACAGAGTCTTTTCTCCATTTTTGTCAACCCGATAAGGAAAACAAGTATGGTTAGCATTTAATGGATTTTGTCCATAACCACTACAAGGATGAGAAATGTAGCACGTAACCTGATGAACAGATAAATGCATGTTGTAAAAGGACATCCTCTTCATACTTTGTCATCATACTGATTTTTCATATGTAAAAGTTGTTGCATACAAATACCAAGTGAAACCTTGATGATCAGTACGTAGAAATATTGAACTCAAGAGAATATCTTACTATTCTTTTAAATCATCGAAGTTCATCAGTTGATCACCTACTATTTTCTTGCAAGTTCAGTTTCTTAATTAAATACTTGTCAAAATTGATTGAGTGCGTTGTAGTGTGTGATCTAGATGGAATACAACTGTTATATTTGAGAGAGGTAGTTTATAGTTTATTTTCCATGACAATCTTTTGTATTGTAAAGCATCAAACTTTTTAATAAAATTACTAAAACTTTGAGAACACTTTATTCACCTCCTCTGCTATGTTATTGCCTTATTTTTAACCATGTGTGACCAACAAAAGCTTATAAGACTGGACATTAGAAGGCCAGATCCAAAGTTCCTTTTGTCAAGATTAAATTAGGGTGAGATGGCTTGAATACAAAAGATGAAGGCATTCATTAGTTGAACATTTATGGCTATACAGAATGGATCAAGATTATCGATTCAAGACAACAAAAGCAAATTCATGCCTTTTGTCATCCAAATAATCCAACATCTACTTTAGGAAATTAAGATACTGAAAAAAAAAATTTGGACTTGACACTCCTCTAGTCTTTGTAAGATCTTTCCAAACCTACACTTGAACATCTTCCTCCTTTTCTTCAGTGAAGCCTTCATCCGAAATCCTCCAATTCCTCTCAAAATTCAAGTTGATCAAGTCGTCATCCAACTTCTTTCCATATTTGGAAATCTCTGAATAACTTCAAACCTTGATTCCTCCTTACCCAACGGTAATCTGATGCCCCATGGTATTGTGCTATTTCTTTCGAAAGCAAGTATGTATTTCTATGATGTGTTTTGGAGTTTAAAGATCAAGAGAATTATTGATTGCACACACCATAATCTTCATGCTTTGTTTCGATTACACCAAATGATGGATTTGGAAGATCTTTCACAGATGGAGTAAAAGTAGTGCTTCATAAATGGATCTCCTAATCAGACAAATGGCCTGTCAAGTTTGAAGATATGATTTTTGAAGAATAGATATATTTGTATATTTACCTATAAACTTTCATTTATGCCTATATTGGTGACGAAAATTTTGGATGTTTGAGCATTAGATTTGTTACAATTTAATTTTCATGCATATATAACATATTCATATGAAAAGAAAAGAAAAGAAAAGGAAAAAAAGAAAGTTTCTATAAAAAGAAAATTTCTATAAAAGGAAATTTTCTATAAAAAGAAAAAGATCAAAAAACAAAAAGATCAAAAAGAAAAAGGCAAAATAGTCCAAAAAATAGAAAAAAACAATTCATATTTTAACTTTTAGGAGTTTCGGTACTATTTTTCCTTCGTAGCGGACCCATGAATTATTTTGAGTAGACACACATCTTTAAACTGAATCAAGGATCCATAAACTAGTGATTTGACTTGGGGAAGAAATTAGCATAGTTTTACGTAGGGAAAAGGCAATTGTGTCTATTTTGGGGAATAAAATACGGTTTTTCAAATGAAATCGACCTTAACCTTTAAAATAAATATATGCTGCCTTAAAAACGAGATAAAAAACAACGAGGTTTAATATGAATTTGTAATGAAAAAGGAAAATAAATCATAAAGAAAAATGATGAAATCAAAACGGAAGAAAGATAAACAAGAAGTCGCACTTGGTGTAGTTGTAAGTTATATCTATAGTTGTACTTGAGGTTGTGAGTTTGATACTTGTAGTTGTATATTTATTTTAAATATTTTTAGTCATAATATTGTAGGGCCCATGAGCGTTGGGAGGCGAAATTTAAATGATCAAAAATTAAATATTTGCTAGATGTAGGACTTAAACATGCAACTTATTGTATCTCGATATTTAATCTAAGCATTTAAACTATCTCATCTAAGTTTAATATTTGTAATAATTTTGGTTTCAAAATATTTGAGAGCACCCCTCAAAATCAACTGGGTGTACGTTTCAGAAGCCTAAATTTTTCCCCTTACAATAAAATGAGTGAATGGGTACACATGAGCCACTCAACCCTTAATAGGCCCCCTTTGTGTTTCATTCCAAGTGTTTTTGTATTATCAGCAAATAGGGGGAGATTATCGGTTTCAACCGTTTGATTTCACGATTACACAAATACATCCAATAAACACTTAAAAAAGTTTTAATTTTGTCTAGAATTTAAAATACAAAAATGGGGATCGAAATTTATTTAATCTGAATTTGTATAAGGATGGAATCCGAAAATTCATTTCATTCCAAAAGGGATTAATATTTAAAATCTAACAGGATCCGAAATGCATATAGAATCCGAAAATGTATGGATCGGAAAATTCATCAAGGATCTAAAACGTTCTCTGGGATCTGAAATAATTAAGGATCTAAGTTTTGCTATAAGGTCTAAATTCATAAGAATTCAATTTTATATGATCTTCCTGGGATCCAAAATATAGCTTTATGTTTTTGGATAAAAGATCATACTATGATTTCAGTTGGTCCAACTAGAAAGTCTTCAACAAAATCAAAGACTAGTCGAAGTGAAGTTAAATTGGCACCAAAGTAAAAAAGGATTATCATCTAGCCGATTAAAGATCAATACTGGATGAGTCAGGAAGTTTAACAAGTACTGTTTGGCAGGCCAATTTGAAGTGCAAACTTAACCAACAAGTTTGGTTCACCAACACCCACCAACCATGTCCTGGTATGTGTTGCATATAAGCCAAAGTAAGTTTCAAAGTACTATTTTATTAGTAGCTTACTTCCTTTACTGTTCACTTTGCATAGAAATTGATGGGTTGAGGGAAACAAATGTCTACATCATATTTTTAAGATACCCAACGGCTGAAATAAAGAGTACAAGAATTCACAGGTTAAATTAGATGAAAACATGTGTTAAAGTTGATACATTTTTAATACATTGGTGACTATAAAAAGCAACCCTTGTTAATGTTGCAAATCATCTATCTGGCAGAAGTTCTAAGTGATAGTTTTTTAGGAAAATCAAGGTCAATATCTAAAGACTATCTTAGTTCTTCATATCTGTTAGGGTACTTTTTCTTACTCTTTCAATATCTCTTTGAGAGCAAATTAGTCATCAGATAGATTGTTTAAGTTATGTATTTTCTTCATAGTTTCTGAAACATTTTATAATCCTTTGTTTTTATAAAACTTACAAAATTAAACTTGAAAAATTTGTTGTGTTTGTATTCAACCTCTTATTCTACAAACACTTTCTGTGTTAGTCATTATACAACCTGGACCTATCGGGATTGCACTTTAGGTTGAGAAGTGGAATGATAACAATGATTTTGGTAAGTGGCAATGGAAGATGAAGGTTATTTTAAGAAGAAATGAGGTGCAATTTTTGTATTGGATTTGGAAAAGCTTAATTCTGGTATGTCTCTAGAAGACTTAAAAGTGATGGATGAATTATCTCTCACTGCAATGCAACTTGCAGGTAGATGAAAACAAATGATCTCGAAAATGAACATGAAAACCGCCATAAAAGATATTTGGTTAAAGCTAGAACAACTATACCTTACAAAGTCCCTTACGAATTGTCTAATCCTTTTTAAGACATTATTTACTTACAAGACTAAGGATTGAAAATCAATCAAGTTCCACATAAATTCATTTGAAGGCGTGATTATGAATTATGAAATTTGTTTGATACAAAGTTGGATGAAGAAAAAAAGAATATGATTCTTTTATGGTACTTCCTAAAAGGTACACTGATTTTGCTAACTCTTTGAATTAAGTATGGGAGAGATGCCTGCTTATGGCTAATGTTAACATGGGCCTTCTAAGTGAAGAATTACGAGGTTAAATGAATGGATTATGCATTGAAACCAGGGAGTACGATAGTGATGGGTTATCTGTGAAAGAGACCTTGGTAACAATACGGTACTTAGGCGTTTCAGTTCTTGGAAACCTAATTCGAGATGCATGACAATGGTTAGGGGCTTGTACAACTATTACCACAAGCCTGATCATTAGATAGAGAATTGTTTAAAGCTATTGAAGATTTTGATTGATTTTTCTTTAGACTTCGGTTCAAAAACAACACTTGGATGGAGAATGACGTTTGTGGGGCATTTGGTTTGGGACATTGAATCCTTATGGGATTTGTATGCATGCATTTGATTTTAAATGTTTTGACCTTGCTCGTTTTATTTTATTTTTGGGAGTGCTTTGAAGATCTTGGCACTCATTTTGGAGATATTGGTTCTTGATTAGAGTATATAAAGACATTTACCCTCATTTTGGGATAACAGTGAAACCTTAGAAGACTTTGGTGATTGTTCGGAGATCTACTCAACTCAGTGGAGGATTTTAGATCTTCGATTGGATTGTTTGGTTCTGTTATCCATCAATGACATTCGTTTAAGGTGGATTTCGAGCTTATTTTCGTTTTGGCATCAATAAATATATTCTACGCATATGGAGTTCGTTTTATATCTTGTTTTGAAATTGTTTCATATCAAGGTGGAGTGTAGAAGGTAGTGATACAAAACAATGAAATAACCAAAACCAAAGAGGAGAAAGATACATACGTCCGCAATAAGGCTTCTATAAACGTACGCAAGACCATATTTTTCTTGACGTCCATTTTTGGTACATAGACTTAATAGAACCGTTTTTCAAAGATGACTCGTTCATCTTGCATATAAGGACATGACTGTGCCAAATATAATTTCGAAAAATAATTGTTTTAATATTCCTTTGGGTAGTTATATAAGAACAACTATGATCTTTTACTACCCCACCATCACGAAAATTAGAGAGAAACATTGCAAGAGGATTACCGTTAATAGAATTGACAATTTGAATCAAAAATGTGATTTCAATTCGATCTGTAATCCTCCTTTCTATCTCAGTTTCTCTTTGGCTGATTGAGTTTTTCCATTCGTGTGTGGATGATGTACACTACCTTTTGGTGGTGTAACCACCATAAACTTGTGAATCATTTACACATGTTTTTCTTTGTTTATTCGTTTATTACACATTGACTTGTTTATCGTGTTTCTTTACCATCCAAACTTGTTGTGCATTCGTTTGTTGATAAATGTCACATTTTTATCGTTGTTTTCAATGAATGTTTACATCTTTATTGTTAGGGACTATGACCCCAAACCCAACAAGAATAACTTTCAGGATGTTTAACAAAAAAGTTATTATGATCATGCTTTTGCATTTATATAAGGTAAAAAAATTAATTAAATTTTGAGAAACATGTACATGTAACAAAAGTTATTGGTGAAATATATTAGAGAGAGGTCCCATCAAGATGGAATCAAGTGATATGGGAATTACAAATCAATTGATATGAGAGTTACAAAATCAAGCTACAATAATGAGACATGTGAGTTATTAATATTACATTCCCTAATCAACCTTGAACCCCTCGTTCATTTCTTGGACGTTGTCAATCGTGTCGTTCTCAAGGGCATTATATTACCCAATGCCCAATGTTTCGCCAACAATTTTCTAATATCCTCCAACCTTCCAATTCTCCATTCCATCACAATTACCTCTCCATTTCCCCAAACCGGTTTGCCCCTAAAAATTACCAAACCTCCTCTTCTCCGCATGCTTATGTTTCTACCTTCTCTAGTTCTTCTTCTACACCTTGGCTCTTAGATAGTGGGGCAACCATCATGTAACTAAAGATTTTTTTCATAATCTTGTTCTTCATGCACCCTATAAAGGCACCAAAGAACTCATCATTGGGGATGGCTATGGACTACCAATTGCTAACATCGGTACCACATCTCTTCTTACTCCCTCTACTCAATTTTCTCTTCGTAATATACTTCATGTTCTATTTGTTTCTCGCAATATTATTTCTATTTCAAAGTTTTGTCGAGGCAATAATTCTGATAAGTACCAAATTATACAGTTTTATGTCAAGTTACCTTGAAATTAATGTTAAATAGATGATTAAAAAGGGTCAATTTAATTTAAGTTGATATCTAACTATATGAGACCATTAGAGTTGAGGAAAAAAAAATGTTGATTAGTTGTTTTTGCATCCAAACAGCAACTCAACCAAACACCTGCTGCAGCCAAACAACTGCTGTGTCTAAACAGCTGCTGTGTCCAAACAGCACTACACAGCCCAAAAGCAAAGCCCAACACCAGTAGCGAAAGAAGAAACAACAAACAACCCGGTCTTTTTATTTTGACATGGTGCAGCAACCGATCGTGGGCAGATATGAGAAGAACGTGGAGAGGAACGAGGAGAATATGTCAATATTAGCAGAGAGGGATCAAGAGGGCAGGGGAAGAATTTAGAAGCTGTCGATCGAGAGCAGTAGCAAAAAAACCCGAAGCTGTCGGTTGAGATTGAGAGGGATTTTAGAAGCTGTCGATCGAGAGCAGTAGCAAAAAAACTAGAAGCTGTTGATTGAGATTGAGAGGGATTTTAGAACCTGTCAATTGAGAGAAGATTAGAGCTGTCGATAGAGAGGAGAGGAAACAAAAGTCGGTCAATAGCAGACTGTCGATTGAGAGACAGAGCCGGGCGAGAAAAAAGAACTAGAAATTGGGAAGAAATAGTAAGCAGATTTCCATATTTTGGGAGACGATTTTGAAGACAATTTTTAGGGTTCTTAAATTCAATTCTACAAACTTTTGTAAGTACCTCTGGTTTTCTTTTTAAACGTCAAATATGAGCAGCTAAACTTCATATTCTAGTAATGAGTATGTGATTACTTTGAATTTGGATTCGTTGAGACTTACGTCAATTTCAACATATCATTTAAAGTTATTTATGGGATTTTAGAGTTGAATGCTTATCGTTTTGAGTTGGATATTTTGAGTAGGATCCTTTGTTATGTCTGATTCAATTTTGAGTTGCTAGATAAACCTTTAAGTCCGTAATTGCTTTTCGGTTTATGAAGTAGCACACGACACACAACTGGCATTTATGTTAAATGATGATGTTGTAAGATCGTATAATCTAATTTAAACAATCGGTGCCCGATTGTCGGTTAGTGTTGGGTTTGTTTGATGTTAGTGCAATTGACAATTAAACTCTAAAGGATTCAAATTTAGGTTTGATCATCTAATTAGATGTTAGTCGTAGAGTGTTCAAGACTGATCATGTTTTTATAACGAACAGAATATTGACGCGTGTCAATGTCCTAACCAACTTGGCTTCTTTTGAGAAAACGGTTTGAATGAGTTGATGATATATAATCCAAAGGATTAGTTGATTGATGCTCATTGCTAGTCTCGTTCTTATTATTGTTTAAAGTTGTCAATTTATTTTGCATATTTAGGCTATTTATCAATCTTCCAACCCCCCTTTTTATATATAGATACATTTTTTTTATGAATTTGCACTCGGTTACGTCTTGGACTTACGGTTAACACGAGTCCTTGAGGAGATGACCCTACTTATCGCTATCATAAGTTGTGTTTTAGAGATAATAGGCTTATTTTTATAAATTATATTATTTGCCGGACTCGACACCCGTCAAATTATTCTATCATATTCTCACCTAACTCCTTTCATGTGAAGAATCTTCGCACAGGGGCATCCCTACTCCAAGGTCCAACTAAATCCGACATCTACAAGTGGCATCCTCTCCAGCCTGTCATTCATATTTTTACAAGATCGCATTCTCTTATAAATTGGCACCATCTCCTAAGACATCCCTCTTACAACACTTTACAACATATTAGTTCTCGTTTTGATTTATCAATTCCCATGTCTACTTATTTTTATTGCAACTCATGTGACTGCAATAAAAGTCATTAATTACCCTGTTAGGTACTGTATTTTGTTTGTTATAAAGTAGAAGGATTTAAATTATAAACACCATCTTGGTATATATAGTTTCCCTATTTTATAGAATAGGTTAACACTTTCATTGTAATCATCGGCTATTTATTAGAGCGCCTTCTTTGCAAACAAACATTATATTCCATATTTTGAATCAATAGACAAACCAACTGATTTGATCATTGCATCGTATTATTGTTATTTTGTTGTTCTTATATTGATCTGGATAAACAACTATTGGTATCAGAGCAGAAGATCGACTTTGGAAGAAGATTCAAATTCATTTTCTTGGAAAACCGTCGCTGTGAGTTCAAGTTCACTGTTTTATTGGCTTTTATTCAGTTCTGGGTTATATCTCGAGAATTAAAGTTGTAAAGCTTTGATTTTCGAGCCTATATATCCTTAACTGAAAGGATCTATGTCATTTTTGTGAAGAATTTTGAAATATGTTAAAAACATCCAGATCTGCCAAGTTATTGCATTGCTCATATTTATTTGTCATTGCATAGTTGTATGGGACAACTAGCTTTTATCGCATCTTATTGACCCGACAACTTCTGGTTTCACATCAACTTGACCCGACAACGTTGACTTATCGCATAAGCTTGACCCGATAAACCTAGTTCCTCGCATCATTGTGACCCGATAAACATAAGTTATCGCATCCTTTATATGCGATAAATTTACTATTCACACTCCGTTGCATGCGACAAATTTGGATCCGACAAGTTTGGGTGCGACAAGTTGACCCAACAAGTTTGACCCGACAAGTTTGAGTGCGACAAGGTGAGTGTGACAAGTTCAAGGTGCGAGAAGCTGTTGAGTGCGACAAGTTTAGGGGTGCGACATACCATACAAGTGGGGTACGACAAACAGAGTGGTGCGACAAAAATTTCAGTTTGTGGTTTTTGAGTTAACTTTATGAGTACTTCAACCAGTTGATCTACGGTAAATTGATTATAAAGAACAATGTCATCTCGAGAGGCAATGACTATCAGTTCAGACATAAAACCTCCAGTCCTGTTCAGAGGGGATTATCCTCAATGGAAGAACAGATTCCTTGGTTTCATAAACAGACAAAGACTTGGTTCTTTGATGAGATAATCCCTAAGAGATGTACCAGCCGTCTTCATGACATCATACCGGATTCTCCTAATGCTAATCCGCCAATCCTTGTACCAGAATAAGTGTGAGGGAGTATGCTTCCGTGACAGAGATAGAAAAGGAACGAGTTGATGCTGATAGAATGATAAGGTCCTACATTCTGCAAGGTCTATCAATATAGATGATCACAAACAAAATGGGAAAACCATGTGGGACAAGATAGAGAAGTAGATGATGGGGAGCCGTATTAGGAATGGCAACGGGCCGGGTTCAGGCCGGTTTTTAGAGTCCCCGTCCCTGAAACCGATAACCATAACCATCTCTATAACCGTCCCGATCCCCGTCGGGGATCTTATCGGGGACCCCCATCGGTCCCCGCGGTTTCCCCAATCCCCATTGGGTACCCATTAAGAGCAGAATAACCGTTACCTATTGGTTTTACCCAAACCCGAACTATAACCCGAACCCAAAAACGGATCTGAAAAAACACAGGAAGGCCAGGGAGTCAAGCAGGAGGGCCGCTGGCGTTAGGACTGTAGGAGGGCCGTCGGCGTTAGTCTGTAGGAGGGCCGCTGGCGTTAGTATGTAGGAGAGCCGCCGGCGTTAGGACTGTCGGCGAGAGGTCGTCACTCGTCAGGTCGGCCAGCGTGCGCGTGAGTGACTGCAGAGACTAGGAGAGAGCGAGACTGCGAGAGGTGAGGCTAGGAGGCGACATGGTTCATTCGGTTGAATTGAGGGTTGGACCTTAGACGGAGGTCAAGAGTGAAATGTGAAGGCTGATGGCTGAAGTAAATGGACATGGTCTGGTCATTTGTTTTGGGTAATTGGATGGGCTTAAGAAGCTTGGGCTTATAAAATTTTAATTGTAAAATTTAAATATATTAATATTATATATATATATATATATATATTATCGGGCCGGTCCGGGTCGGTGAGTACCATCCCCGTCCCCGTCCCTGATATAATCCCCGAAACTCCCACCGATCCCCGCCCCGTCCCCGTTAAGAGGTCCCCGAAACCGACCCGAATTGTTCGGTTTTCGGTTTTCACCGTCGGTTTTGGTTTTTTTTTGCCATCCCTAAGCCGTATAGGTGCTCAAATCAAAGTGACAAACTGCATCAAGAGCTACGAGAACTTCAAGGCAAGAGAAGGTGAGATGCTTGAGTTTGTCTACGAGATGTTTTGCAATTATTGAATGAGCTTGGAAAGAATGGGATACAGAAGACACGGATAGAGAACAACATCAAATTTCTGAGCAATCTTCAACTGGAATGGAAGAGATTTGTTTCTCAGATTAGTCAGAACAAGTCTCTATCGGATATGCATTCACATAGTTTATGAGACGCTGTTGCAGAATGAGGAAGAAGTATTGGAGAACTTTGAAGGCAAGAAGAAGAGCGAGAAGTCATCGGTGGATCCCTTAGCTCTTGTTGTTACTGAAAAGAGCCAGAGGTATGCTTCCAGAAGTGGAGAAGGAAGACAGTGAAGAGTCCGGCAATGACAAAACAGATAGTAGCTCAGATTCCAACCTAAATGACATCAAACAAACTATGTTCCTTCTAACAAAGGCTTTTCAGAAGAAATTCTACAAGAAGCCACCGTCCAACAAACTGAGGACTTTTTCAAGTTCAAGAAAACCTTATTCAAGTTCAAGGAAATCTGACTACAAGAAGAAGACGGTTTAAATGAAGACTGGGGAGCCTCAAAAGTGTTATAACTGTGGAAGGATCGGGCATTATGCTAAGGAGTATCAGAAGCTGGTCGTCAGGGACTTCAAATACTACAAGAACAAGAAACTCCTGGCCAAGCAGAAGGAAGTTGGGAAGGCACTGATGGCTGAAGATGATCATTGGCTACAAATTTCAAAGAGTAACGATGAAGACGAAGCAAACGCACACATTTGCTTCATGGCCAATGACTCTAACGCTTAGAGTTCCAATGATGATGATGCAGGATCTTGCAAATCTGATTCTTTCGAGGTACTTTTTATGTCTCCTTTTGAAGAAAAAGTTATGGATTTAATGAATGAAATAACTGATTTTTTGAAGGCAAGCTCCAAAAGCAAAAGAAATTGAGTGCCTCTTGGGAAACCAAGTGTAAACAAAATCATGAGCTAATTGTCACCCTCTCATGTGGAAAAGCTCAAAATCTTCAATTAATTAAATCTTTAAAAGAAGAATGAGAGATTTCTTAACAATAAAGATAATGTTTCTAAGACCCTTAATGAACAAATTCCTAAGCTTCCAGACAAGTTAATTCTCTCAAAAAGAGAGACGAATGAGTATGCTTTGATGTACGAAAATGTATGCTACGAAAATTCTAATTTAATTTCAAAACTTCGTAATATTGAAGAAAGATTTATGAAAAAGGGTCAAACAGATCAAACGATTTTAATGAACAAACCAAAGGAATTCTTATTTTTATCAACCCAAAGCTGGCTTGGGGTTTGAAAACCCGAGCTACTTGGAAAAGGTAGTTTCACGAGTTCCTACTCTTTATAGTTATCTATATATGAAACTGGATCATAAATATCGAATGAAGTTCACTCCATCATCTCTTGAAGTTGAGGCAAGAGAAGACGCCAACAGGAAAAGACTGGACAAAATGCAACTTCCTTTTGTGTATGCTAAACTGAATGAGTCATATCCCTATGTCAGACAACCTCTGTCGGACGACTATTTCATAAGCTATACTAAGGAAGAGCTTTCCCAAAACCAACCGAAACATACTGAAAATGATGTTGAACCAAAAGTGTATATTCCACCTTTTCTTGAATAAACTTTTTCAAAAATAACAAAAGTTTTTGAAGAAGAACATGATCAAATGCTTTTTAAAAATTAAATGAACTGTCTGTTTCAAAGGCTTCTAAAGGATAACAAGTTCAAGTTCCTCAAAATGTTCCTCCTCCTTCTTCTTCTTCTTCTGATTCAAAAAAGTCTTGCAAAGCTTTTGTGGGAAATACATTTCAACAGTCTAATCCTGATATGCTATCTACTTTTGGCTCAACCTTTTAGATGATAAAGTGAATACATTTTATGAAATGGATTTCTCTGCCTATATGAATTCCGATGAGTGTTCAAACGAAGAGATTGATAAGTTTGACTTTATTCCTAAAGAAAAGATTTATGTTGACATTAAGAATTGAAAAGGAAAAGAAAAGGAAGTTCCAGTTCCATTTTATAAAGGCAAAAAAATCTGAATTTGTTCCTGAGAATACCTACTATTGTCAAAGTAAACCCAAAAGAAATTCTCATAAATACAAAAGAACTAAAAAACTTTCTACCAAACATGCTTATAAGTCTCAATCTTCTGATTCTGGATTTTATGATATCTCATATTCTGGGCATAAAGATAAATTTGTTAAACAAGTCTGGAGGGTGAAGAAATTTCCACAAGAAAAACAGAGAGCTAAATAATTTAATTCCGTTCATAGTGCTAGAAAGAAAATTTTACTTATGAAGACGATTGTGATGGTTTATTTCAAAACATTTATTTTCTGCAAAAAGTTTATTCAGTAAAACATTTAATCGATTTGTCTCGTAATAAGATCTGTTGTTTTACATGTGAATTGAATGATTTTATAGACAATAGCTATGCTTGTGATTTGTTTGATACATATCATGTTTCTAAATCTAGAAGGCCTAAAACAAAAGTTTGGAAACCTAAACCAACTCACCCTAAGTCTAACAAGAGAGGACCCATCTTTAAATGGGTACCTAAATCCACTTAATTTGTTTTGCAGAACGGTCATGTGTGGTATCTCGACTCAGGCTGTTCTAAGCACATGAACGGAAGAAAAGAGATACTGTCAAATTTTATGGAGAAGTATGGTGGGACGATGAGGTTCGGAAATGATCAATTTTCGCCGATCATGGGCTACAAAGATATCGTGTAAGGAAATCTTACTATCAAGAAGGTGTATTACGTAGAAGGTTTAGGACACAACCTTCTCAACATTGGTCAATACTGTGACAAGAACCTTCAGGTTCATTTTAAGGCCAATTGTTGCATTGTCCAAACAACAGAGGGAATTGAACTATTAGCTGAAAAAAGACGATCAAATCTTTACACGATTGATCTGTCTAACATCAAAGTCAACTCTGATGTTTGTCTTTTCTTCAAAGCCTCTGTGCAAAAAAAACTTCTTGTGGCAAAGATGACTCTCCCATTTGAACTTTGCAAATCTCAACAAGTTGGTGACGGGAGGGTTGGTAAAAGGCTTACCGGAGCTGAAGTTTCAGAAAGAACACTTGTGTGCTACTTGGGAGATGGGGAAGATGAAGAGAGCTTCTCACAAAACTTCAAGAACGTTGCAGCTGATTCATATGGATCTTTGTGGTTCTATGAGGACTCAAAGTATCAATGGGAAGAAGTACGTGTTGGTGATGGTGGACAAATACTCATGGTACACTTGGATCAAGTTCTTGAGAACCAAAGATGAAGTCCCTGTGCTCATCATTTCGTTCATTAAAATTGTCCAAGTGAACCTGCAGTTGAGCGTGCAATCGATCCGAACTAACAATAGTACTGAATTCAAAAACAATACACTGGATGTCTATCTAGAGTCTGTTGGCATCACTCATACCTTGTTAGTGCCTCGACCTCCATAACAAAATGGAGTGGTAGAGAGGAGGAATCGTACGTTGGTAGAAGCAACGTGAACTATGCTCATCTACTCAAAACTACTGCTCTACCTATGGGAGGAAGCGGTCGACACTGTTTGTTTCACACAGAATCGCTCTATCGTCAACAAATGATTTGGTAAAATTCCCTACCGCTATCATAAATAATCGTGTACCTAATATCAAGTTCTTTCAAGTTTTTGGTTGTAGGTGCTTTATTTTAAATGATAAAGATGATCGTGGGAAGTTCAACCCCAAGGTGGACGAATTGGTCTTCATCGGTTACTCCAAGGAGTCTATAACATACCAACGTATACAACAAGCGGACGAATACGATCAATGAAAGCGTGAACGTTTCATTTGACAAATTAGAGGATTTGGCTTCTGAAATAGTGTTGAAGTTCTAAATGAGGAGGAATCAGACTCACCTTCATCTGATATATTTGACACAACTCTGAACACTGAATTCCCCCAAGTGACAGAAGAGACCCTCATTTCATCTGAACATTCTCAAGTCTCTGCTCCGGTCACTGATTCTCCTTAAGTAAACCAGACTATAACAAATCCATAGACTGCTCCTACTCTTGAAATGGTACAAGATCAGGCTTTGAGTTCGTATGTAGACCCGAACGTTGATCAAACGACGTTTCCACCTCTGCCTCACACGGTAAAATGGGCAAAAGATCATCCTCTACATCAAATCATAAAATATCCTACATCCAGTGTGAGAATGTGATATGCATTTAGGAATGCTTATTCACAACCTTCCTAAGCAAGGTAGAACCTTCCAAGGTCTCCAAAGCTCTTGAAGACCTAGAATGGATCATGGCAATGCAAGAGGAGCTGAACCAGTTTGAATGCTTAAAGGTCTGGCGACTCGTACCACATCCGAAAAGCAAGTCAATCATCGGTACCAAATGGGTATTCAAATACAAGAAGAATGAAGATGGTGTCGTCATTCGAAACAAGGCAAGACTGGTGGTGAAGAGATACAATCAACAAGAAAGAGTGGACTACGACGAGACTTTTGCACCGGTAGTGAGGATTCAAGCAATTCGAATGTTCTTGGCATATGTAGCCCATAAGAACTTCATGGTCTATCACATGTACGTGGAAACCGCCTTCTTCAATGGAGTGCTGAAGAAAGTAGTCTATGTCTCGCAACTTGAAGGATTCGTGAACGCCTCAAAACCGGACCACGTTTACATCCTGGATAAAGCTCTCTATTGTCTAAAACAAGCTCCACGTGCATGGTATGACATTCTATCTGATTTTCTCGTCAAATTTGGTTTTTCCAAAGGCTATAAGCTGACTGCCTACTCCAATGTCGATCACGCTGGATGCAAATTGGATCACAAGAGCACTTTCGGGAACGTGCAGTTCTTGGGAGATAAACTGGTGACCTGGGCTTCTAAGAAGTATAACTGTGTGTCTACCTCGACAGCTGAAGCTGAGTACATTGCTGCTGCTAGCTGCTACTCACAAGTCATCTGGATGCGCACACAATTGAAGGACTACGACTTCAGTTTCACCAAAATTCCCATCTATTGTGACTCCAAAAGTGCCACTACAGTATCCTGCGGTTGCAGCACACAAAAACCAAGCACATAGACATCAGGTATCATTTTATAAAATACCATGTAGAACGAGGTACAATTGAACTGTACTTTGTCAACACTAAGTTTCAGCTTGCGGATTTATTTACCAAAGCTTTAGATGAGAAGAGATTTAACTTTCTTGTCTCCAAGCTTGGTATGTTAAATCTTAAAGCCTAAAGTTTTTGTAAGAAAAACTAGTATTGTCAAAGTCTATTTCTGTACAACTTGTTCTACATAGTCTAGGCTTTTTTAGTTACTGTTGTGTGTTGCTATTTTCAGGCGTTTAGAAATATAAGGTACATATTTTTTTTTGATAGGAAGTGTGTTTTACTTTATTTTTTTAATCTGGTGTATGTTTGAGGGGTAGCTGCTTTTAAAACTTTAAATTTTATAAGCAATTTTTGAGGGGAAGGGTTGTTTTCCTTTGAGAATTACTTTGTGTAACTTTTAAGGGGGGACCATACCAAAGTCTTGTGCTTAAAACCAGTTAAAGGTTGGACATCCTTTAAGATGGAAAATACTTTTCTTGAATTTTTTTGGAAAAATGATAAGTCTTGTTTTTATCCTATTAGCTTGATGCGATAACTTAGTGTTATCTCATTAGCTTGATGCGACAAAACAAGTCCTCGCCTAACCTTGATGCGACAAAACAAGTCCGTGCATAACTTTGATGTGACAAAGTGACTTATCGCATCATCTTGATACGACAAACCTTGGTCATCGCATCAGTTTGATGTGACAAACCAAGGTTATCGCATCATTGTCATGCAATAACCAACCCTTATCTTATCTATGTGATTCGATAAATTTTCCCTTAGGGTTTGTAATGTCTTTGTGATGTGACAAATTACAATCTGGACTTGTCGTGTCTTGTTCATGCGACAAGGTGACTTTTTGGTTAACCTTATTTTGACCATTGGGGGGAGCCACGTGTCTTTTTTAAAATCTAAGGTATAAATTCCTTTGGCTCGTGTTTTTCAACAGTACCATTTCCAAAACTTGAGAGTGCGATAATTTTGTGAGTGCGATAACTTCCTTTGGACTTTCAAATCTTAAGATTTCAATCTTTCAACTCCATATCTAGGTTCGTTTCTTAGCACATTTCATTCACATTATGCTTTCGAACTTATTATAACCTGTGATTATGTTTAGTTTGAATCGAACAGTACTCTGTCTTATCTTACCCCAAGTCTATTGGTCTGCCTAGTTAGGGTTTTAGGGTTTAAGTGTCTTGGGCCCTTATGGTTTGTTCGTTAGGGATCGTTTTATGTCTTAAACTGTTTTTCGAACATATACGGGGGTTAGAATTGCGATTTTAATGGTCTATTTTGATTTTTGAAATCTGACATTCAAATTCATCGCATGGGTCTGATATTCAAAGTCATCGCATTGAACTATTTGTCAAGGTTATCGCATCCTTTAGATGTGACAAACCTGTTTATCGCATGCTTGTGATGCGAGAAACTCTACTCGTGATGCGAGAAACTTTTGTTGATCCTCTCTCTTAGTGATTTGATGATAATCATTTTTCTCTTTTACGTTGTATTTGTGTTTCTGTATTTTCAGTTCCAGCGATCTTCACTGAGTATGTTTAGTGATCGCTGAAGAACTTGCTTTGTAAATCT
>NC_037539.1:36597045-36606382 GCF_001531365.2 Cynara cardunculus var. scolymus
CTTCAACGAATGATGATGAGACCTTCAGGTCATTCCAGCATTCAGCGATCAAAGGAAGCTTGCTTAGCACGATTGTTGTTGTCTTGTCCTTATGCATACAAAGGACAAACCCATACCCTTACAAAAGTTAGTACGATACGGAGCCGATTAGTCGACTCTTTGTCCACCAACTTTAGGTAAGGATGTCTGCTCARRAATAGTGCTTTTGTACTATTCACTGTAGCAAAGGACAAGCCTTCCTCTTAAGGTTTGACATGCACTCTAAACCTACCATATTGCATTAAATGATCATTTAATGCACTAGGTATAAATAGAAGTGTTTCTTCTCCATGCAGAAAGCGCGCATCTCTCTCTAACCTTATTCTTACTTCAAGCATTTTCTAGCTTAAATAAATGATCTTTCTTTTAGCAATCTCTTTTCTTGTATTTGCTAAAGCTTTGTGTGTAACCAAAGATTGTTTAGATAGGTTGTTATTAGCTTATCTTTCCGCAAAAAATATTGTAAAATATGTATTGATCTTCTCTATCAGTATATATTTTAAATTTGAAAATACTGTGTTTGTATTTACCCCTCCCCTTCTACAAACTGTTTCTCTTCTTGTAGACCCTTACGGGACCAACAACTCTACTCATCGCATCCCTTTGATGCGACAAACAGGGTTATCGCATCCTCATGATGCGACAACCTTGAAGCATCATGCGATAACTTCTTTTTGTCATGCGATAACTTCAACACTTAGGATTTTTTTTCCTAATTTTTTTTCCCGAAGGTTTCAAAGCTGTTCGAGTCTGGGGTTTTATACTAACATGTCTACATTGCAGATGGCTCAAGACAACACAAACTTGTCCAACGAAGAGAACCCAATGCCATCCATCCGCTCTTCGGTACCATCTATAAACGCCACCAACCCCGACGACGAATTGATACTTAAAGCATAGTACCTCAAAGTCCAACTAAACAACCATGCCCTACACTTCTCGATGAGGTGTGATTACCGGATCATCCTCGAGATCCTAAAAGACCATCCCCAAAACACTGCCCTCACCATAACTGCCCATACCCCTATGATCTATCTCCAACAATTTTGGAAGACCATGAAGTACCACCTTCAAGCTGGACACCACCACTTCACCACAAACATAGACCACTTCAAGACGACACCGACTCTAAGGCGGTTGAGACACGTCTTAGGACTTTTGGACAAGACCTCGTGACCGGGGAAAAAAGACTTCGATGACTTCACCTCATATAAACATATCTACATCATCTCCGAACCCTGGGATATGTTGAAAGTCTGACTGCGATGTGATAATTCAAGAGGGCGTTCCTACCACCATTATGGTACATGTTTTTCAGCATAATCAACCGCTGCATGACATCCAAGCACACGGGGATGGACAGGTGCAACATCTCAATCTTGAGGATGTTCCATAGGATCGCCTTCAACCTACACTATGACTATGCAGTCTTGATATGGAATGAACTGGTTGAGGTAGTGCACAATAAGTCAAACAATAAAGCCAGAAAGTTAGTTCCATTTCAGATGTGTTTTAGATAATTATAAAAAGGCTGATGCGGTCGAATAGTGAAGTCCCAAAAACCGTAACTGAAGAAGGAGGACATGAATTCGTCATGCACTTCATTAAGCTGCCTGATTGAGAGTTCGAATAGGTACTTCTGATATCCACTGATCTAATAGCATATGTAGACCAAAGCACACCATGTGTGGTAGCATAGCGAGAGGCCCATGGTCTAATGGTCAGCCAAAACCGACTGGATCTCCCCAAGGACCGGTAGGGAGGTAGGTACAGGAAGTGAGTCTAAAAAAAGATATTGATGGAGGATTAGGAGATGGGGGTGCTTTTGGTTTTGTTTCTGACTCTTCTGACGATTAAAATGATTCATCGGATGATGGAGATCCAGTTATCGTTGACTCAACATCGTCTTTAGAGGATTCTAAGTCATCAGACGATGACGATACGCCCGACGATGTCGAACACCTACCAAGTCATATCAGGGCACTGCCTGAGATCATGGAGTCAAGCTCGGAAGACGCAATGATCCATGATACTGATGTCATGGATCTCGATCAAATTGTTACTTCAATTGTCAGTGAAATAAGGAGGGATATGGGAGTGTTAGTTGAAAATGAAGAGAGAGTGTGTGAAGGGACGAAGCGTGAAAACCGGTCAAAAAACCGTCAAGACTGAACCCAAACCGCCATAAGCTGGGTTACCACATCTACTATCGGGTCTCATCCCTTGAGATCCAGTATTGAACAAGTCTTAGTAGACCCAGCTACGTAATCGCACACCCCTCCCATCCACTCTAGCACCTCTAAATAGGTGTTAGTTTCATCAACACACGAGGATACACCAAATACGTTATTCACCTCTCACTTAAAGAGTGTATATATTGAAACTAGTAGAGCACTGCCCCAGTCTACGACTTCATTTTTGTGCACATAAACACTTGGAGCATCTGGTGCTCAACAAGTGGTGCTTTGTGAACACACTGGAACATCTGGAGTGATATCTTCTATAGATACTTCATGAGGATGGGATGGAAATCCTACCAGTGCTACATCATTGCCAACACTGAACGTAGGTCACATAGTCAATTCAATTGTCGTGTCAACAAGAAGGCTAAGTGCCCCCGGTACTCATTTACCCGAAATCGCAACACAGATGCTGGCTGGTGCTTTCGCTGCCGTGCAAGCTTTAATGCACAACCAGGTGGATGAATTAATAAGATTACTGAAGGGAAAATCTATCATGATACACTTGAATCCGACTTCACAGCCACAACAACCACCTACTCCTGAGCCTAGACAACCAGTTGAATGCTCCATCGAAGAACTAAAGTCCTTACTTTATGTAAAGTTGTTGTCCAAGGCAGATGAAGGAGGACAGATAGAAGCTGACCTATTGGCATGCTCAGGTCGCAAACATAACCTAAGCATGTCACGAGGTTAGAGTTCCATGACTTTCAAGATGAGGTCTGATGCAATTTCTGAAGTCAAACTACATAGCTCAACTTCGTAGTAGACATCATCAGATCTTCATTCCAAGCCATGTCCGAGAGGATCCAGATCCTTGAGGATATGTGCAAGAGTCAGGCAGTGGTTCAAAGCGTAGACATGATGACGAGGATAACGACCACGATCATCATAAGGGTGAGAAAAGATAGAGAACCACCGACCCTGAAATCTCCCATGACATCCAAAGACAGACCTCCAGTGCAGAACCGTCACAACAACAACAATGTCAAGGTCAACCTGAATCCAAAAATGCGCCCTAGGTGGAACCAGAACCAAGGGTTGAAAAGCCGGAGGCTGCTGATGGTCAAAGAGCTGAAACGTCTACTGCTGCTGCTGAGGTCCCATGCCCGATTATTGACTTAGCATCTGATTGAGAAGGGCCTCTGGAAGAAATTGACAACTTTTTCACATTCTCTGACGATGAAGTTATAGAAGAAGGGGACTTCGACCACATCAACGATCTCAACGAAGCCTTACCAGAATCACCTCCAAGAGATCGGTCGATTCCCCAACCACCAACAAGTCAGAGAACCTTAGGCCAGAGTACTCCAACAGCGACACATGTATAGAGGTAGGAGAGAACAAGAATCAGGGTTCTGTTCCTTGAAGATACCGAGTTAAAGGTCTTCACTAGAAGATATGTTGAGTTGGATTTGGTTCGAGTTCTACGTATCACTCACCTCAACCACATTCAAGTTATCAATACATACACATGCTTAAGGCGAAGGCTCAACCACTAGAGATGGTCAATACAAGGCACATAATAGTGGGCATAGAAAACATCTACACTGACAGACTCGTGAACATCTGATTCCCAGTGTTCATCGTTCTCAGAACTGATGGTAAGGAATAGAAGTTCTCAGAAGCTAACTTCAGACACTTATCTTTCAAAGACTTCGAAACCATGTACCTGGACATCCGTAACTAGACTATCAGATTGGAAGACGTACAAATAGCTCTAGAAACTATCAAGCGCTTCATGCTCCATCATATAATGCTCGGCTACGTGTCTGACTTGCAGTTGGGCATCATAAGTAATCAACCAAAGATAAACCTGTGTTGAAGGCAAAGCAGAGTCTTGAAGACATAGAGTCTATGCCTCTGTTCTTGATAATAGAGCAGCCTGAGTTTGTCATAGTGTACTCCAACAACACTAGAGATAAGAAGTTCATGCGGTTCAGCGAGCTACCGGCCTATTCTGACGGAACCATAAAGCTTATCAAATTGAAACTGTCAAACAAGCTAGAGCTGGAAAGAAAAAGACTTGATAAACTCAACCTACATGACAAGAACCTGATGCTGAATGTTTTGGACCCGATTGACAAAAATCTGGAGTTCCGAAGAATAATGAGAAGATTCGAGACATATTTTGGCCGCCCCCCGAGAAGACAAAGATTTGTCTAAAGCTGCTTTATTACAAAAGGGGGAGAATGTTAGTTATTGTATTTTGTTTGTAATAAAGTAGAAGGGCTTAAATTGTATATACCGTCTTGGTATATTTAGTTTTGCTAATTTCTAGAATAGTTCAACACTTTCATTGTAATCATCAACTATTCATTAGAGCGTCGTCTTTGGCAAACAAACATTGTATTCCACATTTTGAATGACAAGCCGACTGATTTGATCATTGCATCATATTATTGTTATTTCGTTGTTCTTATATCGATCTGAGTAAACAACATACCCTTTTACCATAAATGTCTCTGTTCTCGTGATCCTCTCGATATCATTTATATGTTTGGTCCTCTCGCGTTATTCTTTTGATGGTTAAAAATACTACATAATTTTTGTTGATCATTTCACAAAATATGTGGTATTATTCTCTAAAAAAAAAAAATCTGATTCAAAAGATGTATTTTTTCACTTTAAATTACGAGTTGAAAAATATTTTCAAAGGTCGTTCGACACCATTTTTAGTGATAATGTAGGGGAATACCTTCTCCTCCCCATACTCCCGAACACATGAGAGGTGTCATCGCCACATTGTTGAAACAAGCCTCTCTCTTCTTTCTCATGCCTCAATGCATCAAAAATATTGCCCACTTGCCTTCAATACTGCAGTTTACCTTATAAATCAAATTCCCACTCCCACCTTAAACTTTCAATATCCCTTCTCTAAAATATATAATAACTCTTCTAATTACCATAAACTACACAATTTTGGATGCCTTTGCTACCCATGGCTACACCCATACACCTCAAACAAACTTGATCCATGCTCGATTCCATGTGTTTTTGTTGGCTACTCTACCTCACAAAGTGCTCATTTTCGGCTGTACATTTCTACCAACAAGATATATGTTTCAAGACATTTCAAGTTTGTTGAACATGTTTTCCCCTTTGCCTCATCCTCTCCTTCAACAATTCCTTAAACGGACCAAACACATAATCATTGGTGTGCTCCTTCCCTACCCATTACTGTTCCTACTACCACTACATATCCAACCTCAACGCCCCTTACCCCTACTAAAAATCCTACCCTTTCTCCAACCTCAACACATAATTCCCCTAACACTATAGATCCATCCACCACACAACAAAAATCTACTTCCTTCTATTCTGACACACAATCCCCTTCTCTTCCTCCCCTACCCGCACGCCCTCTTCACAACACTCATTTACAAAATGGAATTCATACGCCGATAGCCAAACTCAACCTTATTACAACTATGGAGAACCCTTTCAAGAACCCACAACTATAACTAATGCTCTTCAAAACCCCGTATGACGTGATGCTATGAAAACTGAGTTTAATACTCTCTAGGAAAACCACATTTGGGACTTGGTTCCTCCTTCCCAGTTGTAAAATCTTATTGGGTGTAAATGAGTGTGCCGTACAAAATTTAAGCCTGATGACCCCATTGAGCATCACAAAGCTCGACTAGTAGCTGGGAGATTTCACCAACGGCCTGGTCTTGACTACACTAATCCTTTAGCTCAATCATCAAGTCTGACACTATTCAAATTGTTCTCTCTCTTGTTGTCACTCGTGATTGGCCACTTTGACAAATTGACAGAAACAAAGCTTTTTCTCCAAGGCACTCTAATTGAAAATGTCTATATGTCCCAACCTCCTTGCTTCATTGACCCTAATCATCCCACCCATGTTTGCAAGTTGTGTCAAGCTATTTATGGTCTTAAAACAAGCTCCTCGAGCTTGGTACAATGAGCTTAAATCATATATTCTTAGTCTTGGATTCTACAACTCCATATGTGACTTTTCCTTGTTCATTCTACGTTATCATCAACACATATTTTATATTCTAGTATACGTTGATGGCATCATTCTAACCGGCTCCATTTTCTCCCTCCTAACATCTTTAATTTTCAAAATTTCAGCTCGATTCTCCTTAAAGGATATTGGAATCCTTTCTTACTTCCTTGGCATCGAAGTCCAACCTCACACCCAAGGTCTCTTTCGTAGTCAACATAAATACATTCAAGATCTTCTTCACAAAACCAATATGTCATCTTTTAATCTACACCTACCCTTATGGTCATTCATCCCCCTCTTACCCTTGAATCTATATCTCCTCTTCCGAATGCAACTGAATTCCAGGCCATTGCGGGCATTTTACAATATTTGCCACTAATTGGTCCAGATAGTGCTTTTTCTATGAACATGTTATCTCAATACATGCATAAACCCACTAATCTTCATTAGGCTGGACTAAAAAGGTTATTACAACAAAGATGACTAATCTTTACACACCTTTACCGATGTTGATTGGGCTGGCGACAAAGATGACTATATCTCTACAACATGATATATTGTGTATCTTGGTAGGAATTCGATCTCATGGAGTTCTCACAAGCAATGAACTCATGCTCGATCAACAACTGAAGCTAAATATCGAGCCGTTGCCAACACAATAGCTGAGATTCTATGGGTTCTTAATCTTCTCGATGAGCTTGGTTTTAAGCCGACTGCTCCTCCAGCTATATACAGTGATAACAAAGGTGCTACTCACGTTGCCACGAATCCAAAATTTCACTACAAAATGAAACATATTGCTCTAAACTATCACTTTGTACGTAAATATGTTCATGATGGTTGCATCCACGTCTCCTATATTTCGGGAACTTATCAATTAGCAGATGCATTAATAAAACCTCTAGCTCGCACATTACTTTCCAAAACTGGACTCATTAACCGGTTGTCCATCTTGCGGGAGCATATTAGAGAGAGATCCCATCAAGATGGAATCAAGTGATACGAGAGTTACAAATTGATTGATGTGGGAGTTACAAAATCAAGCTACAATAATAAAGAGATATGAGAGTTATAAATATCACATTAATTGTATAGATATAGAGTTAAGAATTGTATACTTGTATAAATAGTTGTATAAATAGCTTTGTAATTCTTCCTGTAAGCTCACTTTTCAATACAGAAAAATATTTCTCATAGAATAAATACAAAATTACCTATAGCTATCTCACTTAAAACCATCCAAAAAGTTTGAAAATGAAATGTGTAAGTCACGTCAAAACATTTTAGTTTTACATTCCCTTTTATTCTATTTCTTTTATGACTTATTTGGTGACCCAATGTGCACAAGTTTCTGTCTTGGTGCTAACTACAATACACCATTCATTTAAATACAAATAATCAATCCATAAATTTATATATATTTGCCTCTTTATCTTATTAAATAAAATAATATATATATATATATATATATATATATTAAAGAAGAAACCAAACACAATGAGGTAACACCTTCTAATGTTTAGAACATCTCCTATCTTTTTTCTCAATTTTTTGATTTCCTTAAATGTTGAATATGTTAAAGACTTTTCTACCTCTGTATGAAGAATGTATAGTTCATAATTAATTGGTTTTTTTTTTTAATTTTGTATATCCAAGTTTAACCTCCAACTCTTGATTTGCTCTTTCATTTACTTTCTTTTATTTCTTAATGAAATTTGTTTTTCAAAGTTTCAATAATAAACAAAATGAAATCCTACAAATTCTTTTAGTGAAGGATGAAGAAGGTGAAAGTTGAAGAAGAATTCAAAGATTTTAAAAGGTATGTAGAAATTATATTCATTAAAAAATGTGATTTGTTATTACATATTTCTTTTTCAATATTGTTGGATTTGTTGTTATTGTAGGATATGCTTGTGTTTACGATTGGATCATATAAATTCAAATAAAATTTGATATATAAAAGATGATGGAATTTTTAGAAAATGAATTGTTTTGGTAATTTTAAAAAGTTCAACCCCCAACCTTTTCATCTTCATTCTTGATATATTTATTATGCTATTTTCATCTTTCCATCTTTTAATATATATATATATATATATATATTAAAGGAGAAACCAAAAATAATGAGGTGACACCTTCTAATGCTTAGATCTCCTCTTATCTTTTTTCTCATTTTTTTAAATGTTGAAAATGTTAAAGGCTTTATTGCCTCTGGATAAAAAAATGTATAACTCATAATTAACCCGGGTTATTTTTGTAATTTTGTATACCCAAGTTTAACCTCCAACTCTTGATTTGCTCTTCTATTTACTTTCTTTTATTTTTTAATGAAATTTGCTTTTCAAAGTTTCAATAATAAACAAAATGAAATCCTAAAAAATCCTTTGGTGAGGGATGAAGAAGATGGGAGTTGAAGAATAATTCAAAGATTTCAAAAGGTATGTAGAAATTATATTCATTAAAAAATGTGTTTTGTTATTACATATTTCTTTTTCAATATTGTTGGATTTGTTGTTATCATAGGATATGATTGTGTTTACGATTTAATCATATAAATTGTGTTTATGATTTGATCATATAAATCCAAATAAAATTTTGATATTTTGTAATCATAGGATATGATAAACTTTTTTCGAATTTAAGCTTCATTAACAATAATTATTTATACGTGATTGATAATTACGTTAAATTTTGACTACTTCAAGATTTTTTCAATTGACAGAAATCCTTTGGTGAGTAATGAAGAAATAAGAGTTGAAGAAAACTTAAAAGATTTTAAAAGATATATAAAAATTATATTATTTACAAAATGTAATTTGTTATTACATATTTTTTCTTGTCAATATTGTTGAATTTGTTGTTATCATCGGACATGATTGTGTTTACGATTGAATCATATAAATTCAAACAATGTTTTGATATTTTATGATTACAAGATATTATAAAAAAACGAATTTAAACTTTGTTCACAATAATTGTTTATATATATATATATATATATATATATGGGTTGGGTTCACGTAAGACCAGCCTGTTTTCGTGAGACCCGTGAGACCACATTTTTACACGTAACCTTCACAGC
>NC_037539.1:36607638-36612956 GCF_001531365.2 Cynara cardunculus var. scolymus
AATAACAATTATGTACAGTATTTGCTTGTTTTTATTAAATTATTTATATTATGTGATATATATTCTTTGTTTTATTATGCTTAAAATTGTTTAAATTTGTTTAAACTTTTATTTATTTATTTATATAATATCATATTTAAAATACATAATGAAAAAATGATTTTTTTTTATTGGGTATAAACTCAATTTGCTACGCGCCGGGATTAAAGACTTTGTATAAAAAAGAGAAAATTTAATTTTTTTATATATTCGGTAAATAAAAAAAAAAGATTGTCCTGTTTAATATTTTGAAGAGATTTATTTAATGATGGTTTAAAGTTTTAGTTATGTATTAAGATTGATCGTAACATATCAACAATTGTGAGGATGACAATGTGAAGAAAAAAAATATGAAGGTCAATAAATTAATCATTATATTTATATTCTATAACTCTAATAAAAGAAAATGATATATGCATGAACTGACATTGTAATATTTCAACATTAGTTTGATTTTTTTTAAATAATCGTCACCGTGCAACGCACGGTGTACAAAACTAGTTTATATTTAAAAGGCAAAATGCAACAGAACACATAAGAACTTGTCTTAATTCCTAGTTGGTGTAATATTTTTTTTATCAATAAATGCAACAGAGCTTATTCTTTTTTATTTAAGGTATCAGTGTTTTAAATTTCTTATTTTTATTTATTTTCACAGATAATCTGTTGATCTTATAATATTTGATGAGGTGGATATCAAGTTTCTCTTTCTCTTTGTCGTAAGCTTTTTACGAAGATATGTATACACACGTCATTAAACATTGTAATATCAGAAGGTTACCGGTTAAAATAAATATAAAGTATTTTTTTTTCCTAAACTCTGATACATTAATTGATATAAAACAAGATATGATTATACTAAATAAAAAATCATTCAAATAAACATTTTTAGGCATCAAATGAGTAAAAGTAGTTGAATAATATTATGAGAATCATAACTACCATTATCAGTATCGATTTCGGATACTGGTATTTTCTTAAGGTTCTTTCTTTTAAGAGCTCCAGATCGAGTAAAGGGATATCCAAACAACGACTATCCATAACTTATTCATGGGGGATGAAGCACGAAAGAATTCGTTTTTGTAGCCAAATAATAAATTAAAACGATTAACAAAAATATAATAATTAGGCATCGACTAATCAATCCTAACCCTAACGGTTAAAAAAATAACAATTGGTCATCAACTAGTGATAAACTCTAACCCTAAAAATTAACAATTAGACATCAACAAATAAACCCTAACCCTAACAATTAACAAAAAAAAAAAAACAAAAAAAAAAAACTAACAACTAGCTATACGACAACAAACAAGACATAACCCTAATGATAACCATGTAAAAACTATATAAAAAATGACAATAATTTTTTTGTGGGACAAACCTTATTTTCGTTCATGGTCGAACCAATATATATATATAAGGTTGGGTTCACATGAGACCAAACTGTTTTCGTGAGACCACATTTTTACACTTGAAACTTCACAGCAAAAATATTGTGAAGGTTTAAAAAAGTCGAACCTTCACAGCAAATTAAAAACACTGTGAAGGTTTCTTCACAGCATTTTGCTGTGAAGTTTCAAGTGTAAAAAGCTGGTCTCACGGGTCTCACGAAAACATGCTGGTCTCACTTGATCCCAAATCTATCTATATATATATATATATATATATATATAGTTATAAATATAAAAATTTATAATATAAAACTCAATTATTTTAAAAGTTTATGGGGTCAATGGACCCCCTAACCAAGTTAAAGTTTTGCCAATGTGTGTTAGGATTTAGAGATGGTGCTCAGGTTGGTGGTCCGTGGGTTACATGATCTAAGGCATTAGAGTAGGTACTTGCTACACGATAACTTGGTTTTCTATCCACGATTACATTATCGTGAGGATTACATGATCTATGGAGTCCCGCTCTTTGTGTGATCGATGGCTATGCAAACCGAGTGCAAGCCAGTGTGTACGTGGATGGTGCCATGGTGGGGACGACGTACGGGACCTAAAATAAATGCATAGTAAAGTTTTCACACCAAAAAACAATTATAACAAAGGTCCCAACATCAAATAATTTGGATCATCAATCAAGATACTACATATGAGGTTTTAAACCGAACAACCCATATTAGTTATATACAACAAATTAGTTTTTGTTAACTTTAAGAGTCGTTCGAACTATATTGTTCAAAAGCTAATTAATTTTGGCACATAAACGTTAGATTCTAACATTCTGTGATCATGTACAAATATGTTCGTCAGATCGATAATAATTACCATCTTAGGGGATATTTGGCGGTTGCTGAATGGTTTTGTGCAGAATCATTAAGTGGTCAGAATGATTAAAAGGCTTCTCATGATATAGTGCAAAATGAAATATAATTGTTTGGTAATTGTTTACAATAAAATTATGACTCTCAATGGTTAAGGGAGGCCGATGATACAAAATCATTCAGAGGGTTTTAGAACCATTATGAGACAGTTTTTTTTTTTTTTTGCCAAACGAGATTCATCTCTTAACGATTCAGATGTTGCTTCTTAATGGAACTATTAAGAGGTGAACAAACAAACAATCATAATACGACTTAGGGGGTGTTTGGGATTGTTTATTGGAAACAAGTTATGCTTTCATATAAAAGCATTTATCAACTTATCATAAGTCAGAAGGGTTTAACTTCTTTAAAAACTCCTTATTACCGATAAGTTGTTTATCCAAACACTCAAAAGTGCTTATTACCGATGCCACAATGGAATAAGTCAATAAGTTGTCTTTATAAGGAAATGGTGATGTTACTTTGGAGATGTTTTATTTTTGTGGCTATTGTTTTGTCATCACCTTGTTGTCAAAGACATCTATCTTCATGTCACCATCTTCCCTGGTTGTAACCCTAAACAATAATTTAAGACTTGTGTGTAGGGGGCCTGCAACTACACCTTCCCACCCTTGGTTTGGTTGACTATTAATTAATTGATGGTGGTTGAATTCATGTCATATATATGATTGTAGCTTCAACTAAATTGACTAATGATTAATCTCATTTTAAATCATCAAGTTGGTTTAATTGTCATGTCATATGACGTTTTTATTTATAATAATATAACATGTGTAGGTGTTATATTGAACCAAAACTTTTAAGAAATAGTTTAAACGAGAACATTTTTATTTTATGAGAACGTGAGAATATATCATTTTATTATAGAAAATCACATGTGATAGAAATGTGATATTGAATTAGAGACACGGATGATTTAGGTTGTGGGTCAAGTCGTTCTTACACCACTAAGCCTGCTCACGTGTATTATCATATGTGATAAGGATGTTGTTGATGTGATATACTATAATCTAGCACATGTGATGCTAAATTATAGACGCAGACGACTTTTGGCACCGCCTAAGTCGCAGGACATGTTGTCCGCACACCACCAGGTCCTGACGTGTATTATCACATGTGATAAGGGTATTCTCGTTTAAACCTCCACACACACACACACACACATATATATATATATATACACACATACATATATAGTGCAGCGATCAAATGCAAACCACCCAATTTGTATAAACCATACAAACTGCCTTCATCTGTCGATGTCATTGTTAAATCTTATAATTTTTTTTTTCTTAATGAAATTGTTTAATCTTGTGAAATTGTTTCACGTAATACTTTTTTTGATGAAATTGTTTCAGATATGGTTATGAAATTGTTTCATATAATATTTAATGAAATTTTATTGAAACTATTTCATGTATTTCTCTAAAATTAAAATAATGAAAATGATAATATCCATGATTAACACTCTCCACAATAAAAATGATTAATCAACCTCTCATAATTACAAAAAAATGAACAAAATGAAAAATTATGATTGGTTGAATGAGATTTGTATAGTTTGTACAAATGACGTGGTTTGCAAAGTAAACCTCCTCTCTCTCTCTCTCTCTATATATATATATATATGTGTGTGTGTGTGTGTGTGTGTGTGTGTGGTTGAGTTCGGGTGAGAAGATAAGTTATGGTAAGAAATGTTAAAAGAGATCTCCACCATTATATCAATCCTAATTGAATGTCAACACTAATAAGGTGCACTGAGATACACCAGATCAATTCCCTTCTAAAACACAATTCATAGGTGAACATGAGAGTAGAAGTGCTCAAGCTTTCAAATCTCTTCTTACGCTTCTCACACGATGTTTGCCTATATACATGTATGTATACATGTATATGGAGTTATTTTAAATACAAATCGTGTAATCATTACAAACCATACAAATTAAATTTGGGCCCTTAATTTTGTTCATATTGAAATCTCAAAAGGCGATTATTAAATCAACTAATATGAAAATGAGAGTAAATTTAGTAGCCTGCTTAATCTACACTATTGATCATCTACACAGATGATTGAGATTGATTTGTAACAATTATACTGTTTGTATTTTAAATCCCCTATATAAAGAGGCAGGTTTGTTAGGATCCTAAAATTAATTAGGAACCTGGAAACCGCACACGGGGCGATACGTGGCATATTCATAAGGTTATTCGTTATGAATGTTATAACATATTCATAATGAATGTGTGATTCATGATTATCAATAAAATTACCATATAGATGATAAATATTCATCCTGAAGAGGGCACATGGCATGTTGTGTGCTTTTATGTGTTCCTAACGAAACTTCCCCCTTTCAACCAATTATGCGCTTCAATATATTACCAGGAGTGTAGGTTCCAGATCCAAGTGGTAGTTTCAGGTCTCCATTGGTAGTAAACGGTTATCCATTAAGCAGATATTACAATATTGATATTAGAGTAGAGAATTGAAAAAAAAGGAAATAGATATATACATACATACATATATACATACATATATATAAGGACATTCTTTTGAGAACCCATGAAATTGTGATAACCTTGAGACCTAGTGCATCATGTGATATTTCAGATAATTTTTTTTTTCATTTATAGCTAGAATTTAATATAGTGATTAACATATATTTATCTCAGAATGTGATTTTTTTCACATGTACTCGGTTCACAATATGAACTTTTTTCTTGGCGTGTTTGTAAAACAAAAAATACACGCAAATAAGTTTCACATTGTGAAATGAATCACATGATACAAACACATTGTGAAACAAATATATCTTAATCAATATATTAAATAATATACTTATATGAAAAAAATCATGTGAAACATAACCTTAAAGTACAAGTTCTCATGGATCTTGCAATTTTTGGATTTCTCAAATGATTAAGCTCCTCTGTGTGTGTGTATATATATATA
>NC_037539.1:36613161-36625861 GCF_001531365.2 Cynara cardunculus var. scolymus
ATGTATGTATGTATGTATGTATGTATGTATGTATGTATGTATGTATGTATGTATGTATGTATGTATGTATGTATGTATGTATGTATGTATGTATTAAAGAGATTTGAGAATCGTGAGAACCAATTGTTTATAAATGAATATTCTTGTATCTCTATCATAAATAGTTGGTTCTCACGGTTTTATGTCTATACATGTTGAATATTATGAGTTTTAGAGACTTAGGGGTCATTTACCAAAGTTTACCCGGGTAAACGCTTACCAGTAATATGGCATCTATACAACAATTTACCCGGTAAGCGCTAACCGTGGTAAGAGTCACATGGTAACATTTTCGGTCCTTATCATTGCTCATACTAGATAAGATTTTGGCTCCTAGCCATATTCATAAAATAAGCAAGGCCCTTGCCATGTGCAGCCCGTGAGGCTGTACAAGGCATCAAAGCCTAAAGGGGCATCAAGTTGTCATCTATTACTAATTTTGGATTTAATAATTTGGAAATTGAACAACTGGACTTTAACTATAAGAACAGGCTCAAGGCCTAGTGGTGATGAATATTGAATGCACATCGTGATCCGGTTAGCGCCATCATTCCAACCACTCAATTTAATTTCTATTGTTCTTCAAAGTTTGACTATTTCGATTTTCATGGCATGGAGTTCTCTTTCCAGCCGATTAACGGTCATGAAATTATATTCAAGAAATCAAGGATGGAAATCTCGAATGACTGACTTTTACTATTGATTGAACTAACCGAGTTGTTGTGTGAGTCATATTATGATTTATGAATCTTTAAATCTTTTTGCAAAAAAAAGATCTAAATTTCTAACTGATTGTTATAAAGTTGGGTCATGTGGTCGTGTGGTTACTAACCTACTAAGTTAAGGCTAAGGGGTTTTTGTTATTTTGATAATGAGTCTTCCTCTTGCATATTGAAGTATCTGAGAATTGAAATTTTCAATGCACATGAGCACATCACTCTATCAACATAGCTGCAGCACACTGCACAACATTAACAACATATTCAAAAATTATCTTAATTATTGGGCATTTGTTTTTTGCAATGCACAGTAACATAGATTATGAATTTTACCATTTATTATTGTTCTTTTGACTTTTGTTTACTTTGAGGTTTGGCATTATCGCATTAGATTCAGTGGCCGTTTGATTGATTTTTTATTAATTTATATATGGATAAAGTTGTCTATATGAATTAATCTGTTTGTATAAGTTGGAAAAGTTTTTGTTTGACAGAGTTTTTTCCTTTAGTTGGAAGTGACATGTTTGACAAAAAAAACTTGACTTTCTATATAAAGCTCCCCCTAGAAGCTTACTGGATAAGTCACTTTCTATATCATTAAGCTACTACCAGACAGTCATGCATAGTTGAGCGAATAAGTTGTTAGTTCCATTAAGCTTACTAAGCTACCAACAGATAGACCTTTAGCCTTTAGTCATTAGACCTGTAACTTTTGAGTTTTATTTTTTGTTTACTATGACAGTAATTTAGATGTAATTTACTATTTTAATTAAAAACTAATTATAGTTTTCCTTGTCTTTTAAGTCTTATACATTAAAATAAAGTTTCTATTTTGCTAATTTCAATTTAGAAAAGGGAAAACTGGAAAAAAAAGGAAGCATGATCTTAATCCAGGATTTATCTTTTTATCATTCTATATTTTGTATTCGGGGTTTTGGTTTCTATGTCCCCCCACCCCCTACAATTGTATTTTTCTTATTATAATTAATAGAGATCAATACGTGGATGGGACACTTAAATTGAATATGTTCTAAACTCTTTAAAAAATAGTATGTTTTGTTGTTTTATTGGCTTAAAAAAATAGGCATTTTTTATTATTTTCGCATAGAGCATCAAAATCTTAGGACCAGTCGTAACAATAAGGTAATATATCTTGATAAACATTTATCCTATGAATGTTTGGTAAATGACCCTTTAGATTCAGTTACATATTATTTTTAAAGTAAGGATGAGGGTTATGCAGGCTATGAGTATCTTGAAATCTGAAAGAAAAGGTTGGCAATCTTTGTTTAATACGTGGTCCTCACTTCATTTTAGTTTATCTTAATTTCTATCTACAATTTCTATCGTCCACATGATCGATTGACATGTGGCAGCCAGAGAGTGTTCTTAGGGGTAGTTCCCCTATTAAATAAATTAATGTTGGAGGACTTGACTACATCAGTTGGGTAGTTTTATAATCAAAAGTATATATTCCTCAGTTTGCTTACTTTGTATATCTTGGGAGTTCAATTATATATGTATACATTTACTGGCCAGTTTTTGTGTTCCCAAGCATACCCTTGGTATTATTTAAGCATGCCTAGTGGTACAAGTGATGATGGGTATAAACTAATAATCCCAAATTTCATGGCTTTCTGTAATCTAAAACTAAATATATAGTTTCTAAACTACTGATTCAACGTTACAGATCAACTGTTCACAAGTCTACATCGCCTATATTTGAACCATTTATTCTCGATACATTTTAGAACCTTTCTTGTGTCCTAAATGCTTTTTTGGAGCGTAATCTTGGTTACATACGGGTATCAAGTCTAGACCTTGTTTGATAAATTAGCTGGATTTCGGCTGTGCGGTGTTTTTTGTGGTTTTGGGCTTCTGTTATTCGACTCAAGTGCAGCTAAGACCCAATGTCAAGCCTTGAGATGGAATTGGACTAGGCCAGAGAGTTGTAGATCTAAGTTTGGATAATGGATCCAGAAAAAAGGGCCCTTTTTCTTATAGCTTTATTCAGCCCAATTTGGATCAGGAAAAAACTATGGGCAGATCAGTCAGTGTGTTTGAATGCTGCATTGTCTTCTTTTAAGATGCTAAAACTGAAAACAAAGTAAATGACAAGTAGCTGCAGTGGCAGCTTATGTGCATGTGATCTTCCTGAAAATAATATCCACTTGCACACAATAAGTTAACAACCCACCTTCCATTTCTTGCTGATTATTCTACCTCATTGGGAACTGTTATCAACCCATGGCTGCTCCCTTCCTGCTTATCTCAGCTTCACCCATCCATGATCTAGAATTAAGCATATGTCAGATTATAAAACAAAACATTTATGTGATCTGTTACTAGGACTAGAAAGATATTATTTCTGTCTGAATCCAACATGTTGCTCTATAAGAGTGATCATGGGTTGTGATTAGAACTAATCTCTATCATTCAGTGAACCTGTTTAGATTGCCAGTTTCTGCATTAGCAGACGAATTGAATAGAAGGGCTGAATCATGTGTCATAATCTTTGCAGAAAATGGCTACAAGACTTGTCTCTATATCTAAAGCGAAAGAGACTACCACCACGACGCTATCGGCATGATTTAACTGTTCTATTCCATAACAAGATTCAAGTTGAAATATCTAGCTCTCCATATGTTGGTTATTATATCATATTAAAAACTGAAAGAAAAGTCAAAAGTTGGATGCTGGGTCTATCCTCAATTTCTGGTAAGATTTGGAAAGATTGATCTTTTTCTAAAACCAACAAAATAATCATGAAATAAACCATACTAGAATAGAGCTGAGTGGCACACTGTTGGATTTTGACAGCTACCTTTAGTTAGGTTGTTTGGTTCAAGAAGTTGGGTATCTTATGTTCAATCCTAGATATATTGATGTTGTTAGCAGAAATTCTGGAGCAACTACGTTCACCCTAGTTACATGTCGGGTTATTCAGCTAAACGACCTTCAATTCTTACAAGTTCTTTTAAAACTCTTTGAGATTCATCACTGATAGACAGACAGCCATGAGAGTCTTTTTCTCCAAATAAAATCTATTCTGTAACTCATACATTTTCAGATTGCTGGCCTCTGATAATGGAACTGAGCTAATTTGAACTGAAGATTCACACAATGAATACACTTAAGTTGTATCATTTAATATATGCCATATAGATTCCTCAAGTACAGACATACACTTAATCTATTCAATCTAGATCCATACATATATAAGATGATAGTCTAAGTGCATACCTTATTATTATTTAGGTTTTGATGGTCATTGTTTTGTCTTTTCTTTTAATTAATGCAGAATTGAAGGCCATTAATTAGTGTTCAGACTTTAGTTCTGGTCTAATGTGTATGTCTGTTACCAACCAGACAAGTTCAACTTGTTCTACACCATGATACAACAACAGTACAAGATCCAAATCTTGAAATTAATGTGTGGTCACATGGACAAGATTCAAGAATTTTAACTTGCAAGATGCACCTCCGAAATCTTTTTCGTATCTGATTATTAATGGTAGATATTTTCGGTTTTGATTCGATAATTAAAACCTGAATCAATTCGATTTCGGTTTTGATTAGACAATTATGAAGTAAATCAATACCGTATTAATTATTATTTTGTCGGTTACGAAATGTGCTATATAAATATGTCACTCCTCCAAACCGAAAACACAACGCCTCAACGTGTTTTCCTGTTTCTTACATTCTTTTTCGTATCTTCTCTTATGTATATATCCCTACACCGTGAATCAGACTCCAAAGATTTTTTCCCCGAGTTTCGTTTAAGTAAGCAAATCGTGTGAAGTCGACGGTTTTTAATGCCTTTATTTTTTTAGTTCTAAGATTTTTGGCTGATCAACAATAGAATAGACAAACTAAGAACCCATTTTGTGTAAGAATTTCAAGTTGGGGATGCACCAACACAACAAATATAAAGTGGGTATCAATTCTTTATCGCAATTGTTTTCGCACTAAATAATTTTTTATCGGCTATGCACTACATATGTCGATTGGTCCACTGCGACTTTATCTATTATATCATCCATACGTTATAAATTCAACTGCAATTATACTATCTCAGTTTTCTTGCTTTCACATGACAATATGAATATCATGTTGTCCCACTTAAATGACAATAATTTGATGGTAGACTAGACCTGTGATATCATATCCTGCAAGGGTAAAAGAAGGAACAAAATACTAATAATACTTCCTCCTATAACTTGTCAATCTCTATTAGACTACAAGACAAAAGATGGGGACATCCACAAACACTCATTTTTCACTATATTATATATAAATGTATATATATATATATGTATGTATGTATGTATGTATCTATATGTAATATGTTCCAAAAGGTTACCAATAACTAAGGGTAAGGCTGCAATCCCATGAGCATTATATCAAACCAACCTTACCTAGGGTGTGTGAGTTTTTAAGTTCCTAACTGTCTTCACCACCTTGCTGGATTCATGATGAGTTTCAAAATTTTCTTTATTTTTCTCACCAGCAAGTTGAGAGACTAGTAGGATAAGATAAGACTTAAAGGTAGGTAAAGATAGTGCACATTTTGGGACCTCTGGCAGCCATTGATGATCTTGTAGAATTATAGCAAGTCTGAGAAAACAAAAAAGAAACCTTTCCATTCTTGATCTTGTCAGGATTACAGCATTAATGGAGAATTCAGAGAGCAATGCAAATATGGTAGTCTCGTCCGAGACACGTATGAAACCAGCACCTGAGCTTGAAAATATTGGTAATTCAGATATTTTGTTTTCATGTAGCTTGTATATGTTCACATTGATTATCTTGTATATGTGTATGGTTGTGTGTGTTTCTGTTTAAAGATTTACTTGGTTTGGTTCCTCTCCATATTATTTGCAACTACAATCACCTGTTTGCATAGTCTTCTGTCACAAGTTGTTAATGGCATATTTTGGTGAACATTCCTCCTCTCTTTTTCCTTACAGAACTGAAGTGTTTCAAAAGGTATATATTTATGCATATATATATATATATATATATATATATATGCATAGAGATTCAACTCTTTTAATTGCTATATATTACTATGAATAGACAGTTTCCTTTTTGCATCTTGATCCTTGAAAGTTGTGCTTTTATCAATTCGAAAAGTATGCCTGACTGAATATATTTTTGGTTAAGCCAAAATTGCATGTCCCTTGATTACCAGGTTAAAAAAAAGTCTAATTTTGTGTTTCTGATTTAAAACTCAGCAGAAGAGGTGAACGATTCTCCAGTTGAGCAAGTGAGACTCACCGTCCCAATCACTGATGATCCAACATTGCCTTGCTTGACATTCAGAACATGGTTTCTGGGGATCATGTCATGCGGCGTTCTAGCTTTCTTGAATCAGTTTTTTGGTTATCGCCAAAATCCGCTGTATATATCATCAGTTTCAGCTCAAATTGTTGTACTTCCAATCGGGAGGCTAATGGCAGCAACTCTACCGACACGAAAATTCCATTTTCCAAAAACAAAATGGTCCTTTTCACTCAACCCTGGACCCTTCAACTTGAAGGAGCATGTTCTCATCACAATATTTGCAAATTCTGGTTCTAATTCTGTGTATGCAGTCGGGATCATCACTATAGTCAAGGCTTTCTATCACCGTAATCTCAACCCACTTGCAGCCATGTTGCTTACACAATCTACCCAGGTTAGTTCTCCATTTTTCATGCTCTAAACTCATGTTGCACTTGAAATGTCTTCCATAAGGAGATTGTCAGAATGATCCATATCTTGGTTGATGCTAACTGTGTAGTTGCTTGGATATGGATGGGCTGGTCTTTTTCGAAAGTTTTTGGTTGATTCACCATATATGTGGTGGCCTGCCAATCTGGTTCAAGTCTCCCTCTTCAGGTTCATTTCTTGATTAGTGGGTGTATTTTTGTAACCAATTTCTCGCTAAATTAAATTGCTATCGATCCCTTTTCTTCCAGGGCATTGCATGATGAAGAAAAGAGGCCAAAACGTGGGTTGTCAAGGCTGCAGTTCTTCCTGATAGTCCTCATATCAAGCTTCTCATACTACATAGTTCCCAATTATCTATTTCAATCCATTACAGCAATCTCTTTTGTTTGCTGGATATGGAAGGATTCTGTCACAGCTCAACAAATTGGATCTGGTCTCCGTGGCCTTGGAATTGGAGCATTTGGTCTTGATTGGGCTACTGTGTCTGCTTTTCTTGGAAGTCCCTTGGCCACTCCTGGATTCGCCATCATGAACATACTGGCTGGCTATATAATAATCGTCTACATAGTGATTCCCATTGCTTACTGGAATAACTGGTATGAAGCCAAACGTTTCCCAATCTACTCCTCTCATGTGTTTGATGCTTATGGAGAACCATACAACGTTTCGAGAGTCTTGAATGCCACCACCTTCTCATTCAACAAAGAAGGCTATAACGATTATAGCAAGATCAACCTTAGCATATTTTTTGTATTCGCTTATGGTCTAAGTTTCGCTACATTGGCTGCCACACTCTCTCATGTTGCACTCTTCCATGGCAGGTATATACTTCTCCAGAAACCCGTAGATTTTCAATGTAAGTAAACACATAACACCTATCTTATATATGTTTGTTTGCAGAACGATTTGGGAGCAAACAACTGCATCATTTAGAGACCAGTTTGGGGACGTCCATACTAGGCTGATGAAGAAAAACTATGATCCAGTCCCACAATGGTGGTTCCACTCTCTGCTGGTATTGGTGATAGGACTTGCTTTGCTAACTTGTGAGGGTTTTGGCAGGCAACTACAACTCCCTTACTGGGGAGTCATTTTAGGAATTGGTTTGGCTATGGTCTTCACACTGCCAATAGGTGTCATCACAGCTACAACGAACCAGGTGATATGCTGTAATCATTACACATAAATCCTTGTGTATCTGTACTTAATCTGTTGTATTCTAATACTTAAACTTTTCGTACAGCAACCGGGACTAAATGTCATTACCGAGTTGATTATCGGTTACATTTACCCTGGGAAACCACTTGCCAACGTGGCCTTCAAAACGTATGGCTACATAAGCATGTCACAAGCCATCATGTTCCTCCAAGATTTTAAGTTAGGCCATTATATGAAAATCCCACCAAAGTCCATGTTCATTGTACAGGTATATTAATCATTCCATCATTGAAAAGACTTTCCAAATATACTTGTTATCATTTAAACATGACTAATACTTTGATTTTGATGCTTGATAAAGTTGGTAGGGACGGTAGTTGCATCCTCCATCTACTTTGCAACATCATGGTGGCTCCTCACGACAGTGGAATACATCTGTGACCCCAGTAAGTTGCCTGAAGGAAGCCCATGGACTTGCCCAGGAGACGATGTTTTCTACAACGCCTCAATCATATGGGGAGTGGTCGGACCTCAACGGATGTTTGGAAATCTTGGGCTATACAACAAAATGAACTACTTCTTTCTGTTGGGAATTCTTGCACCAGTACCAGTCTGGTTTCTTGCTCGTAAGTTTCCTGAGCAAAAATGGATTAGGCTCATAAACATGCCGATCCTTATATCTGGACCAGGAGGGATGCCACCAACTAGAGCTGTAAACTACAATATGTGGTTTGCTGTGGGAATTTTCTTCAACTTTGTGGTGTATAAGAAGTTCAAGGGTTGGTGGGCAAGGCACAACTATATTCTATCAGCTGGGCTTGATGCAGGAGTTGCATTCATGGCTATCCTTTGCTATTTCGTGCTACAGATAAAGGATATCAATGGACCAATGTGGTGGGGTATGGAGATAGATGATCACTGTCCCCTAGCTACCTGCCCAACTGCTCCTGGTATGAAGGCTGATGGATGTCCTACAGTCCATTGACACCCTATCTTACATACTATCTTGATTAATTTGCATTGGTACAAAGATTAGGAGTACAAAACTACCACAAGCCTGCTTCACATACGAACATATTACAGTCATTAGTATGACAAATACATGTAATTTAACTTCCATTGATCAAAGCTCAATGGAAGTACCCAAGTAAAGTCCTTTCTTTGACCTATGATCACCTTCAAAAGAAATATATATGGCCATCTTAATTACTTGCCAATTTTGCAAGGTGTGTTGATGTTATCTGTTTATGTGCCAAGTTTAAGCTTATCATGTGATAGTGGCATGGCTCTCAGAAAAATGAAGTTTAAACACCACTTCCAATCTTGTATGATTCCCGAACCAGGAGAGACGAGTGTTGTACTGGGAGAAACCATGGAGAGACTAGTGTTGAATGTATGATTCCCGAACTTGTGACTAGAAGGTATGAAGAACAAGAACAAGCGAGGAAATATATGGAAGAGGTTTTAATTTCTTTCCAAAGGATAATTACAAATGAAGGGGAAACCTTGTTAAGAAAGTGAGGGCAAAAATGGCAAAATCTTCTTCTGCCATTCAACCACGGAAAGATTCCACTATATACTAACAACGACCCATTAATTATTTTTGCTCGTACAAGAAACAGAGGCACCGGAGACCGGAAAATTGGTAGCAAATCCGTAGTTGAAAGTCAAATCTCTAATTAAAATCTGTTGCAAACAAGTCGTAGCTAATCAGTTGGTCGTAAATATATTTTGCTATGGATTTAGTGATTGAACTTATATTACTAGTGATGGGAGTTTTTAGTAGCAAATTTCACTACAAAAATGAAGAGTATCAACGAGGGAAAAATCCGTCGCTGATACTCCGTCGGTCAAATAGTCGTAGGTAATGCTAATAGCGACGGATCAGTGACGGATCAGCGACAGATTTGCGAGGGATACTTTCAGCGACGGATCAGCGAGGGATCTGCGACGGAACTTTCAGCGACGGATCTGCGAAGAAACTTTCAGTGACGGATCTGCGACGGATCTATCAGCGACAGATCTACAACGGATCTTTCAACGACGGATCTGCGACGGAACTTTCAGCGACGGATCTGCGACGGAACTTTCAGCAACGGATTTGCGAGGGAATTTTCAAGGACTTTCAGCGACGGATTTTCCCTCGCTAATCCGTCACTAATTTGTATAAATTTAAAAAATAATTTTTTTGAAATTGCATAATTCCTGTATTTATTTATAAAAAAACCTGAAAATAATAATATAACAAATCAAAATTGTGAACAAACTTTAACTAACCAATTCATATGATTTAAAATATGGATTTATACAATTTAAAATATTCAATTCATACAATTTAATCTTCGAATACATACAAACTAACTATCGGGAGGTGGGGGAGGTAAGGAAAGTGGGAAAACGTATCCTGACTACCGCATAAACGCAGCAAAATGCTCCGATAATGCGGCCTGTTGGGCTAATGCAGCAGCTTGTCTGGCCTGTTCGGCTGCCGAGGCAGCTTGTCTGGCTTTGGCCTCCAAATCTGCCTATTCTTACGTTCGGTCTCCCGTTCCTCTTCTACCCTTGCCAACTTCTCTCTCAACTCCGTTACCTGTAAATATTCAATATTCGACAAAATCAGTAATTTGTTCGCAATTTTTAGTAATGAGAAAGTTTATAACAATATAACCAACGTACCTCCGCTCTTGACTCGTATGATGACCCGCTACTGCTACATCTACCCGTCATGGCATAAGAGGGATCCTCGGTGGTTTCGAAACCAAATATTCGGCCTTTCCTTCGTCCTCCGACACTTTGCTCCCAAAGAGATGCCTCATCAGGGAGAGGGCTGTCGGTACTAGATTGTGACTCACCCCTAAGCGATTGAAATCGCTCCTATGATTCACCAAAACAAAAACGGGTGAGGTTATATATGTAGATATTTCAGCAGCATAACGACTGTAAATCAAACATAACCAATGCCTGTTTTTAATAACTAAGCATTCTAATAATACCAATGTTCGAAGTCACATTCTCAACCTATTTACTTAGCCTAACGTCTGGCCAACAATGGCAGCCCAAACTAATAGCATCACTATGTTTATTGAAATATATTACCTTAAACCTACCAAACGTTTCTATCAACCAAAGTAATGGTTTTAGAAAACTTACATGATACCTAGCAGCTTTCGGGTAACTGAACTGAGGAGGATCGGTAGGCGGGTCGGACAAACCTTGATCGAACTTCCGGTTCGTAGAGTGAGTGCGCTCAAACACCTCAGTAGCAGTCGGCTCACGACCCATTACTTGTGCCTACATTAGACAATTAGGTTAAGTTGTTACTAACATAAAGAACGAATTACATTTTCAAAAAAGATTGTATACTCACCATCCTGTCTCGATGTTGTGGAGTACTTATCGATCCCCCAATGTGTCTGGATGACACCCCCTCAAACTGGGTGTTTCGATTGGCCCTATTGATCTTAGATTTCCTGTTCCAAGCCTCGGTATCCCAAACTTGTTAAAAACAGAGCACACATATAAGACGAAAGGCGGTACACATGGCAGTTCGAAAAACTCACAATAGAGATACATACCGTGTCAATCATCTGCAGCCAAAACCTGTCTGGTATCCATACAAGACGGTGTAATCTAATCCGTGAGAAGTCCTCACCATCCCATTGCTGATCACCAGGATAGGCCTGTGCCACGACCCAATCACGTGCAGAGCTCATCCAGTCTGAGTACCTGTTGTGCATGGCTTTGGTCCATAAATCATGAACTGTATCATCCAGCTCAGGTTCCCACTGGAACTTAGCTTACATACACAATGTTTGTATAAGTGTAAAAATAATAACTTTAGTATAATTACATTAAAATAGTATACCAACCCTAAAGCGCTGGAACATCAAGTCACGTGCTTCCTGAGGTACTTCCTTCCATCTATGCCACRKACCAGCAAAGGAAGACCTGAAGATAGTCGTCATCTCTCGGATAACATGGGAATCTTTAAACCTATACAATTAAAAAAATATTTACAATACAAAGACATTCATATTATTTTATTATGTAATACAAAGTCTTATACGATATCTGCTTACCCATGGCCTAACAAAGACAGATGTCTTCGGTGGCTCGGATGACTCGGTGTCGGCATCTCTATGTTGGGGCCTCTCCCCGACCCCGAACCTGTCGAAGCTGGGGACTCCATGGCCACCTCTTGCTCATCTAAACCGCGAAAGGCGGTGTCCGAAAACTCTACAATGTCATCGGCGCGGGCAGAGTTGCTACCCCTACCAGACATGGGGCTGCTACGACTCCCATGATGGCCTCTACCATGCTCTCGGCATGACATCTCCTGAAAAAACAAACATTAGATTATATCATGAAAAAAGATAATGACAAATCGCGATGTACATATAAAACATAAAAATGAGAAAATAGGAAAAATAGGAAAATCTCTCGCTGATCCCTCTCTAATCAGCGAGGGATCAGCAAGGGAATTTAATTTTGGCCATTTCCCTCGCTGATCAGCAATAGAATTCTCCTATTTTCTTAATTTTCTTGATTTTTATGTGTTGCATGTACACATTTTTATATTTAGGTAGCGTATGTATACATGTGCATGTGTTATAAGTATATATACCTGTCAACCCGTGTTATATACATATGTCTACACGACTTTGTATGTGTTATATGTATATATACCCGCCGGTCAAAGTTATATACATATATATACATGATGTGTACTGGTTGCTAACCACGATTGGATCGATGTATATATGTTTAAACGTATGTGTATATGTGAATGTATAGATAGTGTGTGTGTTATATGCGGATTTATTCGACTTTATTGGGCCTTAACCCATTTAACTGGGCTTTGTTCGGTTTTATTGGGCCTTAATCCATTTACCGGACTATTTTGAGTTTATCAGGCCTCAATAAACTTTATTCAGTTTTATTTGACTTTATTCGGTTTAATGGGCCTTAATAGGCTTTATTCGGTTTTATTAATTAATTTTTGTAATATTCTAATAAATAATAAATAATTGGAAATTTAATAATCAATAATTAAAAATTAATAAGTA
>NC_037539.1:36626711-36635878 GCF_001531365.2 Cynara cardunculus var. scolymus
ATGGGCTTTATTCGGTTTTATTGGGCCTTAATGGGCTTTATTCGGTTTTATTAATTAATTTTTGTAATATTCTAATAAATAATAAATAATTGGAAGTTTAATAATCAATAATTAAAAATTAATAAATAATTAAAGTTGTAGTTATAAAATAAAAAAATGGTGAAAATCAGATTCCCTCGCTGATCCCTCGCAGATCAGCAAGAGATCAGCGAGGGATTGTCCAAAAACTCAATCCCTCGCTGATCCCTCGCAGATCAGCGAGGGATTGAGTTTTTGGCATTTCCCTCGCTGATCCCTCACTGATCTGCGAGAGATTTTTTCCCTCGCTGATGTTAATCGCTGATACCTTGTTTTCTAGTAGTGAAATCCATCAGGATATAGTGTTTATTAGATTGATTACTTTTCACATTTCAAATAAAAAACCACCAAAAAAAGGATAGATTAACAACAAATTACCAATGGAAAATTAGTTAGGAATATAGCTATGACACATTTTAGCTACATATCAGCTAGGGACTGTATAAGCTACAGATTAACTAGTGATTAATATAAGATTTGATTTACTAATATGTTGCTAATCCCGTCATTAAATTTTATTTTTTTATAAAAACAAAATAATCCAAATTTATCTTTGTTTCAGATACAAAATATATGCAATTTCCCATATATACATTTATAAAATATTTAAAAACACTGTACAAATTTACAAACAAACAGTTTTATTTATAAAAGAGAAACAAGATTACAAAACTTTAACCTATCTTTGATCTTAGCTAATGTAGCTAAGACGAAGAAGAGAGAAAGCTAGAGAGAAACGAGAGAAAACTAAAAAAAATATAAGACTCATATAATAATCTAAACTAAAAGAAAAGATGTATTTATATTTATAAAACAATTTCCACAAAGCTCCCTGAAGATCCATAACCGCTACCCTTGTAGAGGTGCATCCCCTGAGTCCCTCAAGTATAGAAATTGCACACGAACAGTCCCTAACCTTTTATAACCTTGCACAGATAGACCAAAAGTTAAGATTGTATAATCAAACCATATTTCAACACCCACCCTCAATCTTGACTTTTGAATAAATCAACCATTCTCAACTTGAAACAAAGAAAATTATGGTGATTTACACAAAGGGCTTTTGTGAAAATATTAGCGGGTTGTTCAAAAGATATTATTTTTAACTTTTAACAAACCTTTACTGATGTTTTCACGAATTTGATGTACATCAATTTCAATATGTTTCGTACGCTCATGAAAAACGGGATTATTCGCAATTTGTATGGTTGATTTATTGTCACAGTATAAACTTACATGAAGTAAATTTTTAACATTTAGATCTGATAGAATTTTAAGGACCCTATATGACTTCACATGTCACAGTGGCCATGGCTCTGTATTCTGATTCAACATAAGAGCGAAAACATTATTTTGTTTCTTGCTTTTCCACGAAAGCATAGAATTTCCAAGAAAAATACAAAACCCAGTGACTGAGCGTCTAGAAGAAAGACACTTACTCCAATCAACATCAACAAACACTGTAAGAGAGAAATTTTTAGACCTGGTAAAGCTTACACCTTTTCTTGGAGACAACTTCAAATATCGCAGAATTCTAAGAGCAAGATGAAGATGAGACTGTCTAGGGCATGCATGAATTAACTTAGACAATAAACAACAAAAGCCATATCAGGTCTAGTAGCTAATAAGTATATCAATCTACCCATTAATCTTTGAAAACCAGTGTAATAAAAAAATAGGGATCTTTAGAACTACTAGAATCTGTAACAATAAGGTTCATGTCCATTGGAGTGTTACAAGGTTTACAACCTAGATATCCAAAATCATTAAGTAACTCAAGAAAATATTTTCTTTGAGACATGCATACTCTATTAACGCAATCCAAAATTTCAATTCCAAAAAAAAACTTTAGTTTTTGTAAATCTTTTATAAGAAACTTGCTTTTCAAAAAAATCTTTTACTTTATTTATTTCAGCTTGATCACTATCAGTTATGACAATGTCATCAACATAGACTAACAAGATAATAAAGATATCATCATCAACAGTTTTAGTAAACAAAGAATAATCACTAATGCTTTGAACAAAACCATGATCAATTAAACAAGAGGAAAGCTTAGCATACCATTGTCATGGAACTTGTTTTAAACCATACAGAGACTTAATAAGCTTACACACCCGTTTATCCTTTGGATTATAATAACCCTCGGGTAAAGACATGTAAACTTCTTCAACCAAATCTCCATATAAAAAAGCATTATTAACATCCAATTGTAAAAGACTCCACTTGAGTTGAGCAGCTAAAGCTATAATACAACAAACGGTAACCTTTTTAACTATAGGAGAAAAGGTTTCCTCATAAACGAGACCTTCTCTTTGACTATAGTGTAACACCGAAAAAAAAGATAGTCTAAACCGAGAATATCTAACGAGAACCAGAATCTAGAATAAAAAACATTCACCCAACAAAAGGTAATAGTATAGCGTTTACAATTCAGCTACTGAGAAGATAAATAACAACCTACTAATCTAGATTATTCTACAACTAGATTAAAGACGGGTGTTTCTATCAATCTCCAAGAAAATATCGTAACATAAAAAACGCAACGCCCAAAAGTAACGAAGGCTATAACTACAAAAGAGCCTTTCACGAACCAACGCTCCTCTCAACCCTTATGAGCCCCGCCGCCAAAGGAACCAGATATACAAGCCATATCAAGAAGAAGTATTAGGCTTACGCCTAGTGAGTTCAATTAATAACGTAAGGTAGCTATGAAGCCTTTATATAAATATATATATATATATATATTTATTTATTTATAGATGATATAAATTTAAACACTAATAGAAAACAGTTAATTCAAAAAAAATAACTCACGGAGGAGTCAAAACATCCGAGGATGACGGGGGAGACCCGATTTACCGTTGATTATGACGGGCACAAAGTAAGTCATGAATCAACGTTATAGAGCATCACTTACAGGTTTAATACCATCGACATCAACCTAAACCAGTCATGTAGTCGGNTAGTCGGCCGTGATCTTAAGCTCTTTACCTCGGTAATTACACAATAATCACAATGCCTATTACCGAGTGAAAGTGAGAGGATGATTTGGTGATTACATAATWRTCRCAATGCCTATCACCAACTTACACCATCATTCCCACAAATATAAATAAAACGACATTCATTCCCGTAAACACAACACCTTATAGTGCTAAACTTGAATACGGTACCATAAGCCTATTAGCACTCATTTATCGATAAGATTTTTAAAGAACTTCAAACTAAGAACGTGTGGGTTTAGAATTTAATGGTTAACAACGCTTTGAAATGAGTAATTTACCGAGTGATCAAGACCATTTACCCAAACTCAACTAATCATTATAAATGTGATTACTCAAGCTCACTCTTTAAACCTATAAGTCTTCATTTCATCTAACAAGAAAGTACATGGAATTTAGGCGTAAGGTAAGCAAAATACTTTATTAGTATAAAGTTTCCTAGAAATGACCAAAATGAACTCACTTTGGAGGATTTGGGAGAAATACCAAAATCTCTGAATCTAAAAGGTAGCGAAGCAAAAGCCTCAAAACATGAGTTATAGACGTTCCCGAACGAAGTTCTAGACGTGCACCCGAAACCACAGTTGGCAGTCCTCGGATCAGCACCTTGCTGCATCTTAAAACCGCAACCTTGCTGCTTCGATTTCACATGATGCACGCGCCAAACAGCGGTTGCTGTTGCGACCGAACGGTAGCTTGCTGCATGCTTCTCCGACTCCTGTGCGAACCAACATCAGCCTGCTATTTTTCCCCGATACTTGCGTCAAACAGCAGCTACGGCTGCTGCGTTTCCCTTCGACTGCAAGCGACAAACAGCAGCTACGGCTGCTGTGTTTTCCCTCGGTTTCACGGGACAAACAGCAACTACGGCTGCTGCGTTTTCCTTCGGCTGCACGCGACAAACAGCAGCTATGGCTGCTGTGTTTTCATTCGGTTTCACGCGACAAACAGCAGCTACGGCTGTTGCGTTTTCTTTCGGCTGCACGCGACAAACAGCAGCTACGGCTGCTGTGTTTTCCTTCGGTTTTACGCGAAAACAGCAGGCTAGGGGTGCTTTGGTTTCCGCTTGGTACTGCAGTAAACAGCAGGCCAAACGAGTATGTTTTCTCGACTGTTACAACAGCAAATAGCAGCTACTGCTGCATCGATCTTGCTCTTACCGTCCGTGTCAACAGCAGCTTCGTTTTCTGCCTACTGCACTCGCCAAACAGCAGGTAAGGGCTGTTTTGTTTCCGTTTGATACAGCAGCAACCCGCAGGCCAAACGAGCCTGCTTTCCCGGACTGGTGCACCAGCAAACAGTAGCTTCGATCCCGACTACTACCTTTGCCCAACAGCAGTTTGTTGCTTCCCTCTTCTTTCTTCCCCCTTCTTTCTTCTTCTTCCTTCTTTCTTGACTTCCTTCTTTTTCCTTTCTCGAAGATGGCAATGATAATGAGGTCTGACCCTTCCCCCTTTTTTCTTTTCTTTACATTGTTTTAGGGGATGGGACAAGGTAGGGTTGCAAGGCCGTAGACCCCCCCTTATATATATTTATTTATTTATTTAAACTAGCAAAGCCCCCCGCCCCTTACCCACTCCAATTTCCTACCATCAAAGAAAAACAATGGGTAAGGACCAAAAAGTCAAAGAAGGAATCGTTACCAAGAAAAAGAGGGTACACATCTAGAGGAAAGGTAGTAGCTACCCACCCCCCCCCTTCCTCCTACACACTCCAAACACACATGTCAGACAAAAAAAAAATACACACACACACACACATATATATATATATGTATATATATATATATAATATACTCCTTTTGAAAGACCCATAAAAATACAGGTGTTACAATCATCCCCACCTTAGATTAAATTTCGTCCTCGAATTTTTAATTCACACGAATAGGTGAGAGTAACGCCTCGTCAAGTCCTCTTCAACTAAACCACAATGATTGCAAGCAGATAAAACAGCAGTAAATGTAATATCTATTGGCATGACACCTACTTTTCTCATATCACTGAATAAATGCAATGCTTCAATGCCATAACCATTTGTAGCGTAACCCATCAACATGGAATTCCAAGAAGCTTCATCCTATTGTATCATGTCGTCAAAGAGTTTTCGACCATCATCAATTAATCCCACATTTGCAATAGAAGCCCACAAGGGCAGTAGAAACAACTTTATCAGATTCAAGACCAATAACAATAGCTTTGGCATACAATTGAACTTCCCAAGACTGGATCAAACATAACCCCACTAACAACTATGCAAGCATGAATTGTCTTTCCTAATTGAAGAGCCAACAAACCATAACTAATAATGGAATCACCAAGAGAAGAACAAAGAATTATGACTCAAAGAAAAGACTAGTGTAAATACAAGGAAAGCTGATTGATTTGAATAAATGAATAAAAAACAAACAGACTTTGTGTCCGTATATGATATTTAAGGTTGTAAACTAAAACTGATTTATTGTTTTGTTTGAAGTGCAAAGCAACAATGGCACATGTCATACTAATGACATCAACACAAGATCATGTTATGAGGCTAGCAATGAATCGTGTGCTTTTTCCAAAGTAGAAGATGAAATTGACCAGATTAAATAAGCTAATTACCTTTTCGATGCTAGAAACAACAATAATGCTTATACTTCAGCAAAGCATAGCTCATGCAATAGTGAATTTGAATTCCACTTTCTTATTAACTAGAGAAGATGTTGCTTTCTCATTCGTAAAATTCGTAAAAAAAGAAACTATTATCAGTTAATAATATAAAGTTGCTTGACTTAGGTGATTTGGAATTTGTATTTGTAATATGTGAAAACCATTAACATTTAACACCACAGAACCGAGTCTTTTACCCCAAAAGATATATCAACAACCACAAATAAACCAAGAATATTAGCTCTCTTTATGACAACCATTGGGATTACCATGCCAAAGCTGAAGATGAAACCTACATTTATTATAAAGAAATACATGATTTAAAGTAAGCCGAAAGACCCTCCTGATGAAATTCTATCGGAAAGACCTCCCCCCCTAAACCAATTGATTAGGCTAAAAATGAAACATGTTAAAGATTCATGAAGAGGTGAACCTCCCAAGTCGTGGTTGAAATGAATGATGAATAGCATCCTTCTATACATAACATTTACAGTCCTTCACATTTCACTTCCCCATATATTTTTTTTCCAACCATTTCCTCACATTGATCTTGGGCAACACCCACATCTACCAATGTGTTTGGTAAAGATCTCCTCCTCTACCCCAATGAATCTAACAAGAGGCATGCCTTGCCTTCTCCTCAACCAGTGTAACTCACCCTTCTCTAGTACATCACCATTTCTTATCGTATCCACCTGAATGTTAACATATCTACGATACTTATCTTGTGTACATGTTCCCTTTGACGGTCATGTACAATAGAATTTACATTCGGATTCCAATTGAACTCTTACTGGTCACACAGAACTCTTGAAGCTTCTCTTGGTGTTATGCAATTGACTCTTGTCATATGACTAAGATATTCATCAATATGTTCATCCTTTTCTAGTACTTATACCAAATGTCAAGGGATGATGTTCCTGGCTGCTTATTATTCCAATTCCCAACAAGCTTATTGAATATTTTTCTTCCCTATCAATGTCACCATTATCATTAACATAAATACTCCACGAAGCTATTTTGTAATGGACCATTGAGTTAAAAATTACCTTACTTCCTAGTCTACCATTCACATTTACATTTCCCAACTATCATTGACTAAGGCCAACAAATCAGTACAAGCACCAAACACCGTAGCTAAAACATATATATCCACATGGTATGGTCCGTAACAACCTGACTCCAAATCTTTAAATAGCCTAAGTGCTTCCACAGAATGCCCATTTTCAGCATATTCATGAATCATTAAATTCCATGCAACCCCATTTTCGTTGGCATCTCATCGAAAAACTTTCTTGCCACATTCAACTTACTTGCCTTGACAAACCCTGAAATAATCATGTTCCAAGTGAAACTATTCTTGTGGGGCATTGCATAAAACAAATGCAAAGACTCTTCTTTATTTCGTGATTTGACATAGCCTTCAATGATGGAGTTCCAGGTAAAGCAATTCCTTTGAGGCATTTCATCAAACAGTTTCCAAGCATCAATTAGGTCGCCACATCTGGCGTACATCTGTAGCAGGCGGTTTGCCAAAGTGATGGAAGAAGGCAACACGCCCCTTTTGAGAAACAATAGATGTAATTGCTTCCCTTGTTTGATGACGACATTGGAAGTAATGGTTTGTAATAGACGAGCACAAGATTGCAAATCAAGATCCATACAATAAGAGTACTTGTTCAGCCTAACATCCCATTCACGCTTTTCAACATTCGTTTAGGCATGAGTTAATCATTGATTATATGTAAATCTTATGAGTCTTCTACAAGTATAACCCTCACTAGAGCAATTTGTCCTACAAACTGGTCCAAGAGACACAAATCTTTCATCTCCCCAAATAACAATAACTTGTAAGATTGGTACAACAAGGGCAGCACCAAGGATGCTAGCAATCACCACAACATCAACAATCTGGTTTCTCCGTTGATTTATCCCACCAGAAACCCACCACCACCAAAATACTTTGTTCTGATTTCTAAAATCTCAACACTTGATTTCTTATATTATTGACTGAGATCCAAACAAGGCCTATACCCAAACCCATCAGGATGCTCCCAAAAGTCAACACCATGAGAGAGCAATCTTGTCATTAACTCAAGATATCTCAAAAGGGCTTAACCATGGACTTTTAAGAGTATTATGTGATCTTTTTGCACAAAATGCAACTATCTTTCTACTTTCCTATTGGCCAGACCTCCCTATATTGTATTATGTATGAAATTCCTTCTTTCAACCAGTAGGTACTACGTATACAAAGAGAAATGGGAGAGGATATGTTGGGTGAGTGTGCGCTAATCAACAAAAAGCAAAAGTAATCAACAGCAGTGTGTGAGTAGTGAGTGATGAGTTAAAAAGGCAACAGAAGCACCAATCGGAACAATCGATCAATTAATTAAAAATCTATGAGTAGCAAGAAGTGTTCACAGAATCCAACTAATTGATATCTAATAACAACAATTGATCAAATAGGATAGGAAGAACACGAGACTAACATAATACGAACTGACACATTCATAAATCCTTCTAATAACAGTGAGTTTAAACACGCTTATGTAACAACATACTCAAAATAGCATTCGCTAAGTGAAATTTTGAATAGGTTATACATAAGAATCCTCAACACCATCGTCACGATTCATGAATTTGTGCAACTCCGAAGACCCTAAAGTTCTACCCACACCTCACAAATTAATACTTACAATCTCAGCTTAAGTCTAGGCGTCTTAATTCCTCACCTAGTTCGCTCAAACTAGAGCTCTGATACCAACTTGTAACACCCAAAAAAAAGATAGTCTAAACCGAGAATATCTAACGAGAACCAGAATCTAGAATAAAAAAAAATTCACCCAACAAAAGGTAATAGTATAACGTTTACAATTCAGCTACTGAGAAGATAAATAACAACCTACTAATCTAGATTATTCTATAACTAGATTAAAGACGGGTGTTTCTATCAATCTCCAAGAAAATATCGTAACATCAAAAACGCAACGCTCAAAAGTAACAAATGCTATAACTACAAAAGAGCTTTTCACGAACCAACGCTCCTCTAAACCCTTACGAGCCCCGCCACCAAAGGAACCTGATATACAATCCATATCAAGAAGAAATGTTAGGCTTACGCCTAGTGAGTTCAATTAATAACGTAAGGTAGCTATGAAGCCTTTATATATATATATATATATATATATTTATTTATTTATTTATAGATGATATAAATTTAAACACTAATAGAAAACAGTTAATTCAAAAATAATAACTCACGGAGGAGTCAAAACATCCGAGAATGACGAGGGAGACCCGATTTACCGTTGATTATGACAGACACAAAGTAAGTCATAAATCAACGTTATAGAGCATCACTTACAGGTTTAATACCATCGACATCAACCTAAACCAGTCATGTAGTCGGCCGTGATCTTAAGCTCTTTACCTC
>NC_037539.1:36635953-36637387 GCF_001531365.2 Cynara cardunculus var. scolymus
GAGTGAAAGTGAGAGGATGATTTGGTGATTATATAATAGTCGCAATGCCTATCACCAACTTACACCATCATTCCCACCAATATAAATAAAACGACATTCATTCCCGTAAACTCAACACCTTATAGTGCTAAACTTGAATACGGTACCATAAGCCTATTAGCACTCATTTATCGATAAGATTTTTGCATGTGCCATGATTCAAACGAAATGTGCCCATTTTACCATAAAGAACTCCAAACTAAGAACGTGTGGGTTTAGAATGTAATGGTCAACAACACTTTGAAATGAGTAATTTATCGAGTGATCAAGACCATTTACCCAAACTCAACTAATCATTATAAATGGGATTACTCAAGCTCACTCTTTAGACATATAAGTCTTCATTTCATCTAACAAGAAAGTACATGGAATTTAGGCGTAAGGTAAGAAAAATACTTCATTAGTATAAAATTTCCTAGAAATGATCAAGATGAACTCACCTTGGAGGATTTGGGAGAAATCCTAAAATCTCTGAATCTAAAAGGAAGCGAAGCAAAAGCCTCAAAACAGGAGTTATAGACGTTCCCGAACAAAGTTCTAGACGCACGCCCGAAACCACAGTTGGCAGTCCTCGGATCAGCAGCTTGCTGCGTCTTAAAACAGCAGCCTTGTTGCTTCGATTTAAAACAGCAGCCTTATTGCTTCGATTTCACTTGATGCACGTGCCAAACAGCGGTTGCTGTTGCGACCGAATGGTAGCTTGTTGCATGATTCTCCGACTCCTGTGCGAACCAATAGCAGCCTGCTGTTTTTCCCTGATACTTGCGTCAAACAGCAGCTATGGCATCTGCGTTTCCCTTCGGCTGGAAGCGACAAACAGCAGCTACGGCTGCTGTGTTTTCCCTCGGTTTCACGCGACAAACAGCAACTACGGCTGCTACATTTTTCTTTGGCTGCACGCGACAAACAGCAGCTACGGCTGCTGCGTTTTCCTTCGGTTTCACGTGACAAACAACAGCTACGGCTGTTGCATTTTCCTTTGGCTGCACGCGACAAACAGCAGCTACGGCTGCTGTGTTGTCCTTCGGTTTCACGCAATAAATAGCAGGCTAGGGGTGCTTTGATTTCTGCCTGGTACTGCAGTAAACAGCAGGCGAAACGAGTCTGGTTTCTCGACTGTAACAGCAGCAAACAGCAGCTATTGCTGTGTCGATCTTGCTCTTACCGTCCGCGTCAACAGCAGCTTCGTTTTCTGCCTACTGTACTCGCCAAACAGCAGGTAAGGGTTGTTTTGTTTCCGTCTGATACAGCAGCAACCCGCAGGCCAAACGAGCCTGCTTTCCCGGACTGGTGCACCAACAAACAGTAGCTTCGATCCCGACTACTACCTTTGCCCAACAGCAGTTTGTTGCTTCCTTCTTCTTTCTTCCCCCTTCTTTCTTCTTCTTCCTTCTT
>NC_037539.1:36637817-36642021 GCF_001531365.2 Cynara cardunculus var. scolymus
AAGATGGCAATGATAATGAGGTCTGACCCTTCCCCCTTTTTTCTTTTCTTTACATTGTTTTAGGGGATGGGACAAGGTAGGGTTGCAAGGCCGTAAACCCCCCCTTATATATATATTTAAACCAGCAAAGCCCCCCCCCTACCCACTATAATATCCTACCATCAAAGAAAAACAATGGGTAAGGACCAAAAAGACAAAGAAGGAATCATTACCAAGGAAAAGAGGGTAGACATCTAGAGGAAAGGTAGTAGCTACCCACCCCCCTTCCTCCTACACACTCCAAACACACATGTCAGACAAAAAAATACACACACACACATATATATATATATATATACATATATATATATAATATACTCTTTTTAAAAGACCCATAAAAATACAGGTGTTACATGTAGGCCTTGGCAACAAGTCTAGCTTTATATCTTTCTATTTCCCCTCTAGATTTATACTTAATTTTATAAATCCATTTACATCTAATGGCTTTCCTACCAGGGGTAAATCAGTAACTATCCAAGTACCATTTCGATGTAAGGCTTCTATTTCATCATTCATGGCATTAATCCAAATTATATCTTTATAAGCCTCTTGAAAAGTATAATATCCAGGTTTCGTTAACTCGTACAAATTGGGTTAAGTAAATTTTTGGTAGAATTATGCATAACATAGTTGTACCTTATGTTATACAAACTTGTACTTCAGACGAGTTTTGCGTCAAAAATGAGTTTATATCTAATTTGACATAAAAGTTTAGAATATAGACTTGAAGGGTCAAAACCGCCAAATAGTTAAACTATATATATATATATATATATATATATTAAATAAAAAAAATTATATATATACATGCATGCGTGAATGGCGGTATCACCACCTCCATTCTCACCTCTCGTCTCAATATTTTCTCTCTCTAAAAATCTCTCGTCTTCTCTCTAATTTTCACGTCAAATTATTGAAGGAATCGAAGTAACCATTATATATTCGGAATCCACTTTCCGAACCCTTCTTAAAGGTATAAATTTCATTCAATTTTATTAAGGTGTTTATGTTACGGTTATTTAGACCGGTTTATAAACTGTGTTTATATCTAAGTTTACGGATTGATATTGTCAAAATTATGATATATTTGATGTTTAGGATGCTAGTACTAGTTATATTGATGTAGAAATAAAAAGGGTATATTATAGTTTCAATATGGTTAGATTGTGGGTAAATGTTTAACCGTACATCAATTGTTCGGTTAAATGTCGAAAGAAGTAAAAATGTAAGATTAAGCTTAGGTTAACGATCATTGGACTTGTTTTATTGTTTAGTATGTTGAAGTACGTTTATAGCATGTAAATGTAGCAAATCATGAAAGTTGGATCATAAAAGTTGGATCATAAAAGTTAGTCGGGAATTACGGAATCGAATTTTACCGATAATGTAACTCCCGTACTTTGATAGTGTATAACTCACAAACCATAAGTCGGAATAAGCTCGTATTTTGCAGACAGAAAGATCTTACTGCATACTACAACTTTCATGAAGGGTCGAAAATTCAATTATGACTCTTGGTGGCTCGAAATAGTGTGTTTTTTGGGCTGTGTACACTGTATTCGGGATTAATTTACAGTTTTGTAAAATTCATATAAAATAGATGGATGATCCAAATGAGATGATTTCAAAAGCAATAGACTCGTTTGACACCAATCTACAGCTTCCATTTAGACAATATAATCTGGATTGGTCTCTAAGTAAGGTAAAAATGCTTAGAAATAAGAGGGACGGAAGCGGTTGGATCNTATATATATATATATATATATATATATTAAATAAAAAAAATTATATATATACATGCATGCGTGAATGGCGGTATCACCACCTCCATTCTCACCTCTCGTCTCAATATTTTCTCTCTCTAAAAATCTCTCGTCTTCTCTCTAATTTTCACGTCAAATTATTGAAGGAATCGAAGTAACCATTATATATTCGGAATCCACTTTCCGAACCCTTCTTAAAGGTATAAATTTCATTCAATTTTATTAAGGTGTTTATGTTACGGTTATTTAGACCGGTTTATAAACTGTGTTTATATCTAAGTTTACGGATTGATATTGTCAAAATTATGATATATTTGATGTTTAGGATGCTAGTACTAGTTATATTGATGTAGAAATAAAAAGGGTATATTATAGTTTCAATATGGTTAGATTGTGGGTAAATGTTTAACCGTACATCAATTGTTCGGTTAAATGTCGAAAGAAGTAAAAATGTAAGATTAAGCTTAGGTTAACGATCATTGGACTTGTTTTATTGTTTAGTATGTTGAAGTACGTTTATAGCATGTAAATGTAGCAAATCATGAAAGTTGGATCATAAAAGTTGGATCATAAAAGTTAGTCGGGAATTACGGAATCGAATTTTACCGATAATGTAACTCCCGTACTTTGATAGTGTATAACTCACAAACCATAAGTCGGAATAAGCTCGTATTTTGCAGACAGAAAGATCTTACTGCATACTACAACTTTCATGAAGGGTCGAAAATTCAATTATGACTCTTGGTGGCTCGAAATAGTGTGTTTTTTGGGCTGTGTACACTGTATTCGGGATTAATTTACAGTTTTGTAAAATTCATATAAAATAGATGGATGATCCAAATGAGATGATTTCAAAAGCAATAGACTCGTTTGACACCAATCTACAGCTTCCATTTAGACAATATAATCTGGATTGGTCTCTAAGTAAGGTAAAAATGCTTAGAAATAAGAGGGACGGAAGCGGTTGGATCGAAAGAGAATAAGGCTAAGTTTTATGATTGAGTTTTCAATTCGTATACAGCTGTCCTTCTTGATGTCTACGTTATTTAAGTACATTAAGATCTAAGTGATTTTATTAAAATAGTTATATTATAGTTTATATGCTTTATAAATAGTAACTCGTTTATGCATTCGTTAGGCACACGGATAAATCAAACTTGATCGTGAATTTTCGTTGATCGTGCGTTAATTGTCAAATTTGGTTAAGGTACGGATTTCATATCTCACTTGACACGGGGATAGCGATTTGCGTAAGGCTTCCTAATCTAGATAATCTGTGATAAATTCCGAATAATTTGTTTTGAATTTCCTTTATGCTTATCAAATGTTATTGAACTTTGTTTCCTTTTGAATTACGACTAATATTTTTATTCAGAATATGGATCATTTTGATCACTTGACTTGTTTTATTGCTTTAATTGTGAAACATTTTACTATAGACTCAATAACTGGAGCACCGGTATTGAGATGTTTCCATGGTGACTAAAACGATCATGGCGTCCTCATTTTTATAGTCCTTAAAAGTGGACTTGATTATGTACCGGTCGAATAGAGGGCGTATGGATCGATCATAGGAACCGTTATCGGATATTGAATTGTGGTAGTGGTTAAATTCACGGAGAGGATTGTTGTGTTGTGCTCACACCCCTTTCTTCACTTGTGCCTAAATGGACTGATCATCCTTTGGGAACAATGCGTCCTTGTGATGCGGTTTGGTCTTCGGACCCTTGATATGCTTTTGGGGTATTGTGACTTTCTTTTGGATTATCACATGGTTTTGTAAATTGTTTTTGAACTTGTTATCTCATATTCATTGTTTAGTTATATTATTATCCGTTCACTGAGCATTAAGCTCAGCCGAGATTTTCTTGTCCTCGGCAGGTACATGACTTAGCAAGGATTTTTGGATGAGAGCTACGGAGATGACAACATTGAAGATAACCCATTAAGTCATACTTTTGTTTAAACTTTTGATGACTAATGTAGACATACTGGTATTTTGGGACCGTATTTTGAGACACGTTATCTCCGTCTATGGTTATGTAATTATCTTTTGGTAAATTTTATTAGCTGCTCTGTTTTATATAACGCGTTGTTTTTATCCCAATTGTGGCATCTCCCGTCTTTGACCACGCGGGACGGGGGTGTTACAAGTTGTGGTATCAGAGCTATAGGTTATGATCCTGTAGTACAATATAGGTTTGATCTGTGAGAATTGGGTAGAACTAAGATAAGATTATCCTAGACTCTATATTTTCCCGAGGTGATAGGGATATGAAAAGAAACAAAGATGTGTTTCAAGGAGATTCTAGCGGACGAGGAACCAATCTAATAGACCAGTGGAAACAACTGAAATACAATCCTCCAATTTCATCTCAAGGAACTTCTAGTAAAGGTTTTTC
>NC_037539.1:36644766-36646018 GCF_001531365.2 Cynara cardunculus var. scolymus
CATGGCACGCCAGTTTCTATCACATCGGACCGAGATCCGCGATTCACTTCTCGATTCTAGAAAAGTCTTCACCAAGCTTGGGGTACGCAATTGACTATGAGTTCAGCTTTTCATCCACAAACAGATGGTCAGACTGAACGAACTATTCAAACTCTAGAAGATATGTTACGGGCTTGTGCTCTTGAGTGGTCTGGTGGTTGGGACGAGTCTTTATATCTTGTGAAGTTCGTGTATAACAATAGTTGGCAAGCTAGTATCGACATGGCCCCGTACGAAGCTTTATATGGTCGGAAATGTAGAACACCGATCTGTTGGAATGAAATGGGGGAACGAGCTATCGAAGGACCCGAACTTGTCCGGATCACTACTGAACAAGTCGAGATCGCAAGACAGAAAATGAAAGAGGCTCAATCTCGGCAGAAAAGTAACATTAACAAGCATCGAAAACATTTAGAGTTCTAAACGGGTGATCACGTCTTCCTAAAAGTTTCACCGTTACGAGGTATTGGTAGGTTTGGAATTAAAGGTAAACTTAGTTCAAGATATATCGGACCCTTTGAAATACTGGAACGGGTTGGAGAGGTGGCGTATCTGTAACACCTCGGTTACGATTTCACCAAAACATAACATACGAGATATCATTTTCTAAGTAAACCACCAAAAGCAAATTATACTTTAATAGGTATTTCCAAATCCAAAACGAAAACTTACAATCTTATAATTAAAACATTTACCAACCAAAAATCGGGACAACATAATAACTAYCCGGATATATTTACAACCCAAAATAGAAACTAGACATAATTATATATATATATATATATACCAAGGTTTGGCAACGATCCCCAAACTAATCACGAACTAACTACACCGGGTTCTTGCCTTTATCTTCTTTCTTTCCTGAAAAAATAGTGAGTTAACGGAATAAGCACATGGCTTAGTGAGATAAATAATCTAAAGAAATGCTATTGAAATCAAGTCTATACAATTACACGGGAACCATAAACCAACCAATTGAATGGTTATATCAATAAATAATAAATTGAGAGTAACACTTACGAAATGAGGGTTGTCCATAATATAACCAAAGACCAAGTGCCGGAATCCAACAATTCACATGACATAACATGCTTATTACGAAATGCAAATTACAAGTAATTATCAAATGATACTAGGTCAATTCCTTTGCAAGGGACTAATATCATACGTTAGTCAAACGGTCTAAAGAAACATGTCGGAATAACCAAACAAT
>NC_037539.1:36646998-36663222 GCF_001531365.2 Cynara cardunculus var. scolymus
CATCAAAATTCATCTTTTGTATAACAAATAGTCAACTTATTCATAGTGAAAACTCACTTATTCTTACCATCTTCTTGCATATCAACCATATAATCAATGAATTAACTAATGTATATTCATAATCTGAGCATAATATCACAATTTCTACACTTATCTTACACATGCATTAAGCTTATATCACCCAAAATGTCATCATATTTGTTACAACTTCAAGAACGAGAACAAGAATGAGATTACCTTCAAATTGTTGTGTAATCATTCAAAATAACATGATAYTCACCAACATAAAACCATAATCTTACAAAATCATCCACTAATTACAAACATGCAAACCCTAATTTCCTTGATTGACACTAATTACAAAGATTAAACTTAGTATTAGGAGTATACCTTCAATAATCTTCACATATTCACCAAGAATTCATCACTTGATCTTTGATTCTCCAAGAATTGAAGTTGTTTGAGCTTAAGTATGTGTAATTCGCACCTTTACTATGTGTGCAAGTTATGGGACTGAAAATGGCCTAAAATGGGGTCTAAAATCGACTTTTCTAGGTTAAATCCGAGTTGGAAACCCGCCTAAGTACCCATTTTGACCACTAAACACTAAAAATAACATAACTTTTCGCTCGGAGTCCGTTTTCGATGGGGTTTTCGCCTACGCGTTCGTAACGAAATAATCTATAATTTCCAATAAAAATATTCCAGAAAAGATCTTCTTAAAAAAAATTTGGTTTTACGAATCTATAGCTTAATTGTTGACGTTTTGACTCGATTTCTCCAATTTTCTCAATCTAACTCCGATTGGGATGAAATTTTCTAAATCCTCTCATATACTCCAAAGAAGTATGACCTTAAAATTTCATCCTCAAACTCCCAATAAATCATTGGTTACCTTATATGGCCACTACTAATACACGTAGTAAAATTTCAACATTCTTAACATTTTCTCGCATGTAAGCACATAATATCCTTCGTAAAATGTAAATTAGGCGCACTTAGCAAATAATATGGAAAATTAGAATTGGGATGTTACAATATCGCCTAGCGTTACCTCCTCAACTTTCACATATCCATAACATTTTCCATATCTCGTCACTCTGCGGATATCATTATCACCCTCTCCATGTGATTGATTATCCGTTGGACAAAGTTGAAGAAAATCTCTCTTATATTGAAGAACCAGAGGCGATAATTAATAGAGAAGAGAGACAAATGCGACAAACGTCAATACCGTTTGTTAAAGCGTTATGGCAAAATCATTCTGAGCGAGAAGCCACATGGGAAACGGAGGAATTTATGCCAAAGGAGTAACCTTATCTATTCGACTCATGTAAATCCTCTAACCCTATCTAAATTTCGAGGACGAAATATTCTTTTTAGGAGGGGAGGATTATAATATCCAGGTTTTGTTAACTCGTACAAATTGGGTTAAGTAAATGTTTGGTAGAATTATGCATAACATAGTTGTACCTTATGTTATACCAACTTGTACTTCAGACGAGTTTTGCATCAAAAATGAGTTTATATCTAATTTGACGTAAAAGTTGAGAATATAGACTTGAAGGGTCAAAACCGCCAAATAGTTAAACTATATATATATATAAATTAAATAAAAAAAATTTATATATATACATGCATGCGTGAATGGCGGTATCACTGCCTCCATTCTCACCTCTCGTCTCAATATTTTCTCTCTCTAAAAATCTCTCGTCTTCTCTCTAATTTTCACGTCAAATTATTGAAGGAATCGAAGTAACAATTATATATTCGGAATCCACTTTCCGAACCCTTCTTAAAGGTATAAATTTCATTCAATTTTATTAAGGTGTTTATGTTACGGTTATTTAGACCGGTTTATAAACTGTGTTTATATCTAAGTTTACGGATTGATATTGTCAAAATTATGATATATTTGATGTTTAGGATGGTAGTACTGGTTATATTGATGTAGAAATAAAAAGGGTATATTATAGTTTCAATATGGTTWGATTGTGGGTAAATGTTTAACCGTACACCAATTGTTCGGTTAAATGTCGAAAGGAGTAAAAATGCATGATTAAGCTTAGGTTAACGACCATTGGACTTGTTTTACTGTTTAGTATATTGAAGTACGTTTATAGCATGTAAATGTTGCAAATCATGAAAGTTGGATCATAAAAGTTAGTCGGGAATTACGGAATCGAATTTTACCGATAATGTGACTCCCGTACTTTGATAGTGTATAACTCACAAACCATGAGTCGGAATAAGCTCGTATTTTGCAGACAGAAAGATCTTACTGCATACTACAACTTTCATGAAGGGTCAAAAATTCAGTTATGACTCTAGGTGGCTCGAAACAGTGTGTTTTTTGGGCTGTTTACACTGTATTCGGGATTAATTTACAGTTTTGTAAAATTCATATAAAATAGATGGATGATCCAAATGAGATGATTTCAAAAGCAGTAGACTCGTTTGACACCAATCTACAGCTTCCATTTAGACAATATAATCTGGGTTGGTCTCTAAGTAAGGTAAAAATGCTTAGAAATAAGAGGGACGGAAGCGGTTGGATCGAAAGAGAATAAGGCTAAGTTTTACGTTTGAGTTTTCAATTCGTATCCAGCTGTCCTTCTTGATGTCTACGTTATTTAAGTACATTAAGATCTAAATGATTTTATTAGAATAGTTATATTATAGTTTATATGCTTTATAAATAGTAACTTGTTTATGCATTCGTTAGGCACGCGGATAAATCAAACTTGATCGTGCGTTAATTGTCAAATTTGGTTAAGGTATGGATTTCATATCTCACTTGACACGGGGATAGTCATTTGTGTAAGGCTTCATAATCCAGATAATCTGTGATAAATTCCGAATAATTTGTTTTGAATTTCCTTTATGCTTATCAAATGTTATTGAACTTTGTTTCCTTTTGAATTACGACTTATATTTTTATTCGGAATATGGATCATTTTGATCACTTGACTTGTTTTATTGCTTTAATTGTGAAACATTTTACTATAGACTCAATAACTGGAGCATCGGTATTGAGATGTTTCCATGGTGACTAAAACGATCATGGCGTCCTCATTTTTATAGTCCTTAAAAGTGGACTTGATTATGTACCGGTCGAATAGAGGGCGTATGGATCGATCYTAGGAACCGTTATCGGATATTGAATTGTGGTCGTGGTTAAATTCACGGAGAGGACTGCTGTGTTGTGCTCACACCCCTTTCCTCACTTGTGCCTGAATGGACTGATCATCCTTTGGGAACAATGCGTCCTTGTGATGCGGTTTGGTCTTCGGACCCTTGATATGCTTTTGGGGCATTGTGACTTTCTTTTGGATTATCACATGGTTTTATAAATTGTTTTTGAACTTGTTATCTCATATTCATTGTTTAGTTATATTATTATCCGTTCACTGAGCATTAAGCTCAGCCGAGATTTTCTTGTCCTCGGCAGGTACATGACTTAGCAGGGATTTTTGGATGAGAGCTACGGAGATGACAACATTGAAGATAACCCATTAAGTCATACTTTTGTTTAAACTTTTGATGACTAATGTAGACATACTGGTATTTTGGGACCGTATTTTGAGACACGTTATCTCCGTCTATGGTTATGTAATTATCTTTTGGTAAATTTTATTAGCTGCTCTGTTTTATATAACACGTTGTTTTCATCCCAATTGTGGCATCTCCCGTCTTTGACCACGCGGGACGGGGGTGTTACAAAAATTCTTTGGTTCAATAGACTTATTTAAACTAGACACAAAACACAAACTGTCAAAAGAAAGACAAGAATAATTAACAACTTTTTCTATATCATATTTAACTTTTCTTTCAACGATAAATTCGTCAAACCTTTTAGGAAAAACAGATGTCCTAGTAGATTTCCTAGCCGTTTGGGTCAAATTTGATGGTAAACTTTGAGTACCCTCAGAGATGAGACCAAGAGAAGGAGGTTCACTGTTACTTCTATTAACTTCCTCAGATTGTATTTCAGCATCATGTTGAGTACTGGCAGTCGATTCAAGCCACTCAACGATTGCCGACTGGTAACTCTTTCAAGGCTAAGATCATGATGAACACCCTGCCTATTTTGACTGCTTGAGCTGCCTAGGGGCCCCTTATTGACAGCTCTAGTTGGGCTACCTAGTACTTCACAGTTACTAGGGATAGAGGAAATATTTCGAGTGTTCTCATTATTAAACTGGCCTCTATTCTCATCATTGGGTGGTGAGACAACAACCTTATCAGAAGATTAAAAAACAGAGTCAAAAAAAAAATTCAATTGATTAACCTCATCATTAGGAGATTCATTCAACCTGTCTAACCACATTTTAAAAGAGAAAATGTTTTCATAAAATTTAACATCACGAGACACAATAACCTTTTTAGAGTCCAAGCTATATAGCTTGTATCCCTTTTTTTGATTTGCATATCCCAACAATACATATTTTTCAGACTTAAGAGAGAACATATCTGTGATGTTAGGTATAACAGCAAAACACGAACACCCAAAATTTCTAAGATGAGTAAGGAAAAATTGAAACCCATAAACAAGTTCGTAGTGACACTTACTATATAAAACAGATGAGAGAGTTCTATTTATTATATATATAGCGGTAAGAATGCACTCACTTCACATACTCAAAGGGACCTCTCCCTAAAACACAAGAGCCCTAGCTACATTCAGTAAGTGACGATGTTTTCGTTCAACAACCTCATTCTGTTGAAGAGTATAAACACAAGAGGTTTGATGAACAATACCTTTTATTTTAAAAAATTCACTTATCTTTTACTTATAAACTCAAAACCATTGTCACTTCTAAAAACTTTAATGAACTTTCGTTCAAGAGGCTTATAAAGAGTTAAGTTTGTGATAATATTCAGAAACAAATATACCATTTTGATTTAGAGAGTTTATTTTCTGATGAAGATTAAAGGTAATAGACTCATCCACTTTATTATAAGTTTTTCTTAGCTCATCACATACTTTGGCAGATTCCTTTTGAGAACACTTGTCCTAAAAAGAGATATTATGTCATAGAACTAAGGATTGAAGACAAGACAACAGAATTAAACGATCCCATTATCTCTCTAAGACAAGATCATTTTTAGGATGGGGACAGGTACCATTGATAAAACAATTTTAATTTTAGTTTCCAAAGCCAAGATCATGGCACAGGCCCAAACCTTGTAATTTTCAATTCTACTAAGTTTGATGTTAAGTAAAGGAGCTCCACTGGTGTCACTAGGATGTAAATACAGTGGATCTCCAAAGTCCAAACTGATAACTTTGGATTCCATTGTACTACTAGTGTCAACAATAGGATCACCCATCGATGATGAAAAGAAAGCAAAAAAGGAAAGTGAATAGATGGAAGTAAGATTCCTAAAACACTTAGAGATGCTAGGTCATGCTAACTATTCAACCCCAAACATAATATAAAGGATAAGAAAGAACAACAAATATTACAACAAATATGAAATATAACAAGCACTCAATCACAAAACACATATGCTGATAAGAACAATAACCAACCTTATATATCAAGACCAAACACCATACACGATGATAATAATAGAGTAATGAAAAAAATTCCCGAACCAAGAACAACCTAAACAAACTGAAAAAATAGATCTGGATGGACCAGATTTGAAAGCAAAAAACAAAGGGGTACACAGATGTTGGATGGACCAAATCTAGAAAAAGGAATACAAGGGGACACAGATCTTGGATGGACCAAATCTGGAAGAGAAGAAATAAAAGATACAGATCTTGGAAGGACCAGATCTGAAAGAAGAACAACCAACAACAAGTATTACGACTTGAATGGTGAATCGAGATCTCAAGAAGATCCCAAAACCAATCAGCACAGTCGAGCACTTACTTGTATCAACAAAACAGATCTCCTTTCGAGATCAACCACAGAACACAAAAATAAACCAAACAGATCTCCTTTAGAGATCAAAAAACAGATCCAAAGAAGATCAACCACCAACCAGATCTCCTTTCGAGATCAATAATAGAACCAAAGAGCTTAAATGAAACCAATTCTTTTTCAAAAGAAAACACAAGTATAGCAGTGGAGAACGGTGAAAGGAGATCTAAAAAGACTCATGAACCTATTCAAAAGATTGTGCACTTACTCGTGATAACAGGAACGAAAAAAACTAAAAGAGAAGAAGACTTACCTGTCAAGAAGATGAAGCGACCTTTGCGTATGCAAAGATGAAATCAAAAATAGCAAGAACAACAGATCCTACACGATGTGTCTCTGATACCATGTACAAATTTACAAACAAACAGTTTTATTTATAAAAGAGAAACAAGATTACAAAACTTTAATCTATCTTTGATCTTAGCTAATGAAGCTAAGATGAAGAAGAGAGGAAGCTAGAGATAATCGAGAGAAAACTAAAAAAATATAAGACTGATAATGCTCTAAACTAAAAGAAAAGAGGTATTTATATTTATGAAACAATTTCCATAAAGTTCCTTGAAGATCCATAAAATTGCTCTGCTACCCTTGTACTTTCAGCAATAGTGAGGTGCAGCCCCTGAGTCCCTCAAGTGTAGAAATTGCACACAAACAGTCATTAACCTTTATAACCTTGCACAGATAGACCAAAAGTTAAGATTGTATAATCAAACCATATTTCAACAAACACACCACAAAGAAAAATATATTACAGTTAATATTGTATTTATCCAAAAATAAATTGTATTTTTAACATATAAAGGACCTAAGGGATATGGGAGGAACATCTGGACCTAATCTACTAATGACATCCACTATTTCTGGTAGCAATCTTATTGTATCCTCTATATTTGCAGCCTTCTGTTCACATTCGACATCCTCATCAAAAGTTTAGTTGTCTGTTTCGGCTCATGCCTCGCATGTCTATCCTACTCAAGGGCTTCTCATAATGCGGTTACCTGCAAATATCAAACATATAATAAAACTGCTCACAAGTTCTTTACATCACTTAATAAACAAAGAAACTCTAAATTAGATAAGTGACAAGCCCTAGGTCTCCTTGCTTTGGTGAAACCAAATAAGCTCTATGACCATTTGCACACACCTTTTTAAGCCAATTACAAAAACAATTGCAAAAAAGGTTGCATGCCACATAAGATTAGACTCGCAAATTTTGCAATTGCAAGCCACTTATCCTTCTCCATTCCCCCACCTTTCCTTTTTCTTTTTCTTTTCTAATTGTTTAAATAAACTAATTTTATATAAAACAATATATTTTATGAATTAATAATGTATTGGATTTTCATGAATTATATTGGGCTTTCATGAAATATTTTAGTAATGGCTCTTAATGACATATATTGGGTTTTCATGGGTTTTAGTGGCTCTTAATGAACTCTATTGGACCTTCATAGGCTTAAATGACTCTAATCAACAATGTTGGGCCTTGATGGGTTGTACGGGACTTAATAGATGTTAATGAACCTAATTGTGTTATAGTGGGTGGTAATGAACTTTAATGGGCTTTAGTGGCTCTTAATTAACTTGATCCGAGCTTGATGGACTTCAATGATATTAATAAACTATAATGGGTCTTAACGAATGATGTGACTCAATGGTTGTTAATAAACCGTGTTAGGCCTTTATGGCCTTCACTGGCTTTTAATAAACTTGATTGGGTCTTGATAGACTTTATTGTCTCTTAATGAACTATAAGAGGTTTTGATGGGCTGTATTGGACTCAATGACTCTTAATAGATTGTACCGGATTTCATGGGATTAAGTGGCTCTTAATGAAATTGAATGGGTCTTGATGCATCGTATTGGACTTGATTGTTGTTAATGAACTGTATTAGGTCTACATGGCTTTCTAGGCTATTAATAAATTGTATTGGGTCTTGATGGCTGGTAACGAACTGTAATAGGCCTTGATAGGTCTTAATGGACTTACTATTGTTAATGAACTATATTGGGCCTTCATTGGCTTTAGTGGTTCTTAATGAACTGTATTGTGCTTTTATAGGCTTAAGTGACTCTTAATGAACTTGATTAGGTCTGTAATGGGGTACGATGGGTCGTATTGGACTCAATGACTCTTAAATATCTGTATTGGATTTCATGGGATTAAGTGACTCTTAATGAACTTGATTAGGCCTTGATGAATCGTATTGGACTTAGTAGTTGTTAATAAACTATATCACATCTACATGGCTTTCAACGACTATTAATAAATTGTATTTGGCCTTGATTGCCTGCCATGGGTGGTAAAAAACTGTATTGGGCCTTGATGGGTCGTAATAAACTCACTAGTTATTAATGAACTGTATTGGGCCTTAATGAGATTTAGTGGCTCTTAATAAACTATATTTGTTCTTATGGGCTACAGTAGATAGTAATTGACTCTATTGGGATTAGCCAATCAAGATTTGTTTTGATTTTTTAAACACCGAATATAACTAAGGGGTTGGTCGGTTCATTTTCTGTTAAGACTTGTATGGATATAGTTGTCTATATATTAACTAATAAGTTGTTGTTCGGTTCTTGTGCTGAATAAATAGTTTAAATGTCAGAAATGACCATTTTACCCTCAGTCTCTATTTTTGTCTAAAAAATATCAGTTTGATGAAAATGTTGAATAAATGATTTATATTTATAAAAATTATCAATTTAAAAGTTTTCTAAATAAAAATAACTTGATTAACATAATTATATGAGTTAAATGTTATAATCAAAACAACAATAATAAGTCTTTATAATAAAAACAAGTCAACATCATAGTTTGGATACAATTTAAATATCAAACATTTGAAACTAGTCCATTTGCAATTTGATCATGCAAATTAGCCATATATTGTTTGCTATTAACACCCCATTGTGATCCATCTAGTTTCGCTTCTCCACTTCCAACATTTTCTTCTTCATTGTACTCCATGAAAAGTTGATCTTGAATATCACATTTTCTTATAAAGTTGTGTATCGTGAAGCAAGCAATGACCACATTTCTTTGTTTTGTAAATGGAAAAGGAGCCATTTGCTTCAAGATTGGGAATCTAGCTTTCAAGACAATGTAAGCATGCTCAATGACATTTCGAAGTTGTGCATGCGCATGATTAAACTTTTCTTCTTTAGTTAAAGCACGTCTGCATCGATAATCTGCTAACTAATACCTCGTGTTACGATACGGAGCTAAAAATCCACGAGTGTTGGAATATGCAACATCACAAAGATAATATTTATCTGCATCCAACTATTGATTAGGCAAACATGCATTATTTCAAATTAAACATGTTCGATATAAGTAAAATGATGTATACCTTCAGGTGGAAAAGGAAAACCATAACTTGGGTTAATTGCAACTTCGGTTAGCACTCTAGAATCATGTGCAATGCCTTCCCATCCGGCCCAAACAAGTGTGAATATCATATTGAAATCACAAATGCCTAGAAAATTTTGGTAGCATTGGCCACCTCCTCTTCCTCTATATGCAGTTTGATGACTAGCAGGCACGACTGCATGTATGAGTGTCCCATCTAGTGCACCAATTGCACCCTTCATTGATGAAAAAATGTTAAAAATTTGTACTTAACTATAAAAACTATAAAAGCAAAGCTTACCGAAAATATTTCTCTCAAAGACTTTGCCGATTTGACATAATCTTCGTGTTTGTTTTAGACGCTGCTGGACAGACAATTTCTCTCGCAAACTTCATCATTCCCCGTAGAAATTCTTAAAACAACTATGGACAATGTCGATGGAATGTTGAAATCTTCGTTTGATCACTCTATAACGTTCGTTATGTTCGGTCATTGTCAAAAACATAACTACTTTCTCCTCGACACTTACAATTCTACCATCTTTTACCCAAGCCCTTTGTTTAAAGTGATTGCATAGTGATACATATGCTTCACGAGGCAAAAGCATCAACTCCTGACATTGCAAACTAGATCCATGTAGCAACTCTTGTGTGTATGCATGTCCACTCATAGCTGAAGTGTTATCTCGTACCCTCTCGGTTCTTGTTGAAGAATTCCTTCTTCGTCTTAAATAGCAAAATAATAGAGTTACGAATAAACGTTCTTCCTTGTAAGTCAACATATCTAAAATTGCAGAAATAATCGTAAATCAATTTCTTGAGTTCCCAAATTTTTAAATAGAAGAAAAAAAAGGTATAACAAGAAAGTGACTTAAATCTCGAGTTCCCATTGCTAAGATGTCAAATTAAACGAGTTAGTTGAAGGATCATACATGTTCCCCATCTTATTTTTAAGTTTCAACCACGCCCTATATTTTCCCTTTAAATAGTCATAGTGGTTACGCATTTGCTTCCTATGCACATGAAAGTTGTGAATTTCCTTCAGATGATCAAAAACTTTCTTCCAAGACAATGATTTTAGATTTCCACCTTCCTTACCGTCGTCAAGAACGTAGAGGAGGTAGAATGGGCATCCCTTCAACCCTTTGAGCTAAATGCGGCAAAAGGAAGGAAATCCATGGACCTTCTGGATAGGTATCCTACATCTGAACCGAATTCTTTCTGGTTAAAGAACCCCTTTCACGCTCATGTCATGTCGTTTGATTAGCTAGTTGGTGAGGTAATAGCTATTTAAGTAATTGTCGTTCTATAAGACCATAATGAAAACGCAATTTTTGTTTTCTATTATTTATTTCTACCATATCTTTAATAGTGGGTTGGTTTTGGCCTTAAGAACGCTGGTTTTAAGAATGAGTGATTGCCCTTATTAGATACTTTTTTAGATAGAGATTTAAATTAATCCTCCGCCTTACCTAAGCTACAGGGGAGGTGAACTGAGTGAGAGAAGGCCCTGACTGATTGCTTCATCAAACGACAATGATTCCTATAAGCCCATTCATGTCGAGTTCCTTAGAGAGAGTTGTCTCGCGCCCCTAGGTATTCTCTAGCTTTCTAGCTCTTCCAGAGTGGTATCTCACTGATGGCTCGGACCCCCCCCCCCCTTCAATCATTTCAATTTGTTTGAAAGGAGAAAAAAAGAGGTAATATCTATACCCTCCAAGACTTGTATCATTTGATGATGCCATGTGAATCGCTGGATTCACCTATATAAGTCGCGGCTAAAGTTGCAAAAATAAGAGCTTGAATACCACTTGTAAATAATCCAAGGAACATGACAGGACCTTGACCCCTGTTATTTTGAGGTCATATCTAGGGGGGCTCGGCGGGAAGAGGATTGTACCGTGAGAGAACGCCCAGATATGTTTGCAAATGAGATAATTGTCTTTTCAACATAGCCGCATCTCTTCTCGAAAAATTTCTCTTTGCCAAGGAGAAGATCTTCTTTTTTATTTCTCCTCTGGTTCAAAAAGAATGTTAATACTTCATAACGATTAATTGGATCGGATTTTTGCAGTTTTTTCTTCGTTCGATAAATTCCTACCTCTCTATCTATCTCTGAGATGTTTGGATTTTTCAAAACTCCATGGACATGCAAGAGAGAAATGCTATCCCCACTCGGGCGATTTTAGTAAATAACCAAATATGATACTTGGGCTAACTCTTCTCAAAATCTCACTCAAAAGGTGCTGAGATTTTTCCCATTATTTTCATATCGGTAATAGTGCGAAAACGAAAAGAAGGGCCGGCCCTATCTCAAGAATGCAACTTTCTAGAAACGTTTTTACAACAGCCATGTTTTTTCAACTTATCCTAGTCCTTTTTTGCGGTTGTGAATTGGCTGTTTGGTCCATACCTAATCGGTTGAAAATCAGCAAGTTGGAAACACATAATCAACAAAGACATAAACAATGACATAACCCCAATCCTTGAACTAATCTTTACCCAGTCTATCAAGATATCAAACTTTACCAATTACCAAACATTCATAATATAACAACCATCTAACAATTTAAAATATATAGTAGCAGTTGCTCACTTGAGGATTCAAATTTATGCAACTGTTCATAAGCCAAACAAAACAGTAATAATAGATTCAACAAAAATTCAAATTAACAGTTTAGGGAGTAAAAATCAGCAGTTTTTCCATCAAAAAATGGGGTTGAATTGAATAAATTCTTTGTTAATTCTACTTCATCTTACAAAACAGATCCCTAACTATAACTAAAGATTCAACAAAGATTGAAATTACTAGTTGCAATAATCAAGAAATCAAGAAACCCCAATTGAAATCAGAGTTTTAAAACATACATTTATGCAATTTTTCATAAGCCAAACAAAACACTAATCTGTAAACCAGTAAAATACACTAATCTATAAACCAGTAAAAATCAACAGTTTAGAGGTTTGTTTAAATCAATTTCTTGGGTATTCTGCTTCCAATCACGTAATCTGTAAACCACCCAAAACCCTAAACAAAGATTCAAATTAACAGCTTAAGAAGCAATGATCAACAATTTTATGCAACTGTTCATAAGCTTATGAAAAGTAAAAATCAGCAGTTTAAACAAAGATTAGGGAGCAATCAGTTGTCCTGGGTGATTTGTGTTGCGTGGCTGTGTGAAAATCAGTTTTTAACACACATCGAGCAATGGATGATCTTTGTTGCGTGGCTGTGTGAGCAAACACTAATGGGAGCAATGGTGAGCGAACAGACCCACACCCACAAAACCAGTAAAATACACAGATCTATACACATATAAACACACATCGAGCAATGGCGAGGCATACTTGTGTGACCGAAGATGCTCCTCAAACAGGGTTGTGAAGTATCGATTGGTTGAACTGGGTGATTCTTCAATGGTGAGGCATACACGAGCAAAGATGTGTCTCTATTTTTAATGTGAGTACTTGGGGTAGAGGGGTAGGTGGGAGTAGTTGGGGGGAAAATAAAGGCTGTTTACATAAGAGTGTGGTTATATAGCTGTGCGAATCAGCCACTGAATCAGTGATTAAGCCCTTACCGAACACAAAGATATGGCTATGTGAATCAGCCATATCTGTTATATGGCTCAAACAACCCTTACCGAACAACCCCTAAGTCTTTAACAATGTCGTGGCAAATATATATACATATATATATATATATTTGTTTCAGATTAACTACAAATTTTATCAAGATTTCTATTGTTTTTTAAGTATCAAATATAGGGGTCTTGACTAAACTAACCCCAAAAATATTAAAATTATAAAAATAACACACAAAAAATGATATTTCTAAAAATGACCCCCCATTTAGCATTACACATTAAGTGGTGCAAAGGGGGGCTTTTTTGCAATTGTTATTTTATTTCAATCTTGATGAGACAACACACTTACGAGAGGTCACATCATTCTCACCCTTACACACCATATGGCGTCGGTTGCGTAAGGTGGGTCCCACAAAAGGTATCCAACTAAAATATTGACCAGATTTCACTCATTCCCAATACAACATTTATCCTATTTTGTTTTTTTCTCCCCAATCCCACTAGATAAAAAATTCAAATATTTTTAACCAGCACAAAAATCTTAACTGTAAATAGTGGGATTGTGTTGTTTAAAAAAATTTGAATTGTTTATATAGTAAGGTTGAGGAGAAAAAAACAAAATAGGATAAATGTTGTAGCGAGAATGATCGAAATCTGGTCAAGATAAAATATAGGATTAGACTTGGTGGTTTCTTTACGTACCGTGTATCCCTTGGTGCGTGATGGTCAGCTCGATGTTAAGGGTGCTGACGGTGTTGTCTTAAGGTTGAAATCATATTTTCTTTTTGCAAAAAAGCTCCCTATGCACCACTTAATATGTAATGCTAAATGGGGGGCAATTTTAGAAATATCATTTTTTGTGGGTTATTTTTATTACTTTAATATTTTGGAGGGTTAGTTTAGTGAAGACTCCATTATGTTTCTTTCCACCTAGCAACAAGTTTTGGTATGGTGGCAAGAATCTTCTTTGAACCACTTTTGATGCCTATCGAACCATCTTGAAGAACTCAAGATCAATAGATGGAACCAATCTAAATAAATTATTGATCACTTTAGGTGAGTAAGTTCCCTAATAACCCTTTCCCTTGACAATGTTCCCTTAGGTCACAACGACAATTGCATATAACTCCCTTACCGGTCAATGTTGTCAGGTAGGGGCATAATACAAATGAACTCCTATTGAAGCTTATCAATCCTCTTATTGATGAAAGGAATTCATCAATAGAGTGGTGGCTAAAACCCTTGTTTGTATGGTCTTCTTTGTCCTTGAATTGTGCATACTTTCTCTTAGCACCTTTCACTAGACATAATGGAAGGGCATATAATGTCTCAAGAATAATATGCGGTGATGTATGTGGTCCCATGACTACATAAGTTAGAGGCGGTTATAAGTACTTCATCACATTTACTAATGACTTTAGTAGATATAGATACGTATACTTGGTGTGACAAAAATTCGAGTCCTTCAAAATGTTCAAAGAATTTAAGAATGAAGTACAAAACCAACTTGGCAAAAGTATCTAATACTTTTATAGAACAACGTTTTCTTAATCATCTAAGAAATTGTTGTATTGTATCACAACTCACCCTTCTTGGAAAACCACCATATGAATGGTGTACAAACAAGAGGAATCAAACATTGTTGGACATGGTTCAATGAATAATAAGTCAAATTTACCTTACAACCTTATTTATTCTATAGAATTATAGTTGATTTCACATTTAATTGCATCTGTACAAAAGACACCATATAAGATATGGACTAGGAAGTGTCTCAAGTTGTCTTCTATAAGGATTTAGGGTTGTGATGATTACAGGAGATGTCAAGTATCCAACAAGTTATGGCATATATCAGATAAGTAAAATTTCTAAAATATCCCAATGAAACGATGGGATATTACTTCTACAATCATCTTGAGAGATTTTTGTTTCCTAAACCGTTGTTTTTTGTGTAAATGCTTTCATACTCAATCAAACATGTGGGTAGAAGGTAGATATTGAATCAGTTCAAGAACAACCTATGATATAAACTGAATAAGTACCCCAAAGTGTTATGGAAAGAGAACCTGTTCCTTTAACACAAAATGTATGCAAGTTTGATAAGACCATAAATGAGCTAAGCATATACAGGTTTCTCGTAACTCAAACTGGGAAGTGATGCTCATAGAAGATGACCCCACTACCTATTAGGAATCCATCATATGCATTGCCTCCCAGAAGTAGCAAGAAGCCATGAATGCTGAAATGGGCTCCATGTACAACAATCTTGTTTGAAACATGGTTGATCATCCCGAAGGAATAAAACCCATAAGTTGCAAATCGACATGAATGATAATGTGGTTATCTACAAGGGGCGATCACTTACAAAAGGATTTTGACAAGCTCATGTTATTGGCTTTGAAAAAACCTTTTCATCGGTTGATATGATAAAGTCCATCAAAGTCCAAGCATCAAAAATCTTATTGACACTACGCCAAATGTTGCCTTCGACAACAAATGTAAATTGCCTATGTTCCTTTAGATACGCTAAGACAACAAATGCTATTATATGTTGCCTAAGTTTCCTCTAATGCAACATATGTTTCTATGTTGCCTAAGTGTGACCTTAGGCAACATATAAATAATTCTATGTTGCGTGCATATATCTTAAGCAACATACTAGCTTATGTTGCCTTAGTTCAATGTTGGACACTCATATTTTTTTTTTTGAAATGTGTCAAAGTTTAGTTAGTCAACATATATTCTTATACTATGTTGCCTAAGGTAAAAACATAAATCCAACAAAGTTTACTTAAGCAACATATATTTCTATTTTTATGTTGCCTAAGGTAAAAATTATAAATTCAACCCAATTTACTTAGGCAACATATATTCTTGTTTATATATATATATATATATATATATATATATATTATAAAGAAAAGTAAAACTCTATTAAGAATAGTGGGGAAAGGAATAAGTAACAGTAGAAATGATTAGTGATATTGATGGGTTAAAAAGAACTTAAAAAGGAGGGAACATAGAGGCTATTAGATATGACATGCACATCACCTTTTTTTTCTTCTTCTCTTCTCTTCTTTTTATATTATAACCGTTGGTAAATAAAAAAGAAAAACAAAAAAGGGTGTAATTAACAAAATGTCCTCCTAAACCACCTTTTTTTGGATTTGGTTCTGTTCTCCTAGATAGAATGTTGCTTTCTTCTCATCCTTTGATGCTAAATGAACCTTTCCTTACCATTGGTAACATATTAACGATGTCAATGGGAAAATGTTGTTAAACACTATGTAACAAGGTTCAAAACAGATTGTTCTATAATATTGTTATTAAACATGTTAGACATTGTTTT
>NC_037539.1:36666107-36667777 GCF_001531365.2 Cynara cardunculus var. scolymus
TATTGGAAGAAATCTAGAGTGAGACATGCCTTGGATGTCATGCACATCGAGAAGAATGTATGTGACAACATTCTTGGTACAGTTCTGGGGTTTGATGGAAAGTCTAAGGACGATCTTAAAGCCCGCAAAACTCTTGAAGATATGAAGATACGCAAGCATCTTTGGCCGAAGAAACCCTGAGGCACCTCAGGAAAAACAACGCTACCTTACGCCAATTACACGGTGAAGCCTCAATTTCTCCTCGAGGTGCTTGATCAAATTGTCGCGGTTCAGTATCCCAGTGGTTATGCTGGAAGCTTAAAGAACAAGGTAAACATAAATGACAAGAAGTTTTATGGTTTGAAGACTCATGACTGCCACGTGTTGCTTCAGCGCATTCTTCCCGTGGTCATACGACCGTACGTGGCCAATCATGTTGCTGATGCAATTTGCGACTTATCTAGATTCTTTCAGATGTTGTGTGCTCGAGAGTTGAAGAAGTCAGATGTTGAACAGATGCAAAAGGACATTATTTTGATTTTATGCAAGTTAGAAGCGATATTCCCTCCAGCTTTCTTCACAATCATGGTACATCTCTGCATCCATCTTACTATCTCGTGGCACTCAACAAATCGTTATGTGTCAACAGTGTAACGTGAACGGTGTTAGATTCGTATGTGAACAACGAGATGAGAGTCGTAAGACACAAAATAGTGGGGTGATGATAGTGGCAAACGACGTGTCATACTACGGGGTTCTACTACAAGTTGTAGAGTTAATTTATTCAGAAGCAATGTCAGTCGTGTTGTTTAAGTGTAGGTGGTATGACGAAGAAAATACAAAGTTAGATCGTGGTCTAATTTCGATTGATACAAAGACCGATTGCTACAAAGACAGCCAATTTTGTCTCGCCTTACATGCAAAACAAGTATTCTACGTTGATGATCCAATGTTTGGTAACGGTTGGAAAGTTATTCATCACATGTTTCATAGAGGTACATACAAGGCGATTACACTTGCACGAAACACAAATGTCGGTCCACTTTATGAGGTAGAGGAACCGTACCAAGAGCCCGTGACTACCACCATTCCCATAAGTGAAATTTTTTGTCGACATTGGTCCTACACCACGTATTGATATACCAAATGATGATGATGAGAACGATGAAGATTACAACGAGGAAGAGGACGAGGACGATGAGTATTACAGTGACGACGAGGAAGAGGACGAGAACGATGTACTTGGAATCAACGATGATACAGATTCAGATAATGATGTTAACGAGTTTCATAATATTGGTGATGAATATCACCATGACCCGGATTATTGATTAAAGGTTTTATAATATAGTATAGATTATTCGCGCAATACGACGAGACATATCTCGATTTTAATGTTCTATTTGTCAAATATTTTATAATATAGTATAGATTATGTGCTTTTAAGAAAACAATAATGATTTTATTTTTAAATAAAATATAAATTTGAAAATATCACAAAAATTTGAAAAAAGTTATATTAATGTTAATGTCAAATCAACTATAAATTTGAATATATCGTAAAAAATGATTTTTAAAATTTTTTTGTTACTTTATAATATAATATATATAGATTTTTTTTAAATAAATTTTTTAAAACAATTTTTTTCCCCAAAACCCTTTTCCCCCTAAAATTTTATTTTCCCCCTTTT
>NC_037539.1:36667877-36669586 GCF_001531365.2 Cynara cardunculus var. scolymus
TTGGAAATTGGACTGTCCTTGAGGCTTTTGCATTGGTGGATTAAGAGCTGGACTATGCCACGAAAAATTTGGATGATTTCGCCATCCCGGATTATAAGTTTGCRAAAATGGTCCAGTCTTGTTGACATAATTTACATGCTCCGGATTTCCAGGACATTGCTCAAAAGAGTGACCTTCACCACAATACACGCATTGCACTGATTGAACATTGGAATTAAAGGTATTAACATCAGATTGCACATGTGGGCTAGATGTTAAATTTGAAATTAGCTTAGTGATCTGAGCTGTTAATGCCGAGACAACATCTACCTCATTTATTCCAGCTGTTTTCTTCAGTAGCATTGCACGTGGGTCAGACCATTGTCCGTTATTATTGGAAATCTTTTCAAGTATGTCAAAACCTTCATTATAGGTACAAGCTGTGAAAGCTCCGCCTGCAGTAGCATCGAGCATTTGTCTAGCAACGATATTTAAACCGTTGTAAAATGTCTCTAACTGGATACAGTACGGAATGCCATGGTGAGGGCATTTTCTCAACAGCTCTTTATACCTTTCCCATGCATCAGGAACTGCTTCATCATCCAGTTGTCTAAAAGTACAAATTTCATCTCTGGATTTGGCATTCCTCGTGGGTGGAAAATACTTTTTTAAAAACTTTTCTGCCATTTCATTCCATGTAGTCACAGAGTCTGGTTGCAAAGAATTGTACCATGCTCTTGCTCGATCCCTTAGTGAAAATGGAAAAAATTTTAGTCTCAAAGCATCCTCTGAAACATCAGGGATGAGAAAAGAGTCTGTGATTTCCATGAAAGAACGCAGATGAGAATGAGGATCTTCAGAAGATAAACCAGCGTACTGGCCGTTTGTTTGAAACATTTGAAACATCAATGGTTTAAGTGAAAAATGGGTGGCACCAATGGTTGGCTTACGTATCCCTGTGTGCAGTTGAGTTAAGTTAGGAATAGCGTACGCCATAATGCCACCATTTTTAGCATTTGCAAGACGAAAGATGTTTTGAGCCTGATCCTCATATGGAATATTTGGTTCGTTTCTAAATATACCTTCTCCGTCAATAATCACATTTTCAGCCATCGTTTCAGAGTTTAAAGTTCGGAGAGCTCTTTGCACTCTTCTTCGTTGTCTAAAAGTTTGTTCAATATTCGGATCAAGTGGAAAAAATTCACCGTGCGACAGCTTTGGCATGCACGGTGCGTTCACAAAAAGATGGTAGAAAAACTAACTTTTATAAACTTTACTTTAAAAGAAAAACTTCAGCGTACTATCCCCGGCAGCGGTGCCAAAAACTTGTTCGTCGGTTTATTCAACCTTAGATTCCAACACAAAAATAGAACTCGGCGCAAGTATACACCTCGAACTACTGTCGTCTTGTAACAAGTAATAATGGTAAAAAAATACCAGATATCGTTCCCACAGAGATAGCTTGTAAAGTTATTTCGAAAGTCCAGTTTATAAAAATTAATTTCAGATGGCAAATCGAGGGACTTGATTTATCTAAAATGGGGAGGGTTGATTAACAACTAAGATAATATCAGTCTTAAGAAGAAGCACATGGTGCAACAGTTGATTAAGACATTAAACAAATGATTCAGCAAAAAGGTGACATAGCATTTTTGTCACGATTATCTAAAATCAATAAATGATTTTATATAACTATAACAGTATCAACTATCGGGTCAGACGGCCTCCCA
>NC_037539.1:36670946-36732875 GCF_001531365.2 Cynara cardunculus var. scolymus
CCAAAAATCATCAAAAACTTGCATAAACAGGGAATTAACATTAGATATACTATATAACTACTAATATATTAAAAAGACATAAAAAGACTCAATTAAGACACTAACGGGCAAATAAAACAAAGGAAAATGGTTAAGAAAATGATGTAATAAGGTTAATAAATTAACACTTATCAGTAAGCAGTTTTATTTTTCTCTCATCCAAACACTAACATTTAGCTTATCACCGATGTCAGACTGAAATAAGTCAAAAAACACCTAAAATAAGCAATCCCAAACACCCCCTATGTTTTACTTGAGGTTTAACAATCTTTTTTATAGTTTAAAATTCAATTTTATTTTACCATTTATTCATTACCCGTTTTATTATCCGCTATTTTAATGGGTGGGAAAGAAAGCGTTCTTCTCCTTCCACCTAAGCTATGCAGGAAAGGCCCAAACCCAATTCTAAGGAACAATCAAGTTTTATAGGGTTTTTCTGTTCAGATACAAATAGTTTGTATTTTCACAGACATGTCTATTTTAACGAGCACTTTTTCGAAGATATAAATAATAAGTTTATGAGATGAATCATTACTTGTTTTATTACTCGTTATTTTAAATGAATTAGATAACGAAATAATGATTCTGATTCTATATGTTATATCCTAATCGGAATTGGAATTGCCTTTAGGTGTTTCGGAGCTGAGACGCTGACACGTGTTATTTGTTACGGTAAGCGAGCATACAGACTATCAATCAATCATCTGCTATCCTTCACTTCCCGCGTACGTTAGTGGGTCTTGCCTCAAGACCGCGCGAATAGAAGAACCATCGCGTACAGCCAAGCACACACTTCACTTCTGCTTTCTTTCTGTAACTGCAATTCTGTGATCTTTTGCCTTGTTCCTTTCTCTCTCTAGAAATTGGATGTGTTTGTATGATCGAATTGAATCTAGCATAATATTGGCCTTGTTTTGTCTCTTTTTTTTATCTGTTTACATGTTCTAGGGTTTTGATTCGATTCGATCACTGAGTGCGGGAATGGAAGTTGGAATTGAGGGTTTGGATTCTGATGTTTCTATTCTGAAGAAAGTCAAACATGATGAGGTATTGTTTCTGGTTAATAAATTTCAGTTTTTATTACCTTTTTTAAATTCATGCACCATTTGTTTGTTTTTGAAGTTTTTGGCTCTGATTATCAATTTTTACCCGTCAGATTCTCTGTTTTGATTCATCTTGGTAACTGTCGCTTAGACATGTGTTCTTTTGTGTGGTGTGTATTATGAAGAACAGAGGACAATCAAGTTTTCTTGAATATTGTATTATATGTTCATGTGGGCACATAATGGATTGCCAATTTACTGCAACCAGTCAATAGCCTGTAACATGGGCCTATGAAAATTGTTAATTTGTCAGTCACAGAAATTAAGATTTTGGCCTATATTGAATTGTTTTTGGTTCCTTAATTCCGTTTTAGATTGAATTGTTTGTAATGAAGACATTAAGAAAAAACATAAAAGATGGAAATCTTGAGTGTAATGTCAAATAATGCCTTTTTGTCACGTGCTTGAGGCATTTTCTCGACTCTATAGAGATTAGTCCCAAGGAAAAGCAGCCGGGTCGTTCTTTGGCATGTAATTTTCAAGTGCTGTTGTTGCATTATGTGAATGCACCCAGTTGGTGGTTATGTTCTGCGGTACCAAGTTAATCATGCAGTAATAAGTTGGGAAATCAATAGGTTAGCAGTAATACATTACTGTCTGCTCAGTCTGCTCAGTATAAGCCAGTATTTATTTACTGTGTCAGTTTCTGTGCAGTGTACATTTGTGAATTGTGAGTAAATTGTAGTTCGATCAAATGAATTTGATACTTGTAACGTTCTTTCCGATCACGCCCTTTTTGTTCAAACTAAGATTAAATGTATCGTTGAACTTTGAGGGTTTCTAAAGAAGATCACAGTTTTGACAATGAGGTCTGAGATTTCAGGTTAGATAATTTGACAGTGCAATTCAGATTCTTCATTTCCTAGTATACATATCATAGTTTTTTTCATCTATTGATGATTTTTGTTGTGTTGACTATAGACTGATATCTTTGGCTTTCACTTCATATTTTCAACACCTCTTTGATTTCGTGCTTTTTTCATTAAACATGAAATTCATCAATGTATATCCATAATAGTTGTTTTATGGGATTCAATCATTCTATTCTGGAAGGTTTTAGAGAAAACTTTGTTATCTATGGGATTCAATCATTCTATTCTGGAAGGTTTTAGACAAAACTTTGTTATCCTTTATCAGGAAATTTCGAATCCTACTAGTGAAGCTGGATCATCTGTATCACTAAGCTCAGGAAATATCAATTCAGACACATCGTACCATGATGATGACAATGATGATGACGATGATGGTGACGATGATGGTGATGACATGGTTGATGAGGAAGATGATGCCTTTGATTATGATGATGATGGTGATTACATGTTTGAGAACATAGAAGAAGATGATGAGGAAGCTCATTATTTGAGCATGCAAGCGCAATTTGATAATGTTGATTTGCCTCCTGGTGTTGAAGCATCTTTTTCCTGGTTGAAGGATCCTGTCCCAAGCACAAGTATGACGGCTAGCCTGAGCAATTTAGCCCCCATGGTTCCTCAAGTCCTCTCCACAGGAGCTGAAATACTAGAAAATCCATGTCTACCCATGAACAAAGGTAAGGATGTTGCTAGTAGCAGTTCGACAGTCCATCAAAATCCAGTTCCGAGTTCTGCAAAAAATAAGGAAGAGGTCGCTGAAAACGAATTGAAGAAGAAGTTTGAAGAATTTAAATTGTTTGACACAGTTGATGATGTTTCTGATCATCACTTCAACTGTGCAGGCTTTCAAGGACAACAGGTAATCTGTGTACAGTGAAGTTTTGTTATACCCATTACCTTGTGCACCTCCCTTTCATTGTATTATGCTATGCATTTTCATTCTTTAGTTTTCTTCACTTCCTCTGGGGTTGGGGAAAGGGGAGGGGGGGAGGGGGAGGGTTTGAGTAGCAGGTTCTAGTGTTTTGTGGTAGGGTAATTACGAATACACATCTTTCTAGCATATTTACATGTTTCTCACACGAGATAATTATTCCTTCTTAAATCTTTTTGGTGGTAGCCTTCTAGGAGTTGGACAAAGAAAATTCAAGATGAATGGAAAATACTAGAGAAAGACTTACCGGGTGAGTTCGATTTTATGCTTAGTCTTGCTACTTTCTCTAATTTCCACTGGCTTGTCATACCATGAGATGGGAGTAAACATCTTCATGCTAAGCTTCTTTTGAGATTTTGTCTTTGTTCCTGTTGCATATTCTCCGTATTTATGTTTTCGTATATGGAGTTACAATTCTCCAATCACTCACATGCTTTTGGCTACACTTTCTGATTGGGATATAACTAAAATTAAGCAGTTATCTGAGAGCATTGCAACTTCATCTCAATTAACTCTTAGCAGTAGTGGTTATAGACGTGTACTTGCTGCTGTTGCAGTTGCTCAACTTTACTGTACCCTACATGTACACTGGCAATGATATGTATGCACTACAATTCACAAAAAAATATCTCGTCGTTTGAAGGTAGAAGCAGATGCGAAATATATGCATGCCCCCCCACTTCATATATACACATACAACAGCAATTTGTATTTACTATTTAGCAATCTTGTCCGGAACACTGATAAACCACGTAATTGACACTTCGTAGAACAAAGATGCACACAATGTATTTCTTGGCAAAACCAAATGTATATGTTAAGTGTTAACTGTCCAGAAAGTTCTTTTTGTGTCGATATCTTACAGATCACAAGTAAGGATGTATCTTTTTATACCACATTTCATATCACGACTCAGTTTTTGTGACTTGGTTTATATGTCTCAGTAATTTAGTTAAGTTTGGTGCAATTTAAAAACTACTCACTTTGTTTTACTTGGGCAGATACTATATTTGTCAGGGCATATGAGACGAGAATGGATCTTTTGAGGGCTGTGATCATAGGACCAGCAGGCACCCCCTACCATGATGGGCTCTTTGTCTTTGATGTTCATTTTCCTCCCAACTATCCAGACATACCCCCGGTATATAACGATTGATAATTCCTTGTTTTGGTTTTATGGCTGTTTTCACATATTAAAATACGAAATTAATTCTTGTGGCTCTATTTTAGATGGTTTATTACTATTCTGGTGGCCTTCGGCTGAACCCAAACTTGTATGATTGTGGAAAAGTCTGCCTTAGCCTTCTAAACACCTGGACTGGCAAAGGGAATGAGAAGTGGATGCCAAATAAATCAACCATGCTACAAGTTTTAGTGTCCATACAAGCATTGATTTTGAATGCAAACCCATTCTTTAATGAGCCTGGCTATGATAATATGTATCCTGGAGCGGAAGGGGAGAAAAAATCCAAGGCCTATAATGAAGAAATCTTCATTTTGTCCTTGAAAACAATGATGTATACACTCAGGAGACCTCCAAAGGTATGACTTCATATCCTCGCATCTGGTCTCTCTCTCTCCTCCACTTCATATTCATGGCTTTTTCATGGCTATTCCAAATACTTGTATTTCTATTTTTAGTTGGAAAACTGTTGATTATTTTTCTCTACTTCCTTTCTTTTTTCTGTGTTTAGTTTGATTTGTCACTTGGTAAATCATCTAGTTCCCATGTTAACCTGAATGTGAAGTACTATTGGGACAATGATTTGGGCAGAGTAAGAATAAAACCAAGGTGTATCAGTTTGCGAATATATGGTTATTGATTATATAGTTTTGAAGAGCTTTATGATATGTGTGGGGTACTGATAGGATTGCTGTAAAATTGGCTTGGACCATATCTGCTTGCCCTGCAATTAAGCTACAACGTATGTTGAATTTTCTAGTTTGTTAGCTACAATTTTTGTTTGTAGTGGACATGAGGATGAGGTTATGTTAGAAGGCCATTAAACGTTTAGATTTACCTATGAGGAGTGTGTGTATCTAACCCATCATGGATGGTATGGTACTCTGGCCTTGATATATACACCAAAAAAGTAAAAGAGTGGATCGATGGTCATGATCCATCGATTTGGATGAGTTAGATGATTGATCCTATCTTGGATTAGATATATAATCAATTGCCTAATGATTCAGCTTGTGGGCCACTTAATTGAATCCAGGATAAGATTAGGTTATTAGGTGAACCGAGGGAAGTTTCATTAGGAACCCAAATTTGATTAGGAACCCGGGAATCATGAATAACACATTCATGATGAATTGGAAGTGTTATTCATCAAACTGAATTGCACATTCTTAATGAATATATTACAACATTCATGATGACTAATATGTGCATGTTCCTAATGAATATACCACATGTCATCTGGTGGGTGGTCCTGGGTTGCTAATCAATTTTAGGCTCCTAACGGGACCTGCTCCTAGGTGACCTTGCTCTTCTATAGTACTACTTGGGCCATGTAACCTTATTCTTTTAGCATATTGAAAAATCCCTGTTTGGTAAGCTATGAGCCGTTTATAAGCTCTCTTTTTCGAAAAGCTACTTTAGATAGCGTTTCAATAAGCCCCAAGGGCTTTTTTTCTCACTTTTTCTTGATTATGCCCCTTGTATTTTACATAAATGACGAAAAACAATATGTTCTTTTTAGGTCATTTTATATTGTCATCTAGCTTATCAATTAGTCTTTACCAAACATGACTAACTTACCGGCTAACAACTAGTTTATTAGCCAACTAAGTTTTCAGCTAACAGTAGTTCAGCCATGAAACCTCTTTGGTGAGCACTTTCATTTAACGATAAGCATTGTTTACACAAATAAAATCTTAGCTGTATTGGTAATGTGTACTGCAGCACTTTGAGGACCTTGTCGGTGGTCATTTCCGTAGCCGTGCACATTGTATCCTGTTGGCATGCAAAGCTTATATGGAGGGTGCTCCAGTAGGTTCTATAACCGATGAAAAAATCCCGAATGAAAAAAGCGGATCAAAGTCATTCAAAGCAGCAGTGGCTAAATTGATGAATGGTCTCATTTCAAACTTCAGTAGATATGGGGTTACCAATTGCGACCAGTATCGTGTTTGAAGCTGAATAGCTGATGCAAGTCTTTCCACGGGTAACAGAAAATGACTTGTGTTTTAAAGTTTCTCGTTTTCATATAACCGACTGCTAAACTAGTGCGACAACTTATATCTGGACTTGTTTAAATGTAGATTGCAGTAAATATTTGATAGATGCTTAGCGCAGCCGATATAACCAATTGCTGCTACATCGTATTCGCATCCTTCGTTGCAATGAGCAACAAGCCTTGTGCATTTTGGTGTATGATTGCTTGTTTAGAAGGGGTCTCGTGGTTGATTCTTGTTAAATCTATGACCTTCAAACAGATTTGAGAATGTCACAAATTTATCATCAGAACACAATTTTTTTTTAAAATTTATTCAAAAATCAAAATGGTCAAGTTCTTGAATATTATTTTTAATAAAAAATCATTAAAAATTGGTTATCTATATTATTTTAACATAAAAAAGCTACGTATAATTGATTAGACATGCTCTGAATTAAAAGAAAATCTAAGGGGTCATTTACTAAACGCTTACCGGGGTAAGTGCTTATCACGTCATATTATCTTATTGAATGAATATCGTAAGGACCAAAAATCATATCCGATAAGAGCGAGACAAGAATCAAGAGTCTTATTCGATAAGTGAGGACAACGATGCTTACCATGGTTAGCACTTACTGGTAAATTGTTGTATCCAATGCTGTTTTGGTAGACTAAAATCTTATCGGGTATGAAAGTAATAATGTTGAATTTTACCGACAAACGCTTACCAGGTAACTGATTGGTAAACGGCCCCTATCAATCATATCGTTTTCAAAGCCTATGCCCATTAATAATTTTAAAACCTTTTTCCAATTTATTGAAAATTCATTTTTCTTGGTTTTTTTAAATGTAATAGACCTTTTTGAAAATATTTCAAGTGTTACAATTTTTATCTCTCTCAATTTTCACTTATAAAGAGAAATCCAAACTACCTAAATGAGAAAAGTCCACGTGTTAATTTCAATATTCAAATATCAATTGTATAAAATCTAAAAATACTGTGATAAAGTTGAAATTACTTAAATGTATTTATACTGATAAAATAATTTGATCCACCAAATTTCATTTTGTGAATCAAACATCCTTCATAAATAAAGTTGCTTCTGTGTTAAAAAATTGACATGATCTTCTCTTCATCCATCTAAAATGCTAATAGTGCAAAACCAACACAACCATAGTAGCTTCCAAATCTACATTTTCTCCATCTGTTGCCTAGAACAATTTTCATACCCGATGAGCAAAAACGTTATAGGTGGGTTTGTCCAAATACAAGATAGGTCCCAGATTCGACCCCTCGCCTCCCTTTAGCCTCAGCCCTTGAGTGAACCAAAAGAATGTCCTCTCATTGGTGTCCTTGGAAACGGAATGGGACCGATTGGAGTTATCAGTTTTGCGCAGATTATAGATGGGTACAATAATGTAGCAGAAAAGGAAGCAAAATCATTGGCTCGAAAGAGGAGATGTACACTAAAGTTATTAAATAGACATATGAAGAATGAGTGACGTTTGGTATCTATTAACAAATTGAGTAAAAAAGAACACATGTAACACTAACAATGGTTTCTGTTGATCCATTGGATGAGTTTATATTATAAACACTGGCAAAACTAAAAGAATAGGAACTCATAAGTCACTTCAACCTGTAAATGCAGTAAAACAAAATGTATGTTAATTGCCATCACACTTAAATGCAATAAAACTCGCTCACTTTCTCAATTCTAGAAAATATAATATGAACGTATTATCTAGAACACTAACATGATGCATCAAGTGTAGAGTGAGGTTCAAGGGAAACCTCAATAAGTGAAGAGCACCCTAATAACTATTCATCTGTACATGAGCATACCAGACAAACTAATAACATAAGCACACGTGCATTAGTAACCAGGAAACATCTTCAATTACTTGTATGCACATGTGCATACCGTACAAATGAATAGTTATTAGGGTGTTTTTCAGTTTTCATTTTTTAAACCTGACCTGTATGTGTATATATATATACCCCGAGAAGTTAAATTTAAGTTTGAACTTAGAAGGTGCTTGCTTATATGGAACTCGTGACCAAAAGGGAGAAACGAGTATGCTATACCGTACAAATGAATAGTTATTAGGGTGTTTTTCAGTTTTCATTTTTTAAACCTGACCTGTATGTGTATATATATATACCCCGAGAAGTTAAATTTAAGTTTGAACTTAGAAGGTGCTTGCTTATATGGAACTCGTGACCAAAAGGGAGAAACGAGTATGCTACCTGGGAGGTATCAGTGTATATATATTTATGGAGAGGAAGGTGGTGATTGATGCAGCTCTGCGCTCAGCATGTGGTGAAGTAGCATCTCAACCCTCTGACTGCGCGTCTTTGTGCTGAAATTTTTTATCAGAAATAATTAAGGTAAGCAAGTATGGAGTATATAATATGCATGTACAAGTAAAATTTAACCTTCCTGAGACTTACCCCAAGTTACGGCGTCCCCTTCCTCCCTTTCCCTTCATACAAAAACAAAGTACAGTTAACCACATGAGCTTCAAAGCATTATACCTTGCCATTTTAACAGGTGAGAAGTGATCTTGAAAGTGGAATTTGGAAAGAAAAAGAAGCCATGCAAGGTAACGTAGGATAAGATTGAACTTTACTAACCTTCGCATCTTCATCTTCGTCAGGACACTCGATTTCTAATTCAGCAAAGAATGCCTCCAACACAAATGCGACAATCTGAAAATAATCAAGTTTTTTTTCATGATATTGTAATAGAAATATCTAAAATATAATATCACCAATGTATGGAATGAAAAACTATCCTCTTTCGGTTGTTCAAATAGAATTAGCTTCTAGTAAAGGAACCAGAAGATACCACAAACATCAGAAGAGAAAAGAATCCTTAAAACATCTCTAAAATAACAGTATTTATCATTACTGAGATGCCAGTGGGTTTGCATATGATATATACGTTTGGCACTTGATATTGTGAGGGATTTGAAAACCAATCATGAGGACTCACCAAATTGAGGAGGAGCAGAACTGTTATTAGATAGAAGCTGATGAAGTATGCATAACTCCAAGCTGTTCCTGTCAATATCGCATAATCCTGAAATAGTTGAATGAACATTTAAGTGATGAACCAACCATAGCCACTGATGAAGTGTTTTTAATGATCAAATGAACGAGTAATAGCCCTTTTGATAAGTCATATCAGTATCAAGGTTAAGGCAGTTGGTTGACTTCAGATATGAATCTAGGTCAAACAAGTTAGAAAGAGCATGCATTGTATTTGTTGGTTATATAAGGTTTTGGTATGTTAATGAAGGCCAATAGATTTAATAGAGTAGGTCAAAGAAGCTGAGTTTTTTCATGTCGAGACGATGATAAATAAAGCATACAATATACATACAAGCAGTAGGTCCAATATAATATCTTCTGCATAAATGAAACAACATTTTTTTCCTTCGACATTGGAGTTCTGGAATAGAATATTTGAAAGGTCTACACCTTGTCAAGTCGTTAGAATCATAATAATTTTGGACCGAATATGTATAGAAGGAAAGACATGGTGATCAGCAAACTCAAGTCCAGGCAAGTGCTACGCCTATAAACAGATGTGTGTAAATACTATATCTTTTCATTCCACAGTAGGTCCAATATAATATCTTCTGCATAAATGAAACAACATTTTTTTCCTTCGACATTGGAGTTCTGGAATAGAATATTTGAAAGGTCTACACCTTGTCAAGTCGTTAGAATCATAATAATTTTGGACCGAATATGTATAGAAGGAAAGACATGGTGATCAGCAAACTCAAGTCCAGGCAAGTGCTACGCCTATAAACAGATGTGTGTAAATACTATATCTTTTCATTCCATGACTAGTAGTGGTGAAAACATCCACATTTGATTTCCTCAAAGTGGAAAAGGGTACAGTTCTAAAAATACACATATCCAACATATAGCAGATCCATCGATTGTAAATCAACCGGATTTTTTGGCATGCTTATTAAGGGTATTGACTTGACCAAGTACTGTGATATTGTATATCTTCCAAAATTACCCATGACTTATTTCAAATAAGAAGTCCAATATGTATGATGGTTTCAAATTTCAATGCAAGAATCTGGTAGTCAAACTTTTCCACCTTTTACTTCTTTAAAACACACCCAAATAAATGACGACCAAGAGTATCTTAGAAAGTATATGGAATTGTTATTATATTTTGGAGAGGAGAATGTGAAGACATCCGAAATGCTCTCATCACATTTATTTAGTATTATTTTTTGTTAACACCATTATACATCTTGAGTTTCATATCTTTTTATGAAGGATGTTCTTTCTTACATTGTAATTTCCTCCGATCTTTAATATCTTGGCCAAAATCTATATTTGTCTTTTGGATTCTTGTCATATAAGGTGTCAAAATATAAATTATATCAATCAATAATGGATAGATATATACAATTCGTATTACTTTCTAACATGGACAAAATTATCTTTTGATATGGACATTGGAAATGACCATTCTCACGCTATCCAAATCCTTGAATGGCTCTAGATAGTTTTATGCTTATCTAACAGGATGATAACAATCAAGAAAAACCACCAATCTGTCTTCCAGATCAGATAAAGAGATTTATAACCCTGTTACAAGTAATTACAGCCTATAGAAGCACCCATATTTTTAGTGTTTGGAACACGAAGTTTACAGTAGACAAAAGCTATATAAACAAGTGAAGTAAACAAACCAACAGATAAGTTGAAAGAGCACACAATGTACTAATGGAATAGTGAACACATGCATATAACTTGCACATAAAGGGGGATGAAGAAAAACAGGTAGTACCATGAATGGATCATACCTGCATCCATATTTGCCAGTTTCCCATCACAAGCAAATTGAAGAGTGTCACCATACCATTGGGGTAGTCATTAAAGTTAAATAATAAGTAACTGGTCAAGTCAAGGAAGATTTACTGACAAATTGATGTATATGTGAAAAATATGCCACATGAGCAGTTAACCATAATTGTTTGGCATGAAAGCGCTATAGGATGCTGATACATAATTCTTCTTGATCTAATCTAGAACATTGTATTGTATTTGTTTGATATGTATAATAAGGTATTAGATGAAAGCAATTAGCAATAGTCAATACATAAAGCATTGTAGCAAATAGTGTAGGATACTCGCTATCAGCAAGATCTGTACTTGGTAAATCTGGGTTCCCCGCATTGACTATCCCACCAAAGATCTAGCACCATAAGGAAAAAAGTAAGTAGCGTTTAATTACATGTCTTTGAAGCTCCAGATACATCTTTAAAAAAGTAAAAGGAAGTGGTTTCTGTTGCACATTAGACGCATCAGATAGATATATTCTGTAGACTAGCTCCTGAAAAAGATGTGTAATATATTACAGAAGTATTCCACTGTTAGAGAAAAAGAAATATTTATCCACGCATATTTGATAATACCTTGAAGTATACAAAGAACAAGCACACAATTTAGACGCACATGTTATGTAAAACAAAAGACTTGAAGGCAAATGCCAAGCATAAAAACTGAAAGTACCTGTATGCCCATTGAGCAGTAAATGCACATGACACAAAAGACGGTACCCAGGTACGGCATCAAACTTGGTATCAGCGTTAAAAATGTAGCAATAAAGGCTCGGTACCTTTGAACATGCATCAAGATCCTAATCAACCTTAACATCCTTGCGATAAGAAGATAACGAATCCTGGAAATAATATTGTGGAAATCTATTATGTCCAAAATATAAGCTGGTGCCAATATACAAGTTGTTAGTTTAGAAGAATTGCAGTTGATTATCAAAGTCAACCTCAGTATATGGTATGAAATAGAAATAACCTTTAGGAGCAACTGTAGAATTTTTTTATAGAATCATATAAAACTATTCTGCCCATAGGCTACATTATATATATATATATATATATATATATATATATATATATATATGATGAAATAGTTGGTTCCTCACTTCTCAAAATATTAGTGGTTCTCATTTGAACCCACCCCTATACATACACACATTAAAAATAAACGACGATATGTATAATATGATATATACATATTATACATGGGAAGGAGATATTGCAAGATGCATTCCACTTAAATATCTCCGATTTCCATTTTTTGTGTTTTTGTCATGGCATTAGAGCTCCATACTCGGGGGGTTGTTCCTTGATCCTGGTAGTCTAGGAATATCCTATTTTCCTCAGGATTTGATCTGGGAGGGTTCATCTATTTTGATGAACGTGCTGATGCACTTTTTCTCAAAAGGTCAAGAACTAGGGCTGTCAGGTAGCTACTTGTTAAACTAATCCAACGACAAGGAAGCACATTGTAACTGTATTAATTTACCAATTCACTTTCGCATTTTCCTTGTTCAGGACTCACTCTTGGGTGGGTCTAGACTTCGGTTTATAAGGAAGCTCAATTTCAAAAGGCAAGTCACGAACAACAAAATTCCAGTATATCGTGTTCATATACCATGGTCTGATAGCAGGCCATGAAGTTCTGCAAAGGCAGTTGGGAATTGGCGACCAAGGAGTGTTGACTTCAGGCCGTTGTATTCTTCTCTAAGACCCGAGATAACCAGCATCACCAAATCTTTTTCTTTCATTGGTTCGCCTATATTGGCGAGAGCATCAGCATATTCTTGAGCCCTGGTCAAGTATGCGGAGGAGGTTTCAGCAGGCTTCATCTCTAGTTTAAGAAGCTGAGTTTTTAGGGTGTATTCCCTAGATGATGTGTGAGGAGCATAAGCACGTTCAAGAGACAGCCAAAGATCACGGGAGGTAAGTCCTTGAACGTGTTGGAACGCCGCCTCAGAGATTGTAGAAATAATCAGCATCCGTACATGTGCATCATTGGAAACCCATGCTGTGTAGTTAGGATTCGGTTGTGGTGGGGGCACTGTGGTGCTGTCGGCATCTTTTCCAGATGATGATGATGATGAGATAGTCATCGGTGGACAAGGAATGGTGCCATCAACATAGCCGAACAGGTTGTTTGTGACAAGGAACGGTTGAACCATTGTCTTCCAATAGCCATAGTTGTTTGGTGATAAAGTGAAGCCAAACTTGTGGGAGTTATGGATGGTTTTCTCGGTTAGAGTGAAAGCTGCAACAGTTGTCATTGGACAGAAGGTGAGACAGCCGTAGGGTAGAAGACGGGTGGGATAGCTTTAGGGTTGCCTTGTGATGGCAGCGGTAAGGCGGCAGCGGTAGGGCAGCAGCCGTAGGGCAGCAACTGTAGGGCCGGCTGTTAGGGTTGTCTTGTGATGGGGCTGCTGTGGTAGGGCAGCAGCTGTAGGGCCGGCTCTGTTAGGGTTGCCTTGTGATGGCAGCAGTAGGGCGGCAGCGGTGGGGCGGCAGCGGTGGGGCGGCAGCGGTGGGCAGCCGTAGGGCAGCAGCCGTAGGGCGTTTAGGGCCGGCTCTGATACCAAGATAAACTTGGTAATTATGTATATATATATCGATTACAATCAGGGATATATATAAGAGATACATTTACACTCTAGACCCTCTAATATAATTATATATATATATATATATCACACTTAATTGTCTAATATATACCAATCATCTACATGGACTTAAAGATGTCAGTTTCCTGATCTATACCAGAAAAAATTACTTGACTTCATGATTTCAGAAGCTTGGTTGATTTGTTTATTTCCTCAAAAGGAAAAATAAAAACTTTGTTTGGAATCGAAAAATGGAGTTTTGCTCTATTATGCCCTCACATAGAACGTTTTCATTTCAACAGCAATTGTTTATCACCATCAGCAGTCCCAATTCGGCATCATGCAGGAATCCTGGACCAAACATACATAACATCTCACAAACTGAAAATTTGTAACAGCCTTACCACTCCCCATTCGAAATAAATGTCAGCTCCTTCGGAGATACGAATGTTGCTGTTTCTCCAATAACTGCCAACATCATTGAAAAGGAAAAAAGATATAAATAACCGCACATCCAATATTAGACTAATCCAAAGAATAGAAAGTGTAGATTGGAAAGACGATGATAAACACTAAAATTTTGTTGTTACGAGGGAAAAATCAAATCCTTGATTTAGAAATCAAAGTATTTTCCGTTTTACCCTGGTTGCTTGGCAAAAAAGTTTAGTATGAATCAACTGCTGGTATGTTAGCAATGCTGCTAAGAATACACCTCTCTTGAACCTGCTAAATACGAGATGTGTAGCACCCTCTGTTTTCTTTACCCTATAATATACACAAACATTGAGGAGATACAAGTAGCATTCTCCTTGGACAGTGAAATTGCATTCCTTTTATACTAATATCCGAACTTATTTGTGCTTGTGTCAGCTAATTAGAAACATAGGTAGTAGGACTTCTATTAAACAGCCACAGCATCAAATCAGATTTGAAATCCATCAATTTATTTGCTCATTTTCACAACCTGCTCTGTCCAAAATTACTTGCTGTGTTTGCATTTTTAGATGTGCTAAATTTTGTTTTAATTCTTTCGTTAAAAAGAACTTCATCAATAGACAAAAATTGGTCCTTCAAAAAAGTTCGATGCAAACCCACTTCTGGCTGGTTTGTTCGAATTGATATTAGATATAAACAGGTAGTTTAGGGAGCCAATAGAACTTGGTAATAAGCATGTACGGTCGTGTTCCCTAATCAATGTGCGACAGAGAGAATATACACTTGCCCTTTCAGTGAGACTGCATCAAGAATGAGCTGTAAATCCATTTTACGGGAACACCTCCAAGCAAAAGATGATATACGTGGAATAAATTAATTTTTTACCATCAAGGCTAGAGAAAAGCAATGAGCTCATAAGTTTTTTAAATGGGGTACAGCCTAATATGTGCAGTAACTATGAGTGTGCAAAAAATATAACAAAGTGGTTGATAATTGATAGTAATCATGTAAATGATGTATTCAGGATTTGTTTCCTATGATGTATATAACCGATTATATATAAAAGAATACAATCGGATGAAGCAAGGATTCCAATCCCTTTCATGGTATAGGAGCCTTACGCTCTTAACTGTGACAACCGCGGTAGAGAGTTCCTGTGCGTCAGCCTCCTCTGCTCCCCAACTAAACCCCCATCAGGCGTTGTTCTTCCCTGGACTTCTCTCTGCTTCGCTCTTTCCCATTGGATCCCTCTTGCACCCCCCCCCCCTATACGGGCCTGTTCTAAGCACAGTATTATACCTGGTGCAATTGTTGTTGTACCTTGGTTTGTTCCACCAGACCAGCATCAATCCTCTTCAACAATGACTACCCAATAACAAAAAGACAACATAGCTCATGTCCTCGCTGTTCACCCTCCCCAGACCGTCAGCAACATTTGGAACCAGAATCCTCTTTACTCTCAATCCCCAGGTTCAATATCATTCTTAGGCAGAACACTTCCTGGTTGCGGCAGTGTTCCCTATGTCATGGACCATTTTGATGGCACCACTCCCCCTGATCGGCTGATCCCACCCACAAAACTGAGTGGGATGAAATTGATGCCATCGTTTTATCTTGGAATTACGGCACTATTACCCAAGATCTGCTCCTTAGAATCCTCATGCCTGGTTCTACTGCGTGAGAAGTTGGCTATGCATCAAGAACCACTTTCATGACAACAGAAGCGTCCGTGCGGCAGATTCGGAACACCAATTTGGTCCCACGTACCTGTGTGATTTCACTTCAGTTGGTCCATACTACCAACGACTTAAGATGTTGTCCAACCAACTTTCAGATTTTGATCACAGAGTGAGTGATCAAAGCTTAGTTCTTCAACTAATCAATGGTTTTGACCCCGACACTGGATACTATTGGCAGCATCATTAGCAACACCTCATCGCTGCCATCTTTTGACACAGCATGAAGTATGCTCTTTTGTGAGGATTCTCGTTGTGCCCATGCTAGAACTACAGAATAGTAGCCTATAGTAGTTACTCCACACTCTCCTGCCCCACTCCGAACGACAACGACAGTAATCATGGCAATAAACTTTGCAACTGTGGCAACGACACTCATGACACTCCCTCTGAGCAGTTCCAAGACTTACCACATATGCCTAATCCTACTTGGCACATGGACTCCGGGGCCACTTCTCACATGACTTTCTGAGCACATGTACTCTCCATACCATTTCTAGTTCAAGTATTGTTGACTGCTTATGTTGGCAATGGTAAAAGCATTCTTGTTATCGGCACAAGCCTAGCCTCTTTCCGCCAACCTCCCTCTTCGTAATGTCCTTCACACACCTCACATCATTAAAAACCTTATTTCCGTTCGTCAATTTACCAAATACAACAATTCATCTATCCAATTTGATCCTCATGAAGGATCTCGAACGGGAGGCACAATCATGATATGCAATAGCTCAAGCAACCTTTATCCCGTCTCCACTCTCCCTCGGCTTCCATCTACACCTCCGGTGTCTCTAGCGGCTCTTTCATCTCAAAACTAGCATCAACGTCTACATCACCCAGGCGCTCACGTTTTTAGTTTCCTTCATGGTAAAAACGTGATCCCTTGTAATAAAAAACTTTGCTCCAATAGTTTGTGTTCCTCATGTCAGATTGCTACACACATTTGTAATAAGGAGCTTCGCTCCAATAGTTATGTCAACATGTCGTCATCAACACTCTTTGTCTACCCCCCATCTCCTCTACGATCAGACAACACACATACTACCCAAGGCTCTCCTTCTGGGATGTTTCCATTCTTCTTTCTAAAAACAATGTGGTTTCACACCACCCATCTTAATTTGGAGGGGGATGACGGTAGCTGGGCAGGTTCTTTGGCCGAAAGTGGTTTCCACACGAATGGATACAAGAGGAGTCAAAAGTGGAGAAATATTGGAAGTCAATAGACAATGAGTTGGCACTAGAGATTGAAGAAAAAAAGGTGTTGAGGAGGTTGGAAAACTCGAATGTTTGGAGCTGCAAAAAGGCAACATCAGCCGTTGGTGAACCGAACTCGCCAAGTTCAATGGCGATGGGCGTGAGGCAGTTAGGTACAGTGGCAAAATCCAGGAGGGTATTCGACCGCAATCTACATAAATGCCAATCTCGATGTCGATGGGGGAATTGACGATAAGGAGAGGTTGGTTTGAAGACGCTCATCAGGAACCACCGCCGCCAACGCTAGTCAACCAGTCAATATTGGCAGGCCGGTAGGAGAATTGGGGGGTGGGGGGTAGTATAAATAAAGTGACAGGCAATTCACAGCATTCTGTTCTGTGAACTCAATTGAGCGAGAAACTGCTTTGGGAAGTGTAATTTTACCAAATACTTATCCGGTAAGTATTTAGCAGTAAAATTTAACATTATTATTTACTTACCGGGTAAGATTTTAGTCCAATATCGTATACAACAATTTACCCCGCTTATTATGGTAAGAATTGTCTTCCGGCAGAGTGTGCGTATATCTCATACTTGTCTATCTGCTTTTGCACATGCTCAAGTTCTTGGGACACATGATCTATGATAAAAATAGCAATGCCAACTATAATATCTCCATCCTTACATCCCCCAAGAAAGATGGTTGGTGGCACCAACATCAACATGACACCCAATTATACTCTTTGTTCCTATACATACCCATTTTTCCAGAAAATCACCTGTCCATTAGTACAAACACCAAAACCATAAATGTTCCCACCCATTCAGTTCTTTAGGTAGCCTAAAGACCGTTGATACATGTCATAAGTGTAGAGTCATGTATAAGTTAGATAACCATCTTATGCATTATCATGTTGAAGGAAAAAAAGTACAGTTATATATATATATATATATATATATATATATATATATAGCCATAGGTTCATTTGAGAAGTGGCAAGTATTTGAAAAGTAGAGAAATGATCATAGCTCTTCATTTGGTCAAGATTTACGGTTTTAATTGTGAAACACCGGATAATTCCTCGCATGGTATGTGGAAGATAGAACGGTAGTTCGTGACTTTTACATATAGGGGGCAAAACAAGTGTATATGTGAACCCGTGTGATTCACATATAAACTATATGTTCATATTTGAACCCATGTGATTCACATATGAACTAATTAACATATGAACTATGGGTTCACATATGAACTATGGGTTCACATATGAACTATGGGTTCACATATGCACTTGTTTGCCGCCTATTTGTAGAAGTTATGAAACTACCCCTTTATTTTTTTGCTTGACCAGTCAAAGCCACAAATCTTGACTAGTTGAAGCCGCAATTCTTGACCAATTTTGACCGTATGAAGGGCTAAGATCACTTCTTTACTTCTCAAATACTTACCACATCTCAAATAAACCCTCTCCATATATATATATATATATATATATATATTCCTCATTCCACAAAAGCAGAAATAAAGTCCCTCCAATTTAGTAGCAATGATCAACATTTGCTTATTTTGTATGTCTGCCAATTGAAAGAGGTATAATCACATATATTGGTGTTGGAATAGTCAAATGTACCTATGACCCATGTGACAATGAAATCAAATCGGTTCTGACTATCCTTCCAATAGTTTTCAAATCCATATGTATAAACTTTCAGAGCCATCTCAAGTACATATATCCAACCTGCATGCAAAAAAAAATATTAATTTTGCTATATGAACTACCATATTACTTCAAAGCACAAAAATCATAGACATTTGATTTCCTCAAACCTTGTATAAATATATGTATCAGTGTATGTAAATTGAATCAAGAGAAATACAATCACTATTGATTTCATGGTATCAGAGCTAGAGATTTTATGAGATTTGTTTAGGTTTTTTTTAATATGATCGCCGCTAATCACCTTGGGAAAGCTAATTAGTCGTTGTTCAATCTCACAGCCAACACTGCTAGCCTCAGACAACCCTAGTCGGCGTACCCGGTGAGTACGGTCGTCATCCGACCAACGTGTGAGCCCCACGTGCCATCTGCCACCCACGTGCTTCCACCCTCGTTCTTTTCCATATTGGTTCTTCGTTTTGGCAAGCCGTGGTTCAACTGCTTGGGAAAGTAGTTTTTTTTCCCAAGTTTTGGTACTTCTATTCGCCCTACAAAGTTTGTTTCATCTTGGGTTCTTCTGTTCAGCCCTACAGAGTTTGGCAAGTTCCTAACTTTTGCTTGGGAAATTTGTATTCGAGACTTTTTTGGTTCTCTGTGTTGTACAACCCTTGGTGAAGTTTGACCACAGTTGGTGACACCATTGCATATTTCAGTTGATTTTGCTGCCAATCAATCCCCAAATTTTGTTTGGTCGATTCCGTTGGTCACGATCTTTGCAATCTGATCCAAGTACAGTTGAGGCCGCCATTGCTTTTCTCTTCAGGAGACTGTTTATCTTGATTGCAACATTTTCTTGGTGATTGTTTTTCTTGATTGCATCATTTTCTTGGTGACTATGGGGGATAAGACACCCGCTGCTACTGCCTTTAAGGAGACAGGTAAAACTACTCGATGCCTTTTATTTGTCTACATCCAAATGGGTTATTAATTCCGGTGCTTCGAACCACATGACTGGTAATCCTAATCTCTTTTCTGAATTCTATAACCATGCACCCTCATCTCATGTCATGAATGCTGATAGATCTAATCCACCCGTTCTTGGTTCAGGCACTGTTAAACTCACTCCGTCTATTTCCTTATCTTCAGTTTTAAGCCTTCCTAAGTTCTCTTTTAATTTGTTGTCTGTCAGTAAGATAACGCACAACTTAAATTGCAGCGTTTCATTCTTCTGGATCATTGTGTTTTTCATGATCTTTCGACGAAGCAAATAATTGGTAAAGGACAGGAATTTGATGGCCTTTATATATTTGAACCTCAGGCACTGAACGCCTTCATATGCTCCAAGTCTTCTTTATTTCCATTTGAGGTACATTGTCGGTTAGGTCATCCCTCCCTTGAGAATTTGAAGAAACTTTGTCCCCAAATAAGGATATAGATACGTGGAATTGATACGATGAATATAATCCCTGATTTCTTGGGATTATTTTTCCTTTTGTAACAGATTTGGTAGATATTTGAATAGTTTGGTAAGTTTCCTTGTATGTTATCAAATCCCTTAAATTATGGGATTCTAGTTAGGTCTCTAAGTTGTATAAATACCCCTATTGCTTTTCAATGAGAATAACAACATATTTTCTCTGAAATTACAAGATATTATTTTAAGGATATAGTATATATAATTATTATATAGTAGCTATTTCTCATCTATCGTCTTTATCGTGTGACTCTTGTCAGTTGGCCAAACATCATCGTGTTCTTTTAGGTCTGAGTGTTAATATGTGGGTTCATTTGAGTTAGTCCATTGATGTTTGGGATCTGTGTCTTGTTACTTCAAAAACAGGTTTCATGTATTTTGTTACTTTTGTTGATGATTACTCTCATATTACCTGTTTGGGAGTACGGGGAAGTATGTCGCCTTCAGAAATCCTTGTATGGATTGAGGTAGAGTCCTCGAGCATGGTTTGGAAAATTCAGCCGAGTTATTTTGAAATATGGAATGAAAAGGTGCAAGTCTGATCATGCAGTTTTCTACAAGCATCCTGAAAATAATGTGATCCTACTTGTAGCATATGTTGATGATATTACGATTATTGGAAGTGATAGTCGAGGCATATCAAAACTAAAGATGTTCCTTCAATCTCACTTCATGACAAAGGATTTGGGACCACTGATATATTTCCTTAGAGTAGAGATCATGAGGAACATGAGGGGGATCTTATCATAGAGGAAATATGTTCTCGATCTTAGACGTCATGGCCATGGTAAGGTAGAATGTTTCACTTGCCTATTTGAAGCTTTTTCAGTTGCGGACTATGGAGGATGCAAAAATGATAGTAGATCCACCTCAGGGTATTATGTGTTTGTTGGGGGGAAATTGGTTTCATGGAGTAAGAAACAAAATGTGGTATTTCGGTCCATGGCTAAATAAGAATATAGAGCAATGGGCGACTCGATTTATGAGATAGCATGGATATATCAACTACTTAAGGAAATTGGCTATGTGATTGCACTTCCTGCAAAACTTTGGTGTGATAACCAGGCAACACTTCATATTGCTTCAAATCCTGTTTTTCATGACCGAACGAAGCATATTGAAATCGATTGTCATTTCGTTCGAGAAAAGATTGAAGATGGGTTCATTGCAACAGAACATGTTCCATCAATAGATCAGTTAGGAGACATTTTCACATAAGTCGTGAATGGGAAAGGTATTGACTATGTTTGTAACAAGCAAGGCATGGTCAATATCTATGCTCCAGCTTAAGGGGGAGTGTCATGGAATCAACAAGAAAAGGAAACAAAATATTTTAAATTAGGAAATTATAGAGATTTGATTTCCTCAACGTTGTTTAAATATATGTATTGGTGTATGTTAATCGAGTCAAAAGAAATACAATCACTACTGATTTCATTCTGAAATCAGACCTCTTTAACCACCTCACATACTAAAAATATTATAGTACAACTCATATCATCTTAGACTAGAAAGGATTAAACGAAGTATTCAATGCTGATGGTAAATTGAAAAAATTCACTTTTGATGATGTATTCTGGTAATGATGGCCATGAATTTGGCTATATGTTGGGACATATGAGCTAAATCTTGAAGAGTGAAATATAGGACATCTACATATTTACTTCATTTATCTCTCAGCCTATCAACTCTTCACCGTTCAATATCCTTTTTCCACTTTTGGATACAGATTTATATCACTACACATGGAATTCTTTGTTAAATTTGTTTCTCCAACCATGGTTGGAAACATTTGGTTCATATGCATCTCCCATGAAAGTCTCTCCTCAATTTAATCAAAGTCAACTACAATGCTCAATGATTCTGATGGGTGGTATATATGTCGTACACAATTTTGACTAACAGCATCACAACTCTGCAGTGGGTTCTCTAAAATATGCTTTAAATTGTATGCAATGCACTAATGCTAATATGAATACCATTTTGTAGTATGGGAGTGGTTTCTGTGTAAATGCTACCTATACACTCTTTATTAGAAATTCTTACTCATCCTCATTAGAAATCTTCAAGGTAGGTTTTATATAAATAAAGTTTCCTAATTGTTAAGAAACTAAAACTCTCCTAGAATTAGCATAAAGAAAAAGCTAATAAAAAATATTAGGCTAATCTACAACTTTATCTCCTATATGCACCCCTCAAGTTTGGCATAAATATTTACAAGACCCAACTTGTTGATATTCTATGAGAGCTTGGTTTGAGAAATCCTTTTGTAAGGATATCAGCCACTTGCTACATGGTTAGAACATACGGCAGCATATCATTCCATTTGCTAACTTTTCTAATGTGAACCTAGTTTAAGAACCTGGAAATGGTGATATGTAATCCAACAGCAACACTGCAGAACTATTTTCCATCAAAACCACACTCCATGATTTACATCAAGGAGAATTATCTGTGTGCCAGCTACAATTACTAACTAGGTATTCTTGATCTTAATCAAGTCCGTGAATGGAAGTGCCCCGAAGATCAAGCTAGAATTTAGAAAAAAGGTAGAGATGGAAATAATATTCAACCTCCTTACGGGACTCAACAAAAGGTCGGATGACATCCAAGGACGAATTCTATAAATCAAACAATTGTCGGCCATGGGAATTCGCCACAGATGTAAGAAAGCCATGAAGGGAACGTTCCCTTCAAACTTACAAGCTGACCAATCTGTTCATGCTGCATGAGGACCCTCATATCATCACTCAAGTTCACCACCCAGAGGAATCACTCATCATAATAAGATGATGAAAGACCCAAAAGTGGAAGGCCCTTGTGTGAACACTACAACAAACTTCTCCATGTCGGGGATATTTGTTGCATCCCCTCTAATCTCTTCCACCCCAAGTACAAGAAATATTGTTCAACCACATCTTCATCCGGCAGCCTTCATTGTTATAAATGAATCTTCACCATCAAGAATAGTGGATTCTTGTGCATCAGATCATATGAATGAAAATTTACAACTGTTTGATGAGTTAAAACTGTGCTCCTCAAATCCATTCATCCACATGGCCGAGCTGCTCGAAAGTATTAAACCTCGGTTCCATCAAAGTATCATCAAATATCACTCTCGAATCTTCTCTCTTTGTTATCAATCGTAATTGCAATTTATAATATGATAGTAAACTCACTCAAGACAATATTGCATTACTAAGTTTTCATACCGATGATTGTGTTTTTCTGGATTTAGACTCGGCTAGAGGATTGGCAATTCTGAGATTTGTGCATGTGTGTACCTACTTAAAATGCAACATGTTTGATGTGGCTCCACAAGCCACACCTGCCTTGCTTCATCCAACTCGACCAATTATCAAGCATCATGTCAAGACCAACAAAAAGTTTATTCGCTTTGATTCAAATAGAGATGTTGAGATCTTAAATCTACATCCTCGTCTAGGTTATCCCAATTTTATTCATCTATCTCGATTAAACCTATCATCATCCAGAGATGAAAACCCCTTTTTGTTTCAATGTAAAATTCGTTAATACTCAAAACAGACACGCACCATCTGCTCACCTCAACCACACACACAGTCTAACCCTTTTATTTGAAAAATCATGACATTAAGGGGATAAACAAGAGTAGACCCATGTCGCATGAGAAAGGTCATCAGAAAATGTAACAAAATATTTAAATTCACTAGTAGAAGTTACGGGACAAAGTCCCCATACATCCAATTGAATCAACTGAAATAAAGTGGTGACACTACTAGACTCTCTAGGGGGATAGGGACAACGGGTGTGTTTACCTAACTGACATGCCTCAAAAAAGGTCTCAATTGTTTCGAAACAGGCAAAGAAGGGTGTTCTAGCCAACAAGTGAGCCTCCCTGATATTGGAATTACAAAGATGTGTTGTTGAAGATCGCAACCGGACAAACCTGTTCCAATCAGCTTCTCTATTCCCATGAAAAGGGGTTACTGAACAGTTATGCTTTTTTGTAATTTGGTTAATAAATATATTAGACTATCCGGAAAGGTGGACACAAATCCATTAGCAAGTTGAACCGTAGTTTGGGTTATATCAGTATTGAGATTGGATATAAGGTCTTTGTTCCTAGTCATATGATGTGTGGCTCATGAATCAATAATCCATGATGTTGAGCATGTTGAAAAAGAGGCATAATGTATAGTAGATGAAACATGACTAGAAGACCCATGTTGGAATACAGAGGCATTTTTATTGTGCAAAGTGTAAGTGGGGGTAGCATTATCTACAGATGCTACCTTGGCTACATCTTTGTTATAAGATAGTTAAAAGAAATGTTTAGGACTTGTGGTTCCATCGCACTCCATAGGGCTATTCAGATATCACTAGTGTTTCCATTCTCGAGTTTTAGGATTCAGAGAATCCTTGGTTAAATTATCATCTTTGTCCAAACTTCCAAGACCAGTTTAGACAAACATACTCCACTGAGCCCAGTTTGTAGAGTTAAGTTTTACTGGAATCTTTAACCTAGTAGAAAAACTAATTATACCCGGAATGGAGAAGTCATGTGAAGTCGATTGTTGAGTTTTGTCTGTAGGTGACGTTGAACTTATGGAACACAGTGTGGCGGCACCAGTTTCGACGGTGGCGGCAGAGGCTAGCGATGAGGACACAGGGATGACGGTCTGGGCGTGGTTGGCATCTACAGCGGCGGATTTGGACAAGAATGCCAGTGGTGGCGGATTTGGGCAAAGAAGTCAGCGGCTAGGTTTCTAGCGACTTCCAGGAGGCTAGGGTTCAGTTCTAACGGTGGGGGCTAGGGTTCTGGCAAGTTCCAACGCCAACTAGGGTTCCATCATTACCATGTAAAATACTCAAATCATGTGATATTTATCTTATTTCTTTCTAAAAGAGATTAAATAATATACATACCATCAAGAAGCCCGAATAAGGAAATACTAACACTACTACTAAGAAAGGTGAACCCTACTTTACAATATTTAACAGTTGCTAACCTAGATTGGTCAGTGCACCAACTATAAGTAAAGGCACTATCCTTAACGGTGAGTTTGAAGAAGTTTTTACAGCCACATCTCAAAGAAAAGTATGCAAACTCAAAAAACCTCTCTTCGGCCTTAAACAACGCCCCCTGGTGCATGGTCTTTGATAGGTTTTCTAGAGGTCTCATGGTCTATGTTGATGGCATAGTCCCGAACAACAATGATCACATAAACGTTGATTATATCAAAAGCCTGTTGTCAAGGGAATTTGAGACTAAAGGTCTTTGGAATTTGAAGTACTTTAGAATAAAAGTCGGTAGATCAAACAAAGGAGTATTCATCTCTCAAAGAAAGTATGTCCTAAACCTCCTAAAAGAAATAGGAATATGCTAGGGTACCCAACTCACGCTAATGGATCCATACAGCAAAGTAGGATCCAAACAAGACATTACTAGGGTCTATGATGTTAATCGCACAACTACAGCGGTGCTATATCGGTAGTATCACGGTTCGTGGTGGTAAGAGGAATAGCGGTGGTCAAATTGCGGCCTCAAATCGCGGTGCCGCAAAAATCGGCGCTATATGCCGCTATTCGCCCGCAATTTCTGGGTGGTATAGTAGTGAAAATACCGTTGCATCTGAGGATTTTTAGGCTTTTTGGCTTGGTTAAACTTGTGATTATAATTGTTGGGCTTATTCAACGATGGTTTTTTTAGGTTTTTGGGCTTATTTTTCAGGCTGTAGTTCGCCAATCGTTGTTCCTCTCGTCCTTTGCTCTGCAATCGATACAATTCGAGTTACAAACTTACTTTTCAAATTTTTTTTGTGTGAAACTTACTTGTTAAGTTATGTATGCATAGATACATACATATATATAACTCTAATAATTATATGAACTGCTATACCACCTCTTTACCATCGCGATAACCGCTATTACAAATGACAGTACTGACCCGCAATTTCGAATTTTGACCGCCGTAACAGCATAGACTAGGATAGAGAAAGGAAGGTATCAAAGATTAGTGGGAAAACTAATCTACCTTTCACACACAAGACCCGGCATAAGGTTCTCAATAAGTGTTGTAGCCAATTTATGAGCAATCCCATAATGCAACACATGGAGGAACATATCAAACCCTAAGGTATCTCAAAGGTATACAGGGCAAAGGAATAGTATTTACTAAAAGTTCAAATAAAAAAATAAAAAGTGTCAACCGATGCAGATCGATTTGAATCTCTCTTTAATGGGAGGTCTACCTTAGGATACTATACATTTGTATGGGGCCATCTCATCATATGGAGCAGTAAGAAACAATGCATTGTTACAAGAAGTAGTGGAAAAGCAGAGTATCAAGCAATGGCATAAGAAATAAGTGAAGGGATGTGGCTTTAAAGACTACTCAATTAACTTAAAGTTGAGACTTTTCCAATTCCAAAAAAAGCAACTGGATCAGTGGTTGGATCAACTACGCAAGTAGCATACTCGGAAATAGAGTTTTCAGAAAAACTTGCTAGTGAAGGAAGACCTCCTAGGGATAAGTGACATAGGACTAAAGAGAGAGCCAAAAAAGGATCTTTCATGTATAATCCTGTATAATCTCAAATGTTCTCAGTTATGGTACAGAGTCAATCACACTCTTGTGCAACAACCAAGCAGATATATGTATTGCAAAAAATCAATAACCTTGGAGACGCGCCATCCAAACAACAAAATGCAGATTTCCTAACTAAAGCTTTTCACATACCTGCGTTTGAAACTCTATACTCCATGTTGGGAATGATCAATATATACTCCCCGTTTGACGGGGTGTAGAAATATTCAAAATCTTTGCAATTAGTTAAGATTTATTAGTTCATTATTTAGAAGATTAAAAGAATAATTTTAATTGTAGATGGCAATTGTATCATGAATGTTATATATTTGTGGTGGAATCCTTTTCTTGATTTTAAGATCCTATTAAGTGTATAAATGGCCCATGTGCCTTCCTCTTTCAGGATAAGAAAGATAAAGATTCCATAATATCTCTCATTGTTCTACCAATGTTGATGATGTGAATTGCAGGTCAGGTAGAAAAGACTATTAATGTAATGGAACATTTAGTCAGAATCTGATAATAGGAATCATCATTTCCTTGTTTCCCTCACAAACTAATTTTGTTTCACACCCAATTGTTATTTTCCGTCCCAAACTAAATATGCCACACCTGGTGTGAGGCAGAATTTAAAGAACGGTAATAAGGATAAAAATAACCAAGTTTCTTAAAGCTTCACACACACGATACCTATAACCCCATGGGTTCTTCACATCAATGGGAGGGTAATATGATCGATCAAAATTAAGGTTTCAACGAGTTAGAACATAACTTGCTTATCGTATACCATAAAGCTACAGAAAGGAAAAATGTAAAGGCAATGTGAAACATGTGATTACAGTTCTAGCTGCATGGATAACATAGGCATTTTAGTTATACAACAGAGGTAGATACTAAGCCAAGTATTCCTGAATGCTTGTAAATTTTTAAATGGGAGAATATAAGTCTCATTTTTTCATTTATTTCAATAGATAAACAGCTTTTGGGAATGCCGTGACGAGTTAAAAATTTAATGTTCCTTGGGCAACATGAAAAAATCTAATCAACTTGAGTACTCTTAGTAAGTAATCAAACACCTAAGGAGCCTAAGCTAATACAAATCAGCAGCATATTCTTAATAAGAGAATCATTAGCAAAATGCTGTTTACTTGTCGAACACAACCTCAAAATCCATATAAATTTATTAAGCTCGTATTTGTCATGGAAAGGCATTGCCCATCAGGATTATATCAGATGGCAGTAAGATTCCTTTTCTATTTAGATTGTATAAGAAGACAAAATGTTTCATGCTCCAATACTAGAAAGTGCCACGCCATGCAGATTAACTCTGGATGAGATGATGATATGTTACACAAAGTCACAAACCATAAAAGTAATAGTTAAATGGTGTGCTAATGAAGAGTCAAAAGGAGTACTTTACCAAAAACAAACTCCAGCTTCTGCCAGAATTTCTGACCAGAGTTGTTTTGTATATCAAGCTGGCAGAGAGTTCAAAGTTACAAGATCAGTTAAGTAATTGATTCAAAAGTTGCATCGATAATAGCAGCAGGCTCATATTGCCATGTTAGCAAGCACTAATGTTGTTAATATATTTGATAAAATTAAAAGTAAAGTTAGCAAGCACTAGTGTTGTTACCTATATTTGATAAATTTAAAAGTAAAGTTAGCAAGCACTAGTGTTGTTAACTATATTTGATAAATTCAAAAATGAAGACCCAAGTATGTTGATCAAAGTAAATTTAGGTAAGCATCTGTTCTCCAAGGATTTAGGCCATACCGTTGTTTCAATAATAACAGCAACCAGATTCAAGAGGAGAATAACAGCAACCCCATTTCCAAACTTGGGGCTTTGTACAAAGCCTTTGAGAGTTTCAGATAAGGAAGAATTGTAGAAGGGGAATTTTTTTAGCCAAGGTTCCTGCAAATTGAAGGCACAAAGTGAAAGAAAGCTGAGTTAGATACATCATTTTGTTATTCCATGTGAAATTGAAAAAGACGCCTCTCATGAATACCAACTTACTGTATCCTCCTTTTGAAATTTTAAGGCAATTGCATTGCAAAGATCATTAAATTCTTCTGCGTTAATCTACATGTAAAAGATCAGAATAAACTAAGACAATAGACCATCAGTATCAATTAAAAAATATATATTTTAGAAAAAATAGATGTGTTGCAAGCTATAGCAACTCTATGTGGTCTGCAAAGGCAACTTTAAATGCAATGCACACTAAGCAAGAAATACAAATAAAATACAACACACCAGGCAAGAAAGAACTTTCATGGTAAGAGATGCAACATTGTGACAAAGAGGCACATATAAATGATGAGAGTCGGATAAATGCTTGAGGTCCAAACACAATTCAAGTTAGCAAAAGTAATACTTCCCTGTCAGAAAATAGATGTCCACGATGAGAAAGGCACAATGTTTTAGAGAAGTGTAATTATTACACTTTTGATCAACAAAACAACAGTTTTACCCTTAATAATAGAAAAAAGAGTAATTCATATCTCTATCTAATAATAAGGGTAGAATTGGAAAATAGGCACTTATTTAATGAAGTGGACACGTATTTTGGGACAAACTAAGACACAGAACACTTATTTTGAGACGAAGGGAATAGAACCTTATTTCCCCTCACTTAAAAGAAAATGACAGGAAATAAAATACATAATGCCCCTCACTTAACAGAAAATGACAGAAAATTAAATACAAAATACAAACGTGAACACTTGTTTCATATAGTTTATTTTTTATTTTTAAAAAGGAAAATGACTATAAATGGAAGAAAACAAAATATGCCCCTCATTTAACGGACTTCCTTTAACTGCCTTTGGGCCAGGGACGAAAACCTAAACGAATTGCAAACTGCAGTGACAAGAACCGTAATTAATGAAGACCACAGATGAAAACTAAAACTTTCATGAAACCACAAGGACGAAAAAACATAATTTACTTTATTATAAGAAGTTTAGGGATAAACGACCAATCTTGTATTGAACTGACATATAAGCAAAACATACTATTCACATGCATGTTGGGTTCATACGATAGCGAGTGTATTGAACTGACGTATAAGCAAAACATACTATTCACATGCATGTTGGGTTCATACGATAGCGAGAAAGAATTAAGGGATGAGAACATATGCACAACATTGGAAAAGGATGACGTCAACAACCCTTTCCAACAAGAGGCTATAAACAAAAATATACCTTAAAATCGCGACTGTCATCCAGTGCATCAAATATCAACTCAAAATCATCTTTTGATATTTTTGGCAGCGTCCTGAATAAAAGGTGCTTTTTAGTGCCCAAAATAGAAAAACTACAACATGGGTGGCACAATCACAATATTAATAATGTATAAAAGAAGAATATTACCAACCAAATGAAAAATAAGATCCATATATAAACATCTTTACCCATATTTAAACCTCCTTTGTCAACTATAAAAACAGATCAACTTGTTGAAATCTTTGCTAAATCCCTACGCTGTCGTAACATACATATGTGACAAGATGGATGAATATGATGTATACGTTCCACCTTGAGGGGGAGTGTTGAGATTATGTAAACCCCTTGACTCAAGCTGTATATCCCATGGATCAGTGGGATCAATTCACTTGAAACAATGGGATGATTGTTTCCTAAAATATAGGCAAACTAAATGCCCAAGTGTTTGAAGGTCTTGTACAAAATGAAATCAAGTAGAAATATTTTTAGTTTCATAATATGTAGTTTGTAAGAAATCAGAGACTTGAACCTCAACTGCCTTCTAGGAAGGAGAGAAGCTTGATCACGAAGGGAATCATGGTGCTTCAAAAGAAGCATGTGTTAGACTTGTTGAAGGACAGGCTATAAACCAAATTCAACTCCTACATACCAAATTCAAAAATAGGAAGAAAATAAGACGATAGTCTAGTCAACAGTTGAGACTTAAGAGGTTGCTGGGAAAACTAATATATTTCTATCACATAAAGCCTGCTTCTAGTTCTGCATTGCGTACAGTGAACCAATTCATGGACAACCCAACCCAAGAACTTAAGCTAGATGTAGAGTGCTAAGTTACTTGAAGATGACTCCTGGCAAGGTCCATTTTTACGAACATACTGGAGAGGGAGATGGAAGTCTATCTAGATACAAACTTTGTTGGCTGAGAATCATTTATGCAATCGACTAGTGGTATTGTTTTCAAGTCACTACGTCTTCCAAAACAAAAGCATGTTCTTTACCCCTGTCCGCAGGCTGTCCCTTTGGCAAAATGAACGCCACTTCACTCTCCTTCAGCACTTCTTTTTAATTCCGCTGTTTCTCAGTCTCCTTCCTGCTCCAAATCAGTAATGAACCTAAACTCCACCAACACTCCATTTCCTTCTTGTCTCATGGTTCTCCCCATTGCTTCCAGAGGTACCAAGGTTTTTCCATCGACAATTGAATGTGATTTCTCCTCACCTTCCCTCGTCTTGTCTTTCCAATTACACGGAACTTTGGACGGGGTGTAGCTGGATCACTCAAAGCGATTGATCTCGATCCGTTGCCTATTCTGAATACTCCCTCAGTCCTCGATCAAGGCGGTCAGAAGAGAATCGTGAATGAAAACGTACAACCGAGTTGGTAGTTTGAGCCCACCGGCCTGATGCTTCCCTGAACTGTCAGTCTGTCACATCGGACACCCGTGGGCCAGATTGGGTCTGCTTCCCATTTACATATCTAAACGGATTTGAAGAACCGTTCCATCCAGCAATATCATTCGCTCCAAATCCATCTCAAAACAAAGAACCCGTTCATCAAAAAACGAAGCAATTACAATATTCACGACCATGACAATGACCTTTTACGATGTGCTCCTACAATGAAAGTGATCACTTTTTGTTGTTTTACGATGGTAAGTCATCGTATTTGTTATCTTATGATGATTACCTATAATGACTTGTTAAATACCAGACCAGAACACCCACCCAAAAACATGAGAAACTCATGAACACCCTAAGAATACTAGTACAGCATACACATACACATATAAGTAATTGAAGATGTGTAAACGATATTAGGATATCGATTAGGTCTAGAATGTGGGGCATTGGGATCGATCAGATCTGGATTAGGAGTTCCCTTATTATGTAATTATTTTTAAAGGGTCCCGTAGTTGTAGTCTGTTTCTTCGATTCCTTCTTTAAGGTGGTAGCTTGGTTATTAATAAGGTTCCTTGTATTCAGTTTTTCATAAGAATGAAATATACGATTAAGCTATCACCTACTAATATTCTCTCGAAGCTTTTATGGTATCAGAGCTCTAACAGGCATTGATTTTTTTTTCTCAATCCTTCTTTTCCCATTTTTTTCTTAAAAACCTCCGTCGTGAACAGTACTCCGTCATGAACAGTACTCTCAATATGGATCTCAGCAGTGCCTTTGTTTCTGAAGCACAATCAGATATATCAGAAACCAATAACAGCCGAACCACCCTACAACACAAAATTTATCTTTTTCTGCCCCACTGCAAATCACGTCGTTCAAACTAAACGGCCGCAATTTTTCTGCCATGGTCCCCATCCATCCTAACGGTGATTCGTGGAAAAGGAAAAATCGGCTTTCTGAATGGTTCTGTCCCTCAACCAAAGGAAACCGATCCTACCTATTCCGCTTGGGATGTTCAGAAGTCAATGGTCATGACATGGCTAATCAACTCAATGGAGGATTCAATTGCAGAAATTTACCTTCTGTACCCTAAGGCCAAATCTATATGGGATGCAGTAGAACAGGCTTACTCCGACTTGGAAGACTCATCCCAGATGTTCTTCTCAGGACTCGAGCCCGTCGAGGGATCGATTACAACATATTTTACATCTCTAAAAAGAGTTTGGCAAGAACTCGATCTATTCATCAAACCAACTTGGGTTGACACTACGGATGTTGATACCTACCGTCAACTAATTGCACGGGAGAGAATCTACGACTTTCTCGCCGGCTTACATCCTTCCTATATGAGGTAAGTGAATGACTCCTTTTGGAAAAACCCCTTCCCAACATCGACGATATCTTTGGTGAAATTTGAAGGGAAGAAACTCGACGAGAAACTCGACGACTGGCCATGTCCACCAAACAAGAAACCACACCGTTATCTTCAGCAATGGCGTCCAAGGATGTGGATAAAAAAAAACCCGCTGCAATTCTCAATGGTGTGATCACTGCCAAAGCCCATACCACGCCAAAGACATGCTAGAAGCTCCATGGAAAGCAAGCAGATTGGGTACCTCAAAGACAAAGAAACCTGACTGATGGAAAAGCCTCCGCTGCAGCTCCCACCACAGGTCAACCACAGTCAGTCTCACCAGCTCAACTTGAATAGCTCGAGAAGTTGTTATCAGGCAACCCCACAGCGCATACAGGTATTGCCATGGTTTCCTTCTCTGGTCAGAACCCTTACAAACTCAAGACCCTGGATTATCGACTCAGGAGCTCCGACCACATGACGGGATAAGTTGTTTTTGTTCTCATACCACTTTTTGCACTCCACGGATGGTCCGAATCCCCGATGGTACCCTTTCCCCAATACTGGTAATCGGGTTCATTATCCTCAGCCCAGAATTCTGAGTAGATAACGTTCTTCACGAACCACAGTTTGCATGCAACCTAGTATCTGTTAACAAACTGACAACTGCAAACCAATGCAAAGCCATATTTTACACTTCAGGCCGAATGATTGGACATGCTAAGGAATACTCGGGTGTCTATTACTACTGGCAGCTTCATCCAAATATATGCTGCCAAGTAGATAGCAAGTCCAGACAACAAAAAGTTCTACTTCATTGCCACCTTGGTCACCCTAGTTTTCCATACCTTAGGCATTTATTTCCTAGTTTATTTGAACCCTTGGATAATTTTCACTGTGAGAGTTTCAATTAGCAAAACACACCATAACTTCATATACCCTTTTACCGTATTTTGTGTCAAAACCTTTTGCTCTCGTTCATAGTGATATTTGGGGTCCTTCTCGAGTAACGTCTTTAACTAATAAAAGGTAGTTTGTTACTTTCATATATGATCGTTCCCGTATGAGTTGGGTTTACCTTTTAAAAGATACATCTGGAACTTGTATTGTGTTTGAAACCTTTTATCAAATGATTAAAACCCACTTTGGAGCACCTATTCAGGTACTATGATCAGATAATGACAAAATATTTTAACTCTCCTTTAAATACGTTCACCAAGCTCGTGGCATTATTCATCAAAGTTCGTGTGAATACCCCTCGGCAAAATGGTGTATCTAAATGCAAAAACAGACATCTTATAAAGGTTTCTAGGGCTCTAATGTTTCAGTCAAACACTACACACCAATATTGGGGGGATGCAATCCTAACCTCATGCTTTCTTATCAATAGACTGCCATCCAGAGTTCTCAGTTATAAAACACCCCTAACCGTGCTTCAAAAGTGTTTCCAAGCCGATTCTTTACTAAACTCAATTTAGGGTTTTTGGTTGCACGGCATTTATCCATAATACTTAGCAAACCAAAGTAAACTTCACCAAAAATCCCATAAGTGTGTGTTTGTCGGGATACTCTTCAACCCAAAATGGCTATTGATCCTATTCACCAATCAATCATCGCTATTTTATCTCAAAATATGTTTCCTTTGTAGAAGACCAACCCTACTTCACCACAAAATCGGTTTAGGGGGAGAGTCTGGACAATGTTAACCCGATTGTTGTGGAAAATAAGCAAGGTTGGGAACCTATCATCCGAACATCCCTGCCCATCACCCACCATCACCAAACATTCAAATACCTAACCCAGAAAATCCCGAAAATCCAGAAAACCTAGAGTCATCACAGCCTTCTGATCAGAATACCACCAAACCATAGACTACTTTCGAACAGTTTGAGCAGGTCTATTCTAGAAGAAAAAAGGTTGTTGAAGCAGAAAATAGAGATCTCTAGGATCCTGCCATTCTATTTGACCCAAAATTAGGTACGAGTTATAACCTTGAGAATGATAGTCTTAATGTTCCAATTGCTTTAAGAAAAGGTTATGGATCATGCACTAAACATGTCGTTCCTAATTTTGTTGGATACTCTCACTTGTCCAAAGAAAGGCAGTGTTCTCTCAGTAATTCAGATTTTGAAGAACCAAAGAATATCAACGAAGCACTTAGCAAAACCGAGTGGTCTCAAGCTGTCCATGAAGAGATGAGAGCACTTGAGGCAAACGGAACTTGGGACAACATTGATCAACCAAAAGGTTAATAGGTGGTCGGATGTAGGTGGGTATTCACAACCAAGTACAATGTCGATGGCCCGATCGAATGACATAAGGCCCATTTGGTAGCAAAAGCCTACACTCGATCCTTTGGAATCGACTATCAGGGAACATTCACTCCAGTTGCAAAGATCGATACAATATGGGTACTATTATCACTTGCTGCTAATAAAGATTGGCCTCTACTGCAGTTGGACGTGAAAAACACCTTTCTGAAAAGGGATCTTAAAGAAGAAGTATACATGAGCTTACCACCCGTATTCGACGACCAGAGTAAAGAAGGAAAGGTGTGTTGACTCAAAAAGTCCCTATACGGCCTAAAGCAATCCCCGAGAGCATGGTTCGATCGCTTCACCAAACCTATTGTGCAACAAGGCTATACTCAAACGGAGGCTGATCATACTTTATTTCATCATTGACAAGGTGATATGGTAACCATACTCATTGTCTATGTTGATGACATTATAATAACAGGGAACAACAAGGATGAGATTGATCTTATAAAGCAAAGTCTGGCCAAAGAATTTGAAATGAAGGATCTTGGTCAGTTGCGTTACTTATTGGGTATGGAGATTGCAAGAAACTCCACAGGTATATCTGCAACTCAATGAAAATATATATTGGATCTACTAAAAGAAACTGGGATGTTGGGAACCAAACCGGCTGAGATTCCTATGAATGCTAAAAACAACTGCGAATTTCAGTGATGATCAACTAGTTGACAAAGGAAGATATCAAAGGTTAGTGATAAATTTTAATCTACTTATCTTACACCCGACCAGATCTTGCTTTCTTGGTCAGCCGTGTAAGCCATTTATGCACTCACTTACACAAAACATATGGGGGCAGTGTATAGGATCCTACGGTATCTAAAGGGAACCCCATGTAAAGGATTCAGGAAAAATGAAGGGAACAATACAGTTGATGTTTTCACGGATGCTTCTTGGAACAGTTCACCCGAAGATAGTAGATCCACCTCGGGCTATTGTAGCTTTGTAATGGGAAATTTAGTCACTTGGAGGAGTAAAAAACAGCCTTTACTGGCTAAGAGTAGCAACTTAGGGGCTGTTTACCAAATTTTCTATTAAGTCCTGTATGGATAAATTTGTCTGTCTGGATAAATTTGGCTGTCTGGATAAATTTGGGTTGCTGTTTACTTTTCTATCTGAATCAACAGTCTGAATAACAGAAATGACCAATTTACCCCTGAGGATTAACTATGGGCTTTTGAGAAAACTAATACAGAGCTCGTTGATCCCCCCTCTTCTCTCTTGACCTACTTCTACTACTGCACTAACCACTTGTACTCATTTAACGCAACCCACCTAATTTAACTAATGCACTTCTATTTTGTCTAGTTGACCCTCCAGTGTGTAACAAGCAACAATCGAAAATCATAGAACAGATGAACCAGTAGCAGCAGCAATCGAAAATCATAGAATAGATGAACATGACATCACATAGTAGCAGCAATCGAGCAGCGATAGAGAAACAATTTAGCAGCAAGAGAGCAATAATCGAGCTCCAATCAAGCAGCTAGGGTTTATTTCTAAAAGAAAATAATCGACGTATTTGAAGAGAAGTACTTACCTTTGCGATTTGAAATCGGCCGCTTAGGGTTCTAGACAGGAGAGCGTTGATGGTAGGGAGAGAGCGTCGATTGTAGGGAGAGAGGCGTGGGATGGGATGAAGGGTAGGGAATGTCTTTTTCTTGGCTTAACGTGGACAACCTATGGTTTTCATCTGGGCGAATAAGCCCATGTCTGGCCGAATAAGCCCGAAGTAAACAGGCTAAAATGACTGTGCGAATAAGCCCATTTATCCGGTAAGCTCATTAAGCCACAAGTAAACAGGCCCTTAGAATGTTATCTCAAGGAGCAGATGAGGCATTATGGTTGGAGCTACTTCTTGAAGAACTAGGTATCCAATTCAAAAGACCTATCAGTATTTTCTGTGACAAGAAGTCCGCCATAGGAATGTGTCTAAATCCTGTTCATCATGACCGTACTAAGCATGTAAGGATGGATAGACATTATATCAAAAAGAAGATTGGTGCAAAGGTCATTTACAGTAGAATACATTTCTACTTCTCAACAAACAGCGGACATTTTCACAAAAGCCTTATTCAAAACAGACTTCGAAAAGGTTGTTCACAAGCTTGGATCGTACAATTTGTACCATCCAGCTTGAGGGGGAGTGTAATGATATTAGGATATCGATTAGGTCTAGAATAAGAGGTATTGGAATCGATCAGGTCTAGATTAGGAGTTTCCTTATTATGTAATTATTTTATAAAGGGTCTCCTAGTTGTAGTTTGTTTCTTAGTTTCCATTTTTAGGGGGTAGCTTAGTTATTAATAGGGTTCCTTGTATTCTATTTTTCATAAGAGTGAAATATACAATTAAGCTTTCACCTATTAATATTCTCTCAAAGCTTTTAAGATGTTTCCTGTGTTATGCACACATGTGAATCCCGGACAAATTACTTGTATGCGTTGAATGTTTTCACTGAACCTGAACTTGTGTAATAGTATATAGGTTTTCTGACCTATCTATAAATATTGAAAGTAAGCCTATAAAGAGAATATAAACCACACGTTCTACTTCTACAGCTACACTTGATAACAAATATCACAAGATTCCTCAAAAGACTATTATTACCTGTATTTATTAAGTTCTTCAAATAATTGGATACATTGTTCCTTATCAAGAGTGCCAACAGCCTGTTTGATTTGAAAAAGAAGAAATGTAGATATAAATTTAGATTTAGATTGGATTGCTTTGGAGGAAATTAGTCAATACTCACTCACATTGTCATCAATGAGATTAAAGGCTCTCCCCAATATTCTTGTCCTCATTCGGTCCTTCTCCTCAATTTGTTTAACTAGCTGCAAACAACGGATGCAAGCTTTTCAGTTATAGTTAGGTAAAAAGGTGATACTATAAACAATTCATGCATGCAACAAATCGTGAACTGTATTTCTAGGTTGCAAACCTCAACATAAAATTGAAACTAATAGATGGCGTCTGGTAGTAATTAATAGAGACAAAGAAGTATGTACCTGAGATTTGAAGCTGTCATATACAACAGCAAGAACCAGGTTTGTCACAAAGTAAACACCCAGAAGCACATAAAGTACGAAAAAAAGAGAAGACCATCTTGATGATCTGGAAGAGGGTAACAGAATTCAGATGAAAACGTATATCATGGGGCACCATCACCATAAGTATTTTATTTTAAGATGGAAAAAGACTTGTTACATAAACATATATACTACGGATGGTAATAAATGAAGCTAAAAGCTTCATGGGGAACATAAAAGTCAATCAATATGGAGTACATACTAGAAAGACATATCCAACAAAAGCTTCAACCGTTAATGGATAAGCCTTTCTGGTAGAAAGGGTCACCACGGTCCTAGATCTGATCATAGAGTGTAATCCTTTGGTCATCCACGATGTTATAAATTAGATCTAACATGTATAGAAGACCCCAATTTGACTGCATCTACAGCAAGTTGGGCATGATTCACCTCTATGCTCCCTTGGTCTTTACATATACTTGGAGTGACAAGGCATGTGATTTTTTGATAATTTTATTTGATTAGATTTTATATCATTTCCTTTTCATGGTGTATTGAACGTAAATCAGGGGCTTCCCTTGTAATAAAAAGCAACATTACAACTCTAATTGTTTCAAAGTGCATGTTTCTCCATAATAATGCTTAGATATTAGTTTATGTGAACTTAAAAATTAGAGTATATTAATATTGGTATAGTTAGGTAGACCTGGGGACATTTGGCACTTTTCCCAAAAAGAAGAATCATATAGTCCATATTTGAGTAACTCACTTGTAGGCAGGAATCCAAACGTCTGGATTGTTGGAGGTGGTGAATAAAACAAACATTTGATACAACGTAGCAGGGTAAGAGAAAAAGATTGTAGTTCCTTGTTGGGTATCTTCAAAGATGACATAAGCTAACCAACTGGAAAACAGAAGAAACAGAAGCCACAAAGCCTGCATTCAAGAAACATTTATCAGCACTTATAAACGAAGATCCAAGTAAACAGTGCCCGTGTCAGCATCAAGGTAAGTAGAGAAGCAAAAATAAATTCATGATAAGATACTGGAATACAGACCAACACATTGAGATATGTGCCAACCATTCCACCCAAGACGACGAGGCTGTCTCGTAAGTCCCTAAGTCATGATAACAAAAAAAAATTAGTCTCATCAACATGTTTGGTCACCCAAATAGAAGCGGATGCGCATGAGCACCATTATAGGATCCAAACAGTTCTACCAACTGATTATCACATTCCATATTAGTGATTCACTTCACTTAAATATAGGACTACTCTCATGATGGGAAAGTTCCTTGAGTTTATGTACAACACAACAAAATCAAATGTTGTCCCGGCTACCTAGTTCTAGTCTTCTGGATACATAAGACTAGATTTATTATTCTGCTCTGGTGGGTTACAGGAATCATCCTTTTAATTTTCTTATCAGCATCTCATAATTTGATTCTAGTGTCACTCACTTGAGATACAATTAGCATCTATTCCAACAGTTTTCCTTCATTGGCACACTTCATGGTCTACATTTTCTCTCTGATAAGTCACATTTACCTGAATTCATTTTCCTAACTATATAAAGTAAACAGTAAGAACTGTTATCATTCCTTCTCTTAATGGATTCATCTTTATATCTAACTGGCAAAATATTTTATTCCAGAATAATTATGAAAAAAGTAGTGTAGGATCCCACATGTTTGAGGAACAAATAAGCAAGTTCTATTATGACTTATGAGAACCTGTAATCATATACAGAGCATGCATGGTCATAACTGTTGGATCTTTTTTACATAAACCACCCTCAATACTAATTTAATATTGTTACAAGTAGAGGATGAATTCCTAGATGTGTTTGTAATACTTCTAGCTTGGTTTTTGCTATTCTATTCATCTTTACTAATTAATTGGGTTTACCATTTACGGATGCAATTTAAATGCCTTTTAAAATTAGTACAAGTTGTATGGCTGATGTGAAGGACTAACTATTGAAAATACATCAGCATTTTGTCATATTGGAGATTTTTGTATGGAGTCACGCCATACCTGATATTCAAGATGAAGAAAAGTACCCTAAGATAAGGTGCAATTCTCAATGGAAGAGAATAGATGGCCAGTGGAGAGAGATAGAGAATATCAACTACTAAATCAGCAACCAGAATTATTAGTGCAATGATCTGACAAGATAACACAAGACATAAGCATTAGGTTGGTTTATAAGAAAGAAGGAATTAAATAACGTAGACTACATCTTTACCAGAAATAAAGCATGTAATACAAGTATACACAAAATCCCATGCTGTTGATTGATGTTTCCGAAAGTGCATAAATAACATGTTGTGGCTGGACCAAGTAAGCAACTACATGAAATTTCCTTCATTCTCTTATGTTCATGAAAAGGTCACATCAAGTGAGAAATACAAACATTTTGTCGGGGATGATAGCACTTATACCCCTTTTGAGTTGAAGAATACTCCACATATACATACGCACTTGAATTTGGATCTAATTTTCCCCGGTTTTGACTGTTGTACAAAAGGTTTTTGAATTTTCTATACATCATTGATAAGAAATGTACATAAACATATATTACTACAAGGAAACTATATTAGGAAACTACGTCGAAGTTAAGAAGAAAGATAAACCCTAATTATCAACTTTTAGCTCACAACTATGAAATATGAATATCAACAAAGGCTACACATTCAAATATGTGAGGAACAAAATCATTGTGACATGAAGATCTGAATAGAATGTGGCAAGTACATTTATTGGTTGGGAAGTGGCCAATTGATCACGGCTTTTATCGCGGAAAGGTCTACCGCCACCTTATCCCTTGAAATCATGTGACCCAAATACTTGATTTAATGCCTGGCAAAAATGCACTTCTTCTGATTAGCTTGTAACTCATGGCTATCTAACGCCTGCAATACCTTTAATACCTTCAATACCGTCGTCGCTACGTGCTCCTTCCATTGTTGCATTCTACACAAGGATATAATCAAAAATCACCGGCATGAAGCAACAGAGGATCGCCTTGAAAGCCTCGTTCATCAAAAAGTGGAACGTGGTTGGCGCATTGACAAGGCCGAAAAGCATGGATTTCGTAGTGGCCATCATGAGTCTGAAAAGTGCTCCTATGTACATCCTCCCCTCTTACTCGAAACCTAATGTCAGGTCTAGGTTGGACAAACGATCCCGTTTAACTCATCAAGCAATTCAACCATTACAGGATTTGGAAGCTTATATGATACGATTTCTTTATGCAAAGCTCGGTAGTCGACGCAAAAGTGCTAACTCCCATCTTATTCTTAACCAATCCCTGGGGTCGAAAATAGTGGTTGGATGTATGATTCCCTTTACCAACATTTCTCTCACCAATTTTTTCTATCTCGTCATTTCGTATTTGGGGGTATCAGTAAGGTCTCACTGGAGGTGTGCAGTCGCTTCAAACTATGACATGTTCATGGCTTTTCTACGAGGGTTAAAGTTGAAGGCATGTGAAAAACCTCCTCAAACTTGGTTAGCACCTCAATTGGTTGCATTCAGTAGTAACACTAACAAACTCCCATACTTCCACCATTATCCCGAACCCCTCCTGCTTCAAGGTTTGTGATACGGCTCAGCCCGACCCACATTGGAGTCGGATATATTAGCGTCACAAAAGAGAGGCAAGAAACAAGTAGAGGGGGTTGTTTGCAATTTACTTATTCTTAATTAGTTGATTAGGATAAATATTAATTAGTTTATTAGGATAAATATGTTTTCCTATTTTTTAAGATTAGGGTACGTCTTTATTTAGCAGGCCGGCCACCCCATTATTGGCATTCATTCATATATTTTATTATTGTCATTTGACATTGAAGATTCCCTGGGTCTCGAATTCCAGGATTTATCCGTAAGCATCCGATTAGCGGTACGTTTGGCCGCTAGTCTTGATTTTGCCAAATTGATTCGTATCAGTTTGCATCATGACCTTAGAGAAACTCAAGATTTTTCTAACGTTGGTTCTCCTTTCAGAACAACTTCCCCTCCTATCACGAATCGCATGGTTCGCGTATTCCAATTGTGAAATGTGTTGCTTAGAGTTTGAGGCCATTGTACTCCCAAAATTACATCAGTGTTGCCAAGCTCGAGGGAAGAAAATCATCCATGTAAGCCTTCATCGGAATAATAGTTGGATTCAATTTTTGGACCACCTCTGTAGTAATGAAATTGTGTGATGTGCTGCCGTCTACAAGAAAGGCAACTGCCAAGCCATCAATGCTTCCGGTCATCTTCATAGTCTTGGGTGGAGTGACTCCAACGACTAAGTTTAATGACACTTCCATTATTTGTGCTTCTAGTTTCCCTTACCGAGTCTCATTTGATTCGTCCTTTTCAATTTCATGCTTCACTTCTTCTTGCATTAGCAAGACTTGCAGCTTGGGTTTCTTATATATATGTCCGGTAGAATACTTGCTATCACAACGATAACACAATCCTTTTGCACGCTTGGCCTAAAACTCAACATATGTTAATTGCCTATATCCAGCATGGCGCTCTCCCACAGTAGTGCTACATTTGTCGGCCAAGGGATCACCCGTAGGTAACGCTCAGATCATTAGTGTTGATTGGACCCAACATGGTTTTTTGTACACCGGCAACAATGAGTGTCTTCAACCTTTTGAGCGAGGTCCTTGCCTTTTATAGCCCCATGGGTTCTAACATAGACACCAAAACTGGCTCCCCAAGGTGGAGGCTAACATCTTAGCATGCTTCCAGTATTTCATTCACGGTGGTGGTCTGTTTGGTCCTGGAAATTGATCACACATGGAGCCTTCTTGATTGGTCTAAAACTTTCTCAACAACAAATCTCTTGCCGCTGATTTTCCCACCACGACCAATTAAGAACATCCCCCTCCAAACACATAATGGTCATTTGCAACCTCTAAGCGTTGTCAAACCGGTTCTAAGCAAACCATTGCTCATCCTGGTAGATCCGTAATCCAGATCGCCACCCCAAAGACAGACAACTCAAGTTTAAAAGCCCTAAAGTCCATCAGCTCCCATTCTGGTCTTCCCTGACCCCTACTGCCTTGCAACACTGCTGCATTGGTTAGTGCCTTGGCAGGATCATCTTGTGTATATCGCTTCTGCTGAGTTGGTCAATGAAGGCCGCAGACCCCTGCTTGATAGTTGGTAAGTGCTTTATGTCCTCCTAAAATGTTTTCAATTTCCTTCAACCACCAATTCCACCCGTGCATCTGTTCTAGTGTTGGGCCTGGCTTTGATACCAGATGATAACCCCTTGGTACCGGACAATATTGTTAGACAAAGAAAAGAAATGAAAGGATAATAAAATTGTGAATGTGAAAATAAGCAAACATAATAATGGATCAAACTGCTTTTCACAAAGATAATCATGTTTACTAAAACACATTCAATTGAAAATAAATCGGATAAAGAACTTCATATAGAAATGTTATGTGCTATATTCTGCAACCACGTACCTTCAGCTTATTAACATGATTTCTCCAGTAGAGATTAATCCCTTCATATGAAATAGGAAAAAAGGTATGCACCATAAGAATTAAGAGGGTCACACCCTGCATAAGAAAATAGGTCAATAATTAGATTACATGCATGAACTATTTTATCATTTTAAGGTGTGATGGTAGCATGACAAAATTCGGGTTTTTATATGTACAAGACAATTATAAAAGTATGGGGTCATTTTGCAATTGTACACCCAGGCAAATACTAGGAATACATAAGAACTTTCAGTCAGGGTCTTGTGACCCAACTAAAATCTTTTGAAACTGATCTTCATTTCATTATTGATATTAATATTACTCTGCACAGTAAAAGGTACCAAGGTCAACTTAGAATTGAAAAATATAAGACCCTACTGTATGGATAAGATGGGTTGGTCAAGTCCAAGCATAGGAGTGTGCAGACAGAACACATCATGTTCGTGAGCATTAGAGCAACAGTGGTAATTGATTTTTATCTTTCTTGTGATTGTGTTCGGGTTTGTACATGAGAATGCCATAGTACAATTCAAGAGATAAAAAGATTGTAATCTAGAAGGGTTTTTACCACCAAGAGAGTAATTCTTGTTTTACATAACCAAACTGAACTTGAGTTCCCTGTACTTTTCATTGTTTATTGTGATCACTCGCTTATACTTGCAACACAAATTGAACAAAACAAACACAGCTCCTAGAAGACCATCCTACTTGCTTTACACTAGGATTAAGTTGGTACTTCTGATTTGCATGTTTCTTGGGCATGCATCATACTGTAAATTAATAATACCGAAGGCACTAGAAAGTAGTTCACAGATCATAAATATCCCCATCCATAGGTCCTCAATTAAATGTACACAATCCATGTTTATTCGGCCTGGTCTACAAAGCAAACACCAAAATATTGACTCAACTATAGTATACACAACCAAAATGTGCACAATCCATGTTTATTTGTCCAGACCCTTTGGTTTCTAGACGGAACAACTACAAATAAGGTCTTAAGTTATCCACTAATTCAGTTCGCATGACTAATTTATGTCATAGAAAAAGGATAACACAAGACTCAAACCTCAAATGCCAGAGATTCTGCATTAGTCAAGTATGGAAGCTCCCCAAGAAAATAGTAGTCCCTGTTACTGCAAGAAATCTCTAAAACATTGCTACACCATAATGGTTTCTGTTGCACATTTTGAAGTAACAAGGATAAGTAATAATCATGCTAGAAGAAACTATAATAGTAACTTAAGATAATCAGAAAGTGTTAATTCAAGCAAAGAAACAAGGCATCAAAGAAAGCCTTGTGGCACTAACCTCAAAGAAGTTCAAAGCTATAAGTGCAAAATAATTAAGGGTCCATATGATATCAAAGCGGATGAATATGAAGTAGAACTTTGCAGCAGCTTCAATGTTTGGTAAGTTAAGGATTTCCTCTGGTAGACCACTTCCATCTTCGGCCTGGAAATAGCAAATCGCATTTATTACCTTAACAAATAATAGATTTAATCAACATATGTCAGAAGTTCTTACAAAAATGATTCCTCAAGCATACTTGTACATTTTTGTGAGTGCATCTCAGAAGTGTATCTGTGTACTTGTTAGCTTTGCTGAAGAAGGTAAAAGTGTGCTACCATGCAATTTTGTTAAGTGGTCTCAGCAGGTTCAAACCAATAAGACTTTACCCGATAACATCATACTAAGTTACAGGACTTAACACCAATGAAATGTATGATGCAAACATCAAGCTCAACCAATTGCATCTGACAGTATAGTCCCAGGAACTTAGGTGTTGAGATGCAAGGATTGTAAATACTTGATTGTTGACAATGCACCCGAATTTGACATGAAAACGCAGGCAATTGAATTGGGGTGACATAGATCATGTTGTGTCTGGGCAAGCATGGGGATGCAATAGTCGCCTATGATCCAAAATTTATATCTAATGGGTACCGCAGTAAGGACAGAACAAGAATAAGCAAAAGTTAATAGATAATAGATAATAGAAGAAACACATACCAGAAGGTACAGCAACCTATGAATTATGTTATAATACCCCCCCCCCCCTCCATGATTCTAATATTATATCTGAAAGATTCATGATGTGAAGCAAGGTGTTATCATCTTGCCATTGGTTCTTAAGTGTCTAACTTCGGAACTGCAAGCCATCATGATTCAGCCCCCAGAACTAGAAGCATGCTTAAACTCAGTGACAGGAAGTAGTACAGTATGTGTGGTATTTTTGCGATATGAGTGGCTGCTTTTTGAAAATATCAGCATCTTCCACTGCAGTCCTGCTTTGATTAAGTGGAGCATCCTTAAGGTCTTAAGTTGAGCTTTCATGGGATGCAAGTTGGCCTGGTTGTAGCATTAGCATTTTTATTTGTGAATCCTTTTTATTTATTTTATCCTTTTTTCCTTAGTGGTTCAAAATTATCCATACCCTTTATTTTTTTGTTTCAGGCGGATTCTTCCCCAACTAACGAAGAGATCTTGGCGAGACAAAAGGGGTGTTAAAGACCACTTAATAAAAAAAAATATCTTAAAAGGAAAAAAAAAAATTGAAGGCAAAAAATTTATTACTGGAAAGAGGACCCAAAACAAAACAAAAGCAACACAAAGAGACACTAATTCTGCAAGGAGCAGAATGCTAAGAAAGGACAAACAAACCACTACAAAAGACAAAGGCTCAAGAAGAACAATCGACACAAAACTATAAGGGAAGACCCAGTCCTAATCCTCGAGCTTGACTGACTTTAAATTTGCGAATAAGAGCCACTCATCCACTCCATCCAAGAAGGTTTCCTGCTCTTATCCCTGTTTGACATCCAAAGAAAGTTTCCTGCTCTTAACCCTGTTTGACATCCAAAGAAAGGAGGTTGACTGGATTTCGATAAACAGCTCCCTAATGTCGATCCGAGCACCCCTTTCGAAAACATGATTTTTTTTGCTTCCTCCATAGGATGCATAGAAAAGACCAAATGATTGTTTCCCTCGCCAATGCTAATGAAAGACGCACCACCGTTGCTACCATTGTCCGAAGTCAGTTCCTCAATAGATCTTCTTGACCAGATATTCCCACCATACCAACCAAAAAAATTCCCACACCTACACACAAATCGATCAGTCCAGAAAGCAGTGTTTAAGAGTTTCTACATCACTCTTATCATTTAGAACAAAGTCTAGAGTCTAAATCAAAACCCCTTTCATACAGCACTTCCCTCACCGGGATCCCTCCCCTACACAACCTCCATACGAAAACATTGACTTTCTTTGGCACTAAAGAACACCATTGAGTATTACCCGCCCCATTGTGTGTGTCCAGCAGCCTATTATCCAACATTTCCCTCAACTTTTTCATGGTGAATACCCCATCCATATCCCAAACCCACTTATCAGTTCCACCTGGATTAAGCGAGATTGGTTGCAACAGCCGCAAAAGATCCTCAAACTCTCGACTGGCTCTACTCCTAAGGGACCTATCCCAAGTCCATTGCCAACCTTCCACCCCAGTTGGAATAAATTCTATCACGCAGCTTCACCTCTTCCACCCCTTCTAAGGCTCACAATTGTGGAAATCTATCTTTTAATCTACCACCCTCCAACCAGCGATCCGACCAAAAATCGATACCAGCCCCGTCACCAATACTTCTGCTAAAGGAGTCCGAGAAAAATAATCCTAAATCCTCCATTTCTCTTACCGCCTTTATGACACCTCCCCAAGCATCCCCAAGCATGCCCCTCCTATCTACCACTAAAGCCACCATCTCTACCATAAACGCTCGGAATAGCTCTATGCCACATTGTCCTTCCCTACGATTTGAATCTCCAAAGCCTTTTCCCCACCAAAGGCAAATTAAAAGCATGAATACTCCCCACCCATAACCCCCCCCCCCCAACAAATTGAGCATCACAAATTACATTATCCCACCACAACCAGGAAGGATAATGCGAGCTGTTACCTCACCCCAAAAGAATTTCCTTCTTAATCTCTCAAGGGTTCGCAAGACGCATAACAGAGCAGGGTACAAGGAGAAAAAAATACAATGGTGGACTGTTCAGCGAGGATTTAATTAGTGTGAGTCTTCCAGCCATCTAGCCATGAATTAATCTTTTGAATAACCGGCTGCCATGATGCTTCTCGAATCATCGAAGCTCCAATTGGAAGGCCTAAATAAGTGAAGGAAAGAGAGCCTGAGTCGCAATTTGTAATTGCCGCCGCTTCTATGATAATGTCTTTACCTACATCAATCCCATACAACTTGCTTTTCGAGAGGTTGATTCTTAGGCCTGACACCGATTGAAAGCAAAGAACTAAAGCTTCTAAGCTCTTCAAATTTGCCTGACAATTTAACTAGGAAATTCTTTTTGTTTTTCTACTTTCCAAAGAAAAGAGCATCATCCGCAAATTGTAGATGAGAAACTTTGATTTTGTCTCGACCCACCTTCACCCCTTCAAAGAGCCCCTTGGTCTTTGCTTCTTCTATAAAAATATTCATCCCTTCCATCAAGCGATAAGGAAAAGGAAAGGTGATAAAGGATCACCTTGTCTAACACCTCATTCAAGGTTGAACTCTCCTGTAGGGGAACCGTTGGCCAAAATAGAAAAAGCGGCAGATGAAAGGCATGAATTGATGCATTTGCAACATCAATTTCCAAACCCCATTTGGAGCATCAAAACTTCCAAAAACTTCCAATTACACAATCGAAAGCTTTTCCGAAATCAGCTTTAAAAGAGAAAAGCTTTATGACCAGCCATTTTCATGAAGTTTACTGCCACGTCGGCCACAGGGATGTTGTCAGCGATGCTTCTTCCTTCAATAGAAGTCGTTTGAGTGTCGCTAATTACCTCATGCATTACTGCTTTCAACCTCTTCCTCGAAGTTTTAGCAATAATCTTGTAGAGAGCCCCAATTAAACTAATGGGACGAAACTCGCTGAAATTAATCGGATTACTAACCTTGGGGACCAGCATCAAAAAGATGAATTGCAACCTCTGTTTAACAACCCTTTATCCCAAAACCGATCAAAAACATTTATCACATTAGCTTTGATCGTATCCTAAAACTTCTTAACGAACTTGAAACTAAATCCGTCCGGATCCGGAGCTTTTGAACCTCCACAATCCTTGTTCGCAGACCACACTTCAATTTCTGAGAAAGGGGCTTCAAGTGCTCCAGCTAAGTCACTAGACATACTTTTGAATTTTGAACTCACAAACCTTGGTCCAAGATTGTCCTCCATGTCCTCTTTCAATTTGTTTCTGAAAAAACTGAAGGCCACTTTTACTTTTATTTTTTCAGGATCTTCAATCCAAACCCCGTTACACATTACACCAACTAGAGTTTTTCGAATTTCTTCGCTTGAATAACGAATGAAGAAAATATTGTTTTCATCACCTTCCACAGCCTAGTTAACACGGGACTTTTGTTTCATCATTAGAGTATGTCTCCTCTCCAATCCAACCATCCTGGCCCTATTCCATTCTTCAAGCTCCCCTTCCGACAAGTCATATTGTTCGGCTACTAACTCGAATTCAATAGCTTTGCTCTTGAATGCCTCAATATCAGATTTGAGTTTCCCAAATTTAGATCTGCTCCATTCTTTGATTTCTTGTTCGACTCTTTATAGTTTGTCTCTAAATACCTTGTCAGGATCCGAAGAAGGGGTTGCAGAACACCACGACTTAGTTACCAACTCTCTGAGGCTGGAGTCCTCTAACCATACATTTAAAAACCTGAATGTTTTCGTTCCAAAGTCCCTATTTGAAGGCTCAAGTGCAATCAGACAATGATCAGAGAGCTTCCTCTCTAAACCCACCACCTAGCTCAGGCCATGAGGATTCAAACTTGTCATTAGTAAAAAATTTGTCCAGCTTGCTAAAATTCTTTCCGTTATCACCGACTCTAGTAAAACGCCTACCTCCCATTAGAATCTAGATAAGACCTGCATCCTTACTAAAATTATTGTAATTATCTGCTGCCTTTTGGTTGAAAATAGTGTTTTTCCTTTCCCCGACCTTTGTTACTTCATTGAAGTCTCCAAAAATGCACCAGGCCACATCTAAAGAGTAAATGAACCCAGATAACGCTTCCCATAAGATTGAACTTTTTCATATCATGAAGACCATAAACACCGATGAATCCCACCTCAACATCTTCTATCTTCCATTTTCCGACAACACCAAGATATCCTTCACCACCGAACCCCCTATTGCTAACAAACCTTGAGTACGGAGAATCTTTTGATGTCTTATCCTTCTTTTTGACAGCCCATCTCCTGCAGATTTGAAGATCTCATAGTACAAGAGGAAAATATTTTCTTTGTACTATCTATTGGGTAGCATTGCTTTATCCTTTGGACATTTTAAAAAGTTGGATATTAGTTTTATTTTTTGGTCCTTGTGTCCCCTTTTCCTACTATATAGAGGAGGGGATACTTGGCATTTGAAGGTAAGTAATTTTAGATGCAATTTGAAAGTTCACTTGGGTATGAAAGTATAGTTTGGAAGTATCTTTAAATTCTCTTTACATTCAAGTCTTCTTTATAATTCTTTTTAGCATTTATTTCTTCTACTTTCTTTTCTTTTCTTGTGCTTTACTTCCTATTAATATGTTTTATTATTTATGCAATTAATTTTATTATTTCAAGTATGGTAGGCCAAAAATATAGCTTGGGTGTTGGGTGTTCCGTTTGTAGAAAAATAAATAATAAATCTTTCCAACTACGTTATTCAAGTTTATATTGCAAAAACATCATTCATGGACAAGTTGATCACTTGTTTAAAAGTGTTAAAGTGTGTTGGATTTAGAGATAAACCAACAAGCACACGTCAACTTGAATGATATGGAAGTAGGCTCGAGAGAGCTACTTAGAATCGAGGAGACTCGTTTTCTCTCCATTTAGCTTATATAAGGAATAGTTTGAGTCAATGTCGAGACTCCAGCCTTGCATAGAGATATGAAGGCTTAATCTATGACTGTGGGTCATTCTACATCTCGAGAGAGTACCTTAAAGAAGCTATTAGTTGTAAAGACAAGTTATTTATAAAGCATGCTATAGAACCATGTAGTAGCATGCTATCTACTTAAAAATCGGTTTAATATCTTAACAAATCCCGACACCCTAAGCTCTCTTTTATTACTTGTTCACAACAGTAGTGTTAAACCGACTGACCACAAATATTTCTTCGTACTCACCATCTGAAATCATATCTTTATTTAGACTTTTAAATGAATTTTTATTTCTTTTCCCCGTGGACGATATTATTCGGTATTTTTACCACTTTATTACTTGTAAAAGAAGATAGTGGATTGATAATTGTATATTTGCACTAATCTCCATTTGCTAACAGTCCGAGAGATTTATTTTATATAATTCTCGTAACACTTATCCTATTAAACAAAGATGAGAATAACAAGTGGATGAAGTGGATCAACAAGATGAACAAGAGAACCCCTAATAACGACACAAAGATAAAAGCATAGGAATATGATAGGATGATCAAAATATGAACACGAGTTTACTGAAAATATGGTGTTCATTAGTGTCCTTATCACATTAAACAAGATGAGAATAAATATGTACAAAGTGGGTCAACAAGCTTACAACAAAGACCCTAATAACATGACGAAAAAGGACATAGGAAAAAGGCCTAATTATCCTACACATCTATACTCCTCAAGTTGGAGCATACATGTATATATCAAGGTTCGAAATGGCGTGAGGTGTGGCGTGGCGGCGAGGTCAAGTCTCAAGCCTTACACACCACGGCGAGGACGCAACGTTTTTCAAAACATGACATAAGGCGAGAAATTTATAAGCCATATATATAATTATATATACATATATGTTTTCTATATATTATGCATCAGATAATGATTAAAAAAATTTATATTCATATTAGAAGAAGAAAAATTATATAGATTATTATTATAAAAAATAGTCTTTGTTTAAACATTCAAAATAGAACTTAGAAAGGTAATATTACAACTTCGTTTTAGTCGTGAGGCCATGACGTGTATGAATTCGTGAAATTGTGAGTGATGTGATTAGATAAATCTATAAAAGTGTAAAACTCTAAAGTTAAAAGTGTAAAAACACAAAAGCTAAAATAATTAAAAAAAGCAAAAAATATATTTTTCTTTTCTTAAAAAAGTCCCGCCTTTAAAAAAATGTGTGTTGTGGCACGCATGGCTTAAGTCACGCCTTATAGAAACGCTATAGACTTTATCGTAATAGGGGAGACGTGTCTTACGCCATATAGCGCCATGGCATCCGTCAGCCATGCTTTTTTGAACACCGGAATATATATGCAAACATGAATATATATATACACACACACATACATGAATGCTTATATATACATGTATGTATATATACACCAATACATGCATACGTAGGGGCTTAATCATTTGAGAATCGATCTGTGAGATCCATCCTAAGCTACTAATTTGAGATAATTAATGCATTTGTTTAGGAAAATTTCAAATTCCATAAATATATATATCTCCTCTCTTTTCTCTCCTATCTCTTATCTCCTCTCTCTTGTAACATACACGCACACACATGCACAATTAAATATGTACACAAGGAGAAGACAATGTGAACACAAGGAGAACCTTAAGAAATTTCGTACTAGGGTGTTCACATTGGTGTTAACGGTATGTTCACTAGCTATACCAAATCTCGTAGACTTAAAGAGTGTGTTCGCAATGTGTTCACAAATTATAATAGTATTTCTAAAGAAGTGTTCACAATGTGTTTACCTTGTCTGAACATTTAATTGTTTGTGTGTGCGTGCGTGTATGTTACGGAGAGAGGAAAGAGAAGATAGGGGAGAGACAAAGAGAGAGTTCTTTAAGTTAAGTTCGATTTTATTTTTTAACTAATTTTTTATGGTCAAAAATTGGATCTCACGAATTTGGAATTTCTTAACAGAAGCCCCCCTATTATATGTATATTGTATATTGTATATATGTATGCATACATATGTATATATGTATCTAAGAATATGGGAGCATCCGATCACAATGAGGAACTCAATAACAACAAAAAATAACATACTTGCTAGTCAAGTATCAATTGTCATACTTGTTATATCTCACTATGAATAGATTTCGGGCAATTCTAATAATTAGTATAAAGGATGCACCGTGCTGCAATAGGAGGCCTAGGACCTGTCATATCTTTTTTCTTTCTTCCAACAAACAGTACCCATGCACATGCAGCATATGTGGGTAGATCCAGCAGTTTTTGGTAATATATTTGGCTTGGGAATATGATGCAAAACATTCCAAAAAACGTGGTTTGCCTCAATTTTCATCTTGTTTGTTTGGTTCAATTTTTGGCTTGTTGGCACATTTTGTCCACATTTATTCTCATCTTGTTCAATGGGATAAGGTGTACATATGTATACACACAGATGTGTATTCGTGCATATATGTGTCTATGTAGATGTATATATACATGTATAGATGTATATCTATATAGAGGAAAGATCTGCAAAGAACCTCAAAAAATAAAATAACTGAAAAACTTACTCTAACTGTTAGATTGTGATGATCTAATGGATATGATTAAAAAGATGGTAACAACCACTTCTTTCTCAAAACAAAAATATCCCACCCCTGTCTTATAATCGAAAATAGGCAAAATATAATCAAAATTGGAGCGAAACAAATTATACAAAAAAAAACAATCATTTTATTCTCTTTGATTTGACATCCATATTGATATACTTTTTCATCTATTTTTAATGGTTCTTCAGTTCTCTTTCTTTGTGGAGGTTCTCTCTAGATCTCAACCGTATATATACATATATGTGTGTGTATTTTGATATATTTATACATATAGATGTATATACACATATCCAAAACGAACTCAAACCAGCCCAATAGGATGTTCCTATTCATGAAGAGTATATGTGAGCGGAAGAAGTGTAAGGTGTAAGAGAAGAAATTGTTTCTTATTTCATAAACTATAGGAGGCACGGAGGCACCTACATATACTACAATACAAAAGCAGACATAAATGCAAGAATCAAATCCCTTCCTTCTTTTGTGATTTGGTTTCCTTCAACACTCCCTCTCAAGTCAAAGCAAAGATGTCAATCATGCCCAACTTTCTTTGGAGAGCTACAAACATGTGTTTATACAAGCCTTTGGTAAGAAAATTTGCTAGTTGTTCATATGATGGAACAAAGGGCATACTAGTAGCATGTTGAAGCTTTCCTTTGATAAAATGACGATCGATTTCAACATCTTTTGTGCGATCATGTTGAACTGAATTATGAACAATTCTAATAGCATACTTATTGTCACATAACAGCTTCATTGGGTTGTCTGTTTCAATCTTTAACTCCTTTGGAGTGTTTCTTAGGCACATAGTTTCGCATATTCCTTGAGCAATAGCCTTGAACTCTGCTAAAGCACTATTTTCGAGCTACGAAATGTTGCTTCAAGCTACAATATGTTGCTTCTGACGTCTACACATTACTAAATTTTCCCAAACAAGGGTACAACAGGTTGACGTAGATCTTCCACCATTCTGCACATCCTCCCCAATCAAAATCTAAAAACTTCAACCTATGTGTTCTGATTTTTGAGAAGAAAATTCCTTTATTTGGCTCCCTTTGAGGTAGTGCAGGATATAGGCAATGTCTACACAAGTATGAGCAAGATAGATCAATTTGCCTACTAGAACTAAATATCAGGTTTTGTTGGCAGGGATATCATCTCTTTCTGATTTTTTATTTGGATTACAGGTGAGGATACAAGTTTGCAACCGAAACTACCTGCTTCCTTGAGAAGATCCATCGAATACTTTATTTGAGAGATAACAATTCCTTTTGATTACCTTGCCACTTCCATTCCCAGATAATACATGAGACTTCAGCTTGTCTTTTATTTCAAATTGTTGAGTTAGGAAATTCTTCAAACCGGCTAATTTTGTCTTACCATTTCCTGTCATGACAATATCAACAACATATACAATTTTGATAGCCATTGTACCTCCTTTTGAATGTTGTAGAACATGGTGTCATCTAGCTAAGCTTGTTTTAAGTCCTACCATTTCATACCCTTTGTGAATCTCCCAAATCATGCCCTTAGAAACTGTTTTAGTCCGCACAGGGCCTTCTTCAACCTACACACTCTTCCAGCTTATCTGACATTGTCAAATCCTGGGGGGTATTTGCATAAGCACCTCCTCCTATAAATCACCATTTAGAAGCATTTGTTACATCAAATTGCAACAAAGGTGAATCTAAGTTAGCAACCTATGATAGAAGCACTCAAATTGTATTAGGTTTTGTAACTGAGGCAAATGTCATACGTTTGGGTGATCCCTGTGGCTACAAGTGTGGCTTTGTATCTTTCTAATTTTCCATCAATTACCTTCTTGCAAAATGTAGATGTTTCTTGTAACAATTGTTCTGACTTCGAAAATTTTCATCTCAGCTAGCTTAGGTTCCAGCTATATGAAAAACTACCCTTAAGAACTGAAAGCATCCATATAGCACCTCAATCTTAAGCATCCATAACATCCCTTATCATGTCTCCTCATTCATGGACAACCAGATAACACCTCAATCTTAAGTTGTTGTTTGTCCATGTAGCAATATCTAACACTTGAACAATTCTTTGAAGGGCATCAATTAAACCATTACAATGTCGGTGGCAGCAAATCATAAATTGGGCATCAAACCATACCATTAAAACCCATAGGTCTTCTTAATCTCAAAATCTGATCCCAAAGAGAGAAAATAACATTCTTTTGTCCTATGAAAGGCTACTGGGACTATGCAATCCTCGAACTTAGAACATACTGTCAGCTAGTGAAAAGTTGATATGGATATGTACACAGTTTAGAATCGATTATTAACCAAGGCACTTGTAGAGGCAATGCAACCTATTGTGTACAAAGTGAAACCTAAATCTGAACTCTACCCATTGAAAATAAAAGCACACACATAGATTGATCCAAGATTCAAAATAAACAAAACAGTGTCATATATCCAGCCACTAAACAGAGGCAAATCTACAGTATAAAGAGGGTTGACATAGGACAACTCATAAAAAAGGATATGATTAATTTGGCTACTACACCTTTGGTGAAAGCTCACTAATATCCTTAATCACAACCGCCCTCACTCAATAATTATATACCATAACCACAAGAGCATAGCTCGGTGGCAATCTCCTTGGTCAATAAAGGTGGTAGGGAGGGCTTTGCTGGCTCTTGGACTGTCTGATTAGTGGCGCTTAGATATCACTTTCAAACAATTATAAATCGTTACAAAGTTTTAGAGTAGTAATGTTGAGTAAATATATCACAACCGTCAGGTTACATAGTTGAAGTATGAAATGCAGGTCATCCAGTGAGAACGTTAGTAACATGTTTATCCTATGAAAAGTCAAGATAAGTTTAATGGAAACATAGACTTTCGAAGTCATTTTGAGGACAGAACTTGTACCCGCTCTGGGACTCCTAGATCTTGCCACTATGGTTTACACACAAGGCATAATACACAATATACTACCACCAAAATAACCATAGTTGACCACAAGGCTTGTGGCATAGTGGTTGAGGCCAGGGATATGGTGAAATATTCCATTTGTCCTGGGTTCTATTCCAGGTGGCTGTTGAGTTTATACGGGCCGGTTTCTTGCAATCAAAATTTGCCGGATTAGTCTGGGGCATGGACACCTTCCCAAAAAAAAACCATAATTTTTGGGAAGTAAATATATAAAGTTAAATACTTTCTTAATAGTTAATACACTGTCAAGACAAAAATGGTGATCTTTCACCATTGCCCATTGGTGATGGCTTGGCCATAGTTTCCTCTTACTGATATGTAACAAAAAAGGCATAAATTGAATTGCCAGAAAGTAGAGCAAGTGATTTAGGTGTGAAAAAATAAGCAAAAACTTACAAGATCAACAAGAGCCGCGGCCTTCTGATAAGGCGATCCGTAAGCGATAGCATCCGATCGCCGCTTATAAACTCTCCGCCCTCCTGCGACACCCCATCGACTACTAGTTTCTCCGCCGAGCAAAGACGCATCCATCACCTTTTTCGTCTAGATGGAAGATCTGAAACCTGTGGCAAGGAACACTGGTGGGTGACTGAACACACTAATAACAATAATGGAGAAACATATAGATACAAGAAGTTTATATGTATATGTGGAGAGAGAAAACGACATTGAGTGGGAGTCAAAACGGCTCCAGCGCGTAGTAATGGAGATAGCTGACAGGTATTATGAATTGGTTGGAGAAATATTCAAAACGATAAACCCCACCCCTCTGTCACCTTTTATATTAAGACACGCTTTCTTACGACTTGCCCAAATTGGGTCCATCTTATCCTAACAAACCACCCCAGCCCCACCTCCAATCTACGGTTATTTTCGTTTTTTCGAGAGAAATTGCTAAAAGATGAACGGGTGTTTGAGATTGATTATAAAAATAATTTATTGATTTATTTTGATATGGTATCGATAATAAGTATTTTTGAGTGTTTGTTTAAACAATTTATATCGGTGTTAAACCGGTAATAAAAAGTTTTTAAAGAAATTAAACTCTTCTGACTTATAATAAGTTGACAAATGCTTTTGTAAAAAAACATAAGTTGTTTCAAATAAGCAATCTCAAACACCCTCTAAATGTATTTTATTACATGAATTAAAATTTATTATTATAATTATGAAAGTTGTTATTCTTTCTCTTACTTCGTGATTTTTTAGCATATTTTTTTTATTAACCTGGATATCTAACCCGCTATGCAAGCCGACTAATCCCAGGACAACCACCTGCTTTGCAGATAGCCCGGAGTCACTGCATTTGAACCTCCGTGGCCACAAGAGGATTTTTATTTCTCTTTGGATTTGAACTTGGGACCTCTTGGTACTTTTGACCTTTGAGCTAAACCCAAACAACAGATTTTTAAGTGTCAGTATAAAGAAACAATGATATGACATAGTTTTATATTAGAAGTTATGGTTGTTGTGAGTTCGTTTTCTTAATAAGATATTGGGTTTTCATAATAATATGACGTTATATATTTTTTGTTGATATGGTAGTGAATAGTATAAGAAACTATGGGGTACGAGCATTTCCAACAGATTTTTTAAAATTGATAAGCAAAACTTCAAAAATAATTATCTTCACCTCCAACAGATATATAATTGATTATACTATTAAAATATTTTATACAATTAATAAATTATTATTTCTCTCTCCTAATCATTTGAATTCAAGAAATCTATTGGTGGAATGAATAAAAAAATCATTTCTTTCTAATAAGTAATATTTTTTGGAGAAATCTCCAAATCTGATGAATTTAATCATCTCTCTCATATTTTCTCCATTTTGAAAAGGGTTTTGAGGAATTTGTTAGAACAAAAATCCCCAAAATCTTCATTTCGAAAAATCTGTTGGAGATGCTCTAACTTTTTATAAAGTGTTGTAGATGTTAGAATCGGGTCAAATCATGCATTAAAAATATAAAGGTAAATTTTGGTGTAGATGTTTGAAGAGGACATTAGTAAGTACAAGAGCATTTACGGGCCGTTTATCAAACTCTTACATGGGTAAGCGCTTCCCAAGTAACATTACCTCACCGGATGAATATAGTAACGACCAAGAATCTTACCCAGTAAGAGCGAGACAAGGACCAAGAGTCGTACCCGGTAAGTGAGGGAGACTACTCTTACCACGGTAAGCGTTTACCGGATAAATTGTTGCATACCATATCATTTTTGTGCACTAAAATCTTACCCGATAAGTAAATAATAGTGTTAAATTTTACCGGTAAATACTTACCGGCTAAGTGTTTGGTAAACGGCCCCTTAGTAATATGTAGGGATGCATTTAGTCTGTCTTTTTTAATAAGAATTTTGGTAACTGTTATACGTTATGTTAAATATATTTATAAAATATGTATGAATAATTTATTGAATGACAGTTTAGTTATAAAAAATACAAATTGTTTAATCATTAATTAATAGTGATATATTTTTTTTATTAAATTATAAATTTAACGTTATATATTAACAGATATCAAAAAATACAAAATATATCTGATATTACAACAAAAACTCTCTTAGCTTTATCCAAGAGTACGAAAACTATTTCCAAAATCACGTACAATTATACAATAGGTCAACGAATCATCATTTACAATTATATTTGATTGACGAGATTTAACAAGGATTAAGAAAAGAAGAAAATAACGAGGAATATAATATTTAATTTAATATTTTAATATTTAATAAAATATGGTGTTTAATTTAATGTTAACACTTAAGAAATGGGTAGAAATTATTGTAATAAAAATATAATTTTTAAGTTGGTGTAACACTTTAGAAATTATATAAAAAAGTGTATCTTTGTGGATTATGATATAGAGGTTGTTCAGTAACAACTTAATGAGCTGTATATCATGTATGTTATTCGGTAAGCCATACATTGTTGTTTGAAAATAGCTTATTGGTTTAGAAGTTGGCTTATTCACTCAGCCTGGTTTCCATTCTTACCCTTTGTAATAAAACAAAAAAACACGCCTGAAAACTTCTCTATCGATCAATTTATGAATCATGGAATCAGATCGATCACTCCATGAATTAATGGAATCAAATCAATCACTCCAGAATCAAATAAATCATGATCGATTCCTCTCTGATTCAAAGAAATCTCGATCGAGCGGTCTGTTGGTTTTGGAATGGTAATGACTAACACAATAAGTGTTTGTAGAAGGGGGTTTGAATACAAACGTAACAGATTTTCAATTTTTAATTACATATGTTTATTAAAAATAGAGAATTACATATTTGTTGCAGAAGCTAAGAAGGTAAGACTTGATCTTAATCAAAGTTGGTCACAAATTTGTTAATAACTGAAAGGGTAAGAGAAGAAGGTACCCCTTCAGATCTGAAGTACTGAGATAGTCCTTCAGATGGTTGATGCCAATTTTTTCTAAAAAACTATCACTCAAATTTCCTTTAGAAAAACGGGTGAGTTGCAAAATATGATAAGAATGGCGTTTTTATAACCATCAATGTATTAAATGTTGTTGTCCAACTTTAATGCATGTTTTTATCTGATTTGCTGGTCGGTGCATGCTTGTGCTCCTTATTTCAGACTTTGAAGGTGATGTAGACATTTGTTAATTCAAGTCAGACTTATCAAGTCACATTACCTTACCGGATGAATATCTTAAGGGCCAAGAATCTTACCCGACATGAGCAAGACAAGGACCAAGAGTCTTACCTGATAAGTAAGGACGATGACTCTTACCACGGTAAACACTTACATGGTAAATTGATGCATACGGTACCGCTTTTATAGACTAAAATCTTGCCCGATAAATAAATGATAGTGTTAAATTTTATCGGTAAGTACTTACTGGGTAAGTGTTTGGTAAACGGCCCCTTAGTTTGAGATTGGCTATGCATATATGTGTGTTTTATTTATATAGTTTTTATCAATATGGAATGTTAATAAAACTCATTATTTCCATAGAGATAAGTTAAAATAGGTTTTAACAAAAGTGTAACGAATTTTTGGATGCATGCAAATTTTTGTAACACCTTTTTTTGTAAAATAGTGATTATACAAAATAATACCCTTTTAAATTTAGTGTCACGTCATCGAATCGTTAGGATGCTTGGCACTTTACAGTACCGAGGTGATAATTTGCGCCCTAGCAAGACCTAAACGAAATGGTCATAAATTATAAATTGGACGACTTAACCGAGACCCTGATAAGACCTAAGCTCGAGGCAATAATCATGTGAGAATGAAAGTTAATGTGAGAAGATTAAGAAGAGATTTGGACCCTTAATTATTTTTAATCTTAAACCCACTCATGAATCGTGTTTGATACGTGGATTGATCCCGTGCATCTTGGTGCATCTCATCCTAATCTGCATCCAAGGATCCAAATTCATTTTTACGCTTCTTACCTTAACTCTTCTTCTCACTATAACCCAACCCTTATCATAATTATGAAATGTAATAACTTGCAAATGGTCGTGTGAAAAGGAAAGTTAAGTTGAGAAGCGTAAGAAGAAATCTGGACCATTAATCTCATTTAATCTCAAACCCACCCATGAATCACGTTCGATACAAGGATTGATCCGGTGCCTCTCGATGCATCTCATCTCGGTACCTCTCATCCTAATATATATCCAAAGGTCCATATTACTTCTTACATTTTTCACTTTAACTCTCATTCTCATCGAACCTCAACCAATTAATAAATCTGATAGCATTTATTTTGAATCGTGAGAGTATTATAAAAATATAATTTGTTGGACCACATGACCATTGAGTGGCATCAACGTGCGAAGATGTAGTTGATAGGCGAAAATGCCACTGGAGTTGGAGTTATTTACGAAATTGTACAAGTGGTATCCACTGTTGTCGGCAGCAATTGGGATGGTATCCAAGTAAATATTTATGTTATGGGTTTATTTAAAAAAAAAACATTCTAAAGATCTTATTAATTTATGTATAATGATAAGAATGAATAGATTATATTTTTCATCCCTATGGTTTGCAAAAATTATTGATCAAGTCCTTAATCTTAAAATATTATAAAATTGTATTCTATTTATAAAAGTTATAAAACTACCCTTCTATTTTTTGAATAACTGTTATCATGCCACAAATCTTGACCCATCGAAGCTGCAAATCTTGACAAGATGAAATGCTAAGATTACTTTTCACACGTTTAGCACTTCTCAAATGAACCCATGACTATATATATATATATATATATATATATATAATATAGGGTATATTTCAAATGCAACTATGTTTATTTGTACAACCAATGTAACCCAATTAATTGAGATATTTGTGGAAATGATGAAAGTTTATTTATTATAATTTGAATATTTATGGAAGATGACTAAAGTTAATTAATAATAATCAATATTTTATATTAGGAAACAATCAAAACTTTTATGAAATCACATATTTATCAAATTAAATGGACGATTGAAATTGTTTTGTATTGATTGTACCAATGCAAAGGGTTGCATAATAACTCACATACCTCTCTCTCTCTCTCTCTCTCTCTCTCTCTCTCTTTATATATATATATATATATATATATGGGAGCGATCAAATGCAAACTACTCAATTTGTACAAACCGTGCAAACCGCATTCAACCAATCATAATTTTTTATTTTGTTCATTTTTTTGTAATTATGAGAGGTTGATTAATCATTTTTATTGTGGATGGTGTTAATCGTAGATATTATCATCTTCATTATTTTAATTTTAGAGAAATACATGAAACAGTTTCATTAATGTTAGAGAAATACATGAAACAGTTTCATTAATGTTAGAGAAATACATGAAACAGTTTCATTAAGTATTATATGAAACAATTTCACAACCATATATGAAATAACTTCATCAAAAAAAAATATTATAT